>NW_011495026.1:2003250-2003454 GCF_000754665.1 Bison bison bison | reverse complement strand
CAGCTCTTCGAATGAGGTGGCCAAAGTACTGGAGTTTCAGCTTTAGCATCATTCCTTTCAAAGAAATCCCAGGGCTGATCTCCTTCAGAATGGACTGGTTGGATCTCCTTGCAGTCCAAGGGACTCTCAAGAGTCTTCTCCAACACCACAGTTCAAAACCATCAATTCTTTGATGCTCAGCCTTCTTCACAGTCCCTCTCACAT
>NW_011495026.1:1986631-2003150 GCF_000754665.1 Bison bison bison | reverse complement strand
CTAGATGGACCTTTGTTGGCAAAGTAACATCTCTGCTTTTGAATATGCTGTCTAGGTTGGTCATAACTTTCCTTCCAAGGAGTAAGCGTCTTTTAATTTCATGGCTGCAATCGCCATCTGCAGTGATTTTGGAGCCCCCCAAAATAAAGTCGGACACTGTTTCCCCATATATTTCCCATGAAGTGATGGGACCAGATGCCATGATCTTTGTTTTCTGAATGTTGAACTTTAAGCCAACTTTTTCACTCTCCTCTTTCACTTTCATCAGGAGCCTTTTTAGTTCCTCTTCACTTTTTGCCATAAGGGTGGTGTCATCTGCATATCTGAGGTTATTGATATTTCTCCCAGCAATCTTGATTCCAGCTTGTGCTTCTTCCAGCCCAGTGTTTCTCATGATGTACTCTGCATATAAAGTTAAATAAGCAGGGTGACAATATACAGCCTTGACATAACTCCTTTTCCTATTTGGAACCAGTCTGTTGTTCCATGTCCAGTTCTAACTGTTGCTTCCTGACCTGCATATAGGATTCTCAAGAGGCAGGTCAGGTGGTCTACCCAGTTGTGGATGTGACTGGTGATAGAAGCAAGGTCCGATGCTATAAAGAGCAATATTATATAGGAGCCTGGAATGTTAGGTCCATGAATCAAGGCAAATTGAAAGTGGATAAACAGGAGATGGCAAGAGTGAAAGTCGACATTCTAGGGATCAGCGAACTAAAATGGACTGGAATGGGTGAATTTAACTCAGATGACCATTATATCTACTACTGCGGGCAGGAATCCCTCAGAAGAAATGGAGTAGTCATCATGGTCAACAGAAAAATCCGAAATGCAGTACTTGGACAGAATTTATCTCTGTTCATTTCCAAGGCAAACCATTCAATATCACAGTAATCCAAGTTTATGCCCCAACCAGTAACGCTGAAGAAGCTGAAGTTGAACAGTTCTATGAAGACCTACAAGACCTTTTAGAACCAACACCCAAAAAATAAGATGTCCTTTTCATTAATGAGACAGTAATAACATTTAATTAAATTTATGGTAACTTGCACCAAAAGCATTAACATTTTATTTGAAAAAGATAACAAAGAAGGAAACAGACTGTTAAGAGAACAAAAGTATGTTAAAGAAAAAAAGAAAAGTAGCAACATGAAGTAAAATAGCAACATGAAGTATAAGTGTTAACACACTGACATAATTCAAAAGCAAAAATGATTGCATTGTGGTCAGGACTCCAGTTCTCTGCCTGGTTCCCTCATTCATTCAGGCACATGTGCATTTCTTGATATATCTTGGGTGTCTTCCATGCTGTAGGCACTGATGTAGGCACTGGGAATTGAGAGGTATGTCAGCCAGACCAGTCCTTTTCCCTCACTGAGCTTATGTTACATTAACCTTGTTGTTAAGGGAGACAGATGATGAACACATTCATAAGTAAAGTGAAGTGTATTCATAAGTGCTGTGGGTGAAGTAAGGCAGAAGAGGACAGAGAAAGCTAGATGATTGCAGGGAGGGTCTTACCTAGTAGGCCCAGTACTTTAGAAAAGAGCTGGGGAAACATTTAGGATATCTAGAAGAAAAATATTTCAATCGGAGAGAACTAGAGGCATAATTCCTGAACTTGGAGTGTGATGAAAATTCTTCAGAGAAAGCAAAGAGGCCTTACTAGTCCCCTGTGACTGCTATAGCAAATCATCACAAACAGGATGGCCTAAAACAACAGAGATCTGTTGTCTTATCGTTCTGGAAGCCAGAATTTTGATATAAAGGTGTTGGGCCACACTTTTTTTGGAGACTATAAAGGAGATTCCATTCCCTGCCTCTTCTTGGTTGTAATGGCTGCAGGTGTTGCTCGGTTTGTGTCCACATGACTCACATCTACATCTGTCTTCAAATTGCCTTTTCTTCAGTGTGTCTTTTTTAAAGCTCCTCTGCCTCTCTTTTGTAGAGATATGTATGATTGCCTTTATTGTTGTGATTCAGTCGCTCAGGCATGTCTGACTCTTTGCCACCTCATGCACTGCAGCATGCCAGGCTTCCCCATCCTTAACTACCTCCCGGAGTTTGCTCAAACTCACGTCCACTGAGATGGAACCATCTCATCCTCAGTTGTCCCTTTTTCCTCTTGCCCTTTGTCTTTCCCAGCATCGGGATCTTTTCCAGCGAGTCAGCTCTTTGCACCAGGTGGCCAAAAGATTTGAGCTCTAGATTCAGCATCAGTCCTTCCAATGAATATTTAGGGTTGATTTCCTTTAGGATTGACTGGTTTGATCTCCTTGCAGTCCAAGGGACTCTCAAGAGTCTTCTCCAGCACCACGGTTCGAAAGCATCAATTCTCCAGTGTTCAGTCTTCTTGATGGTTCAACTCTCACATCTGTACTTAACTACTGGAAAGCCATAGTTTTGTCTAGATGGACCTTTGTTGGCAAATTGATGCCTCTGCCTTTTAATATGCTGTCTAGGTTTTTTACAGCTTTTCTTCCAAGAAGCAAGCATCTTTTAATTTCATGGCTGCAGCCACTGTCTGCAGTGATTTTGGAGCCCAAGAAAATAAAAGTCTGTTGCTGTTTCCATTGTTTCCGCATCTATTTTCCATGAAGTGATGGGACCTGGTGCCATAATTTTCACTTTTTGAAAGTGAAGTTTTAAGCCAGAATTTTCACTCTCCACTTTTACTTTCATCAAGAGGCTCTTTAATTCCTCTTTGCTTTCTGCCACAAGGGTGATGTCATCTGCATCTGAGGTTATTGATATTTCTCCAGGCAATCTTGATTCCAGCTTGTGATTCATCCAGCCTGGCATTTTGCCTGATGTACTTTGCATAGAAGTTAAATAAGCAGGGTGACACTATACAGCCTTGACATACACCTTTCCTGATGTTGAACCAATTTGTTGTTCCATGTCTGGTTCTGTGGCCATCTAGATAATCCAGGGTAAGCAGATCCTCTCATGATCCCTAACTTAATCACCCATTTTGCCCTCTAAGGTAAAATTTATAGATTTCACTGAGTTGAAGTGGATATTTTTTCATGGATAGGCATTTTATAGCCAACCATAGAGGCAAGTTTGACTGAAAGTGGAGTGAGTGGGGAGAGAACATGAGAAGAGTGAGAAGGAGGTAGAGATTGTAGATGGCATAACTGCATGCGTGCCGCATTGTGTCTGCCTCTTTATGACCCCACAGACTGTCCCCACAGACCCTCTCCATAGGATTTCCCGGCCAAGAATACTGGAGTGGGTTGCCATTTCCTCCTCCAGGAGATCTTCCTGACCCCAGAATTGATCCCACATCTCCTGCATTGGTAGGTAGATTATTTTATTAATGCCACTGAGCCACCTGGAAGTTCAGATGACATAATTATATTGACTTTTAATCTGGTAAAATTAAGCCACCGAATGACTTGGAGCAGACAACTAATATCACTTAGTTTGTATTCTTAAAGGAACAGTTTTGGTGCTGTGGTGAGAACAGTTCAAGGAGGACAAGAGCGGAAGTGAGTGACCTATTTGGAGTTCTATTGCAATTATCTGGGTGACAGATGTGTGCTGGATTAGAGAAGGCTGGAAAGTAATAGAAGTAATAAGAAAGGCTGCATTATAATATTATTTGAAGAAAGTTTGCAATCCTCAAGTACTCTGGCTATACTTTAAATCTAAAGCACCATTTTGTAGGAGATTCCTGAGAGCCTTGGTTCTGAGGAAATCTCCTGACTGTGAAGAGTGGCAAGATGAGAGGGGCTTTGGTCATTTTCCAGTGGTGCTAACAACCCAAGCTCTTATATCTAATGATGTATGTGCAGGCTCTTGAACTCAACCTTACTTGATGAGTTCTTATTGCGGATGTACTAAGAAACATGCTCTCTCTCTTGTTCATAGATTGGGCTAGTAAATGAACATTTAGCATTGAGTGAACTTAGATTCAGAATTCCAAGTCACTTGTGAAATAAGTTAAAAAAATTAAAAGTTTAGTGGGCTTGAGGGATGGGGTTGAATAGAAACCTTAGAAAAGATATGGGAAACCATCAGAGCCTTTCTTTAGCATAAAACACTGTCAGAGCAGGGAAATGAATGCTATTGAGCAAAGCTGCAAATTGATAGCATGGTGGTGGAATTCAGCCCACAGATCTGTTATATTTATACAACAAAATGTTTGAATTTGTTGTCAACATTTTAAAGTTGTGCATTTCATATAAAAAACAAAGTTCTCAAGTAGAAATCTGGATTTCCAACTTGAGAAGTGAAAAAAAAAAAAAAAGAAATTGAGTAATAGTGGCCCATCTTTCTACATAACACTAAGCTGCTAGAGTTTTGCAAGAGTCCCCCATTTAGAAATCAGTCCAGCCTCTTTTCTCCCCCTTTCTTTCCTGAGTGAACATCCAAAGCTCTCTACCCTGTGGTTCCAAGCTGGCTGCTACCAAGGCCCACTGCAGGGCTGGCATTGTGGGTTGTCTCTTCTTCATCCTGAAAGTGCTGCTCACTCTGATATATGCCTTATTCCTAAGATCCCAGTACCTGCTGTTTACAAGTGTATTTTCTCATTTGGTAGAGCATATTTGCAATATTTGGAGAACTAACTAGGAAGTTTAGAGGAAACACAGTCCACAAGTCCACCACCTTCACTTCTATTTGTAACTGTTTGTAACAATAGTTACAAATTTGGAAGTTTTACAGGATCACCCTCAACTTTGATAATTTGCTAGAAAGGCTTACAAAAGACACTGTTGTTACTCATGGATACAGTTTACAACAGGGAATAAAACTGATAAAGATGAGCCAAGGGGAGAAGCACATAGAGGAGACTGCTAAGTCACTTCAGTCATGTCCGACTCTGTGCGACCCCATAGACGGCAGCCCACCAGGCTCGCCCGTCCCTGGGATTCTCCAGGCAAGAACACTGGAGTGGGTTGCCATTTCCTTCTCCAATGCATAAAAGTGAAAAGTGAAAGTGAAGTCGCTCAGTCGTGTCTGACCCTCAGCGACCCCATGGACTGAGCCTACCAGGCTACTCCATCCACGGGATTTTCCAGGCAAGAGTACTGGGGAAATACCAAATGCAGAACTTCCTTGTCCTCTCCCTATGGGACCAGGAAGGATGACTTTACAGGCGTGATGTGGAATCATAGGCATGAAGTATTGCCAACCAGGGCAGCTCACCAGAGCCTTGGTATTCAGTTTTTATTGGGGTTGCATTACATAGGCATGATTGATGGATTGATTGCACATGTGGTTGATTGCAATTCCCAAAGTGACTGATAGCATGTGACCTCAGACCCTCACCCTAAATTATTTGTCTTTCTGGTATGGCCAACTCCCACCCTAAAGTATGGTCAGGTTCTCCCCCAGATCACATTATTAAGCTGTTTAGTATGATCCAAGATCACCAGGTAAGAAAAGGCATTTCTGCTTGTCATAAAATTCCAAATGCAAAGGCTGGCCTATCCTTTTGAGCAAGGACAAATTCTCTATTGTGCACTATTTTATAGTCAAATCTTAAGGACGGTACTCTGGAGTCAAAAAGTAAATGGAAAATTATTAACAATGTACAGTGATCGCTAATTTGTACTGTAAAGAATTCTGCCCTCTCCTTCCAGCAAGTTCCTGCTCATATACATTTTTTACTCAGAAGGAAATGCTTAAGCTTTTAATGTTTTAAGAATTCTGGTAGCTTTCTGACTCTTAGTCAATTATAGATGATTTGCTTTTGCTCTCTGATATGTTTAGAATTTTCTCTGCATCCTTAGTTTTCTTAAATTTCAAAATTATGATCCTTGAAACAAATATTTTTCATTTATTATCTGAGGATTTGGTTGACTCTTTTAAACTAGGAGCTCCATCTTCTTAATTTCTGCAACACTTGTGTTATTTCCTTAATAATTATACTTTTCATATTCTTTTTTGAAACCCCTATTATTCAGGAAATAAATTGCTTGAATCAAGCATGTAGTGTTCACCTTTTCTCTTATATTTTCATATCTGTATTTTATTGCTTATGGGAGGAAAGTTTTCAATCATTTCCTTTATAAAAAGTTTTGTTTGGGTCGTTTATTTTTCTGGAGTTGAGCTGTAGGAGTTGCTTGTATATTTTTGAGATTAGTTGTTTGTCGGTTGCTTCATTTGCTATTATTTTCTCCCATTCTGAAGGCTGTCTTTTCACCTTGCTAATAGTTTCCTTTGATGTGCAGAAGCTTTTAAGGTTAATTAGGTCCCATTTGTTTATTTTTGCTTTTATTTCCAATATTCTGGGAGGTGGGTCATAGAGGATCCTGCTGTGATGTATGTCGGAGAGTGTTTTGCCTATGTTCTCCTCTAGGAGTTTTATAGTTTCTGGTCTTACGTTTAGATCTTTAATCCATTTTGAGTTTATTTTTGTGTATGGTGTTAGAAAGTGGTCCAGTTTCATTCTTTTACAAGTGGTTGACCAGATTTCCCAGCACCACTTGTTAAAGAGATTGTCTTTAATCCATTGTATATTCTTGCCTCCTTTGTCGAAGATAAGGTGTCCATATGTGCGTGGATTTATCTCTGGGCTTTCTATTTTATTCCATTGATCAATATTTCTGTCTTTGTGCCAGTACCATACTGTCTAGATGTCCATCAGCAGATGAATGGATAAGAAAGCTGTGGTACATATACACAATGGAGTATTACTCAGCCATTAAAAAGAATACATTTGAATCAGTTCTGATGAGGTGGATAAAACTGGAGCCTATTATACAGAGTGAAGTAAGCCAGAAGGAAAAACATAAATACAGTATACTAACACATATATATGGAATTTAGAAAGATGGTAACAATAACCCGGTGTACGAGACAGCAAAAGAGACACTGATGTATAGATCAGTCTTATGGACTCTGTGGGAGAGGGAGAGGGTGGGAAGATTTGGGAGAATGGCAATGAAACATGTAAAATATCATGTAGGAAACGAGTTGCCAGTCCAGGTTCGATGCATGACGCTGGATGCTTGGGGCTGGTGTACTGGGACGGCCTAGAGGGATGGTATGGGGAGGGAGGAGGGAGGAGGGTTCGGGATGGGGAACACATGTATACCTGTGGCGGATTCATTTTGATATTTGGCAAAACTAATACAATTATGTAAAGTTTAAAAATAAAATAAAATTAGAGAAAAAAAAAAAAAAAAGTTTTGTTTTTAAATTTCTGCTATTATAGTTTTAAGAGTGTTTTGTTTGTTTTCCAAATGTTCCCTTTGTAGTATCTTAATTTTGTTTGACTAGTACACTCTTTTCTGTTTGCAGTTAAAAATATTAAATGTAAAAATTTTGGAGTTCTTTTCTTGTGCTTTGTATTATCTTTTATTTTTTTCTATTTGTTTTGACATTAAGGATTTTTGTAAGTAGCTTTATTCAAAGTCAGAATTTTTTTTTAACATTTTATTCATATTTACTGTTGAAGCAGTAATATAATTATTGGAAATTCTGTATAAATAGGTGGTGCTTGTTGACTAGCAGATCTCCCTACAAAGGTAATCAGAGGGGAATCTTCTTTTTATGAGGAAAACTCCAGTTTTTCAGGTTTTTTTCTCTTGGGAAGAACATTTGAAAGAAAGATGTAGTCCTTCAAAGTCCTACTAAGATTACAGCTTAGCATTTGAGGGAGAATGAAGTCTGTGTTTCAGCATATAAATTTTAGTATTTTCTGGATGAAGATAATTACCACCACTCTAGGTGACTCTGAGCATCTCCAAGATTTATGAACTGTGTGGTTCATTATTTGTTATTTCCAGGGAGTAAATGTCTAGTCTTTTACTAAAGTGGAAAGTAGTATTTGCTTGGCTTGAACAGATCTTCCTTGATCTACACTGGGCTTTCATCCCAATAAACTCAGTCGTGTCTATTTGTGACCCCGTGGGCTATACAGTGGATAAGGCAATGGCAACCCACTCCAGTACTCTTGCCTGGAAAATCCCATGGACAGAGGAGCCTGGTGGGCTGCAGTTCATGGGGTCGCTAAGAGTTGGACACAACTGAGTGACTTCACTTTCACTTTTCACTTTCATGCATTGGAGAAGGAAATGGCAACCCACTCCAGTGTTCTTGCCTGGAGAATCCTGGGGACAGGGGAGCCTGGTGGGCTGCCATCTCTGGGGTCGCACAGAGTCGGACACGACTGAAGCGACTTAGCAGCAGGGCTATACAGTCCATGGAATTCTCTAGGCCAGAATACTGGAGTGGGTAGCCTTTCCTTTCTCCAGGGGATTTTCCCAACCCAGGGATTGAACCTGGGTCTCCCACATTGCAGGTGGATTCTTTAACCAGCTGAGCCACTAGGGAAGCCCAAGAATACTAGAGTGGGTAGCCTATCCCTTCTCCAGCTGATCTTCCTAACCCAGGAATTGAACCAAGGTCTCCTGCATTGCAAGCAGATCCTTTACCAGCTGAACTACCAGGGAATCCCTTTACTAAAGTGGAAAGGAATAATTACTTGGCTTGAACAAATCTTCCTTGATCAACACTGGGGTTTCATCCCAATAAACCCTTTTTAAGTTAAAACAACCAAAAGTTGAAAATGTATTTCGTACACCTAACATACTGAACAGTGTAGCTTAATCTCACCTAGCTTAAGCTAAGAACACGTACATCAGCATACAGTTGGGCAAAATCATCTAATATACACCCTATTTTCTTTTTTATGATTATTTTTTTTACTTTACAATATTGTATTGGTTTTGCCATACATCAACATGCATCCACCATGGGTGTACACGTGTTCCCCATCCTGAACCCCCCTCCCACCTCCCTCCCCATACCATCTCTCTGGGTCATCCCAGTGCGCCAGCCCCAAGCTTCCTGTATCCTGCATCAAACCTGGACTGGTGATTCATTTCTTATATGATATTATACATGTTTCTTATATGAAATTATACATATATATACAATATATATGATATTATACATGCCATTCTCCCAAATCATCCCCCCTCCCTCTCCCACAGAGTCCAAAAGACTGTTCTATACATTTGTGTCTCTTTTGCTGTCTCGCATACAGGGTTGTCGTTACCATCTTTCTAAATTCCATATATATGAGTTAGTATACTGTATTGGTGTTTTTCTTTCTGGCTTACTTCACTCTGTATAATAGGCTCCAGTTTCACCCACCTCATTTGAACTGATTCAAATGTATTCTTTTTAATGGCTGAGTAATACTCCATTGTGTATATGTACCACAGCTTTCTTTTCCATTCATCTGCTGATGGACATCTAGGTTGCTTCCATGTCCTGGCTATTATAAACAGTGCTGCGATGAACATTGGGGTACGTGTGTCTCTTTCCCTTCTGGTTTCCTCAGTGTGTATGCCCAGCAGTGGGATTGCTGGGTCATATGGCAGTTCTATTTCCAGTTTTTTAAGGAATCTCCACACTGTTCTCCATAGTGGCTGTACTAGTTTGCATTCCCACCAACAGTGTAAGAGGGTTCCCTTTTCTCCACATCCTCTCCAGCATTTATTGCTTGTAGACTTGGATCGCAGCCATTCTGACTGTAGTGATATAGTACCTCATAGTGGTTTTGATTTGCATTTCTCTGATACTGAGTGATGTTGAGCATCTTTTCATGTGTTTGTTAGCCATCTGTATGTCTTCTTTGGAGAAATGTCTATTTAGTTCTTTGGCCCATTTTTTGATTGGGTTGTTTATTTTTCTGGAATTGAGCTGCAGGAGTTGCTTGTATATTTTTGAGATTAGTTGTTTGTCAGTTGCTTCATTTGCTATTATTTTTTCCCATTCTGAAGGCTGTCTTTTCACCTTGCTTATAGTTTCTTTTGTAATAAAGTGTTGAATATCTTGTATAATTTATTGAATACTGTACTGAAAACAAGAAACAAAATGGCTGTATGGGTTCAATTTGTTGCCAAGAGTATGTATAAGATGTTTACTCTCATGATCCTGTGGTTGAACGGAGCTGCAGCTTGCTGCCACTGTCCAGTATCTGCTGCATGACAATAGCCTGGGAAAAGATCAAAATTCCAAACTTGAATTAAGGTTTCTACTGAATGCATATTGCTTCTGCCCCTGTGGTAAAGTGGAGTCATCTGAAGTCAGGGGCCATCTACACTGGAGTATGACATCTGAGAATGTAACTGCTTGTTATATAAACTTTTCAATGATCTTTCCTATAATCAGTTTCAGACAAACTTCTTACCGTGTGACATACCCAGTTTCTCTAAATCCTGAGCCACCGAATGACTCTGTAGGATGAATCAGCCTGCTTTGGTCGCCCTCCCCCAGTGCAAGCTTAGGTTTCATATTTTCTCCTGTATGTAGTTTAATTATCTGTCAACTTTCTGGCTTACAAAATGTAGTTGGCAGCTCTTTTCTGGTGAAGTATCCTGCCTTGTTCTCTATTCCCTTGTGAGTTTCAGCTAGTTTTTCAATCTTTTCACTGCCATTTCAGTGGCATTTTCAATCTGCTTTCAGCAGGTTCTATAGAAATGCTTGTGTGTTCAGCCTTCCATGCAAGACCAGAAGCCAAAATCGACTATTGACCAATGTAGTGCACAACCTAAATTTATAAGTTGGCCATAACATTACCAAATCTGAGTTTATTTCTTCTATTCAAAGAATGAACTAATAAATCACATTTCAGTGGCATGCTGTAGGATTCTGTATGTAATATGGAACAATTCGTAAAGTTATATAGCAGATTTATTCTGCATAATCTGCATGTATTTATTTTACAGGAATTATTTATTTTAGAGCCTTAAATACATTTATCTCCTCGTACATAACCACAAACACATATAGTCCTCCAGTTGCTGTTACAAATCACATTCATTGAGTACCTGCAGTGACTGAGATCTGGAACTATGGACTGGGAGTGCAGAGATTGATAAGGTGTACTTTTTGCCTTCAGAGAGATCACAATTTAGTAGGGTTGCTTTGTGTATAGAAATACGTTGAAACTGGAAGCTCAGGTATCAAACAAACCTTACTCTTCAGAACACAGCTTAGAATTAGAAAGCAAGTGGTGAAAAGCTTTTGTAAATTGAAATAATCCTCAGATTGTTCAGAAATTAAAGCTTGGACACTGTATTCATGAGTTCTATCTAGACTCTTACATGAATTGTATTTGTCCATATTGTAGATATAATTCTAACAAGTTCAATTGTATAATATACCAGAATGCTTAATATTTAAAGTAGCACATAACAAATGCAGACTACAAGAGTGATGGAAAGCAGCCTTTTGTTGAAAAGATGCTGAACTGTGAGATAGTATCCGCAGCAAGCAGCACTGATGGCGTTAAAATGCCAGGTGTAGTCCTGATTTTATTACCTGTTAGCACGGTAGCCTTGGACAAGTCACATTAACTTTCCAGGCTTCAGTTTCTTTATCTGTGAACTTGAAAAAAGATTGCGCTGATCTTCTAGAGTTCTAAGAAGGATTAAATAGAACAATAAGAATAAAAAACATGCAAACTAATAACAGCACAAGGAGTGGTGAATATTTATTATTATTATGAGAGCACAACTTCCTGGGATTATTCAGTGGTGATAATGGCTTGACACAATTTCTAAGACCCTTCAGTTCCTCTGGGAAGCATGTCACCCAGGGTCTAATCCATAATCAGAAACCACTCTGAATTGTATGCATAGAGTGGTTTACATGGTTATAGAATAAAGTAGAGAAACTAAACAGAAAAAGAGGTAATTGAGGCAACCCAGATGTAAGCCCCAGCAGAAAGCCCCATTCCCTTCTCACAGAGAAGGTGCAGAGCTGCTGAACTTGAGGAGCCCGAGTTGCCCAGAGAGTGGCACTCCCAGCAGGATGGATGAACACAGACCCAGTGGCAGAGGGAGAGATACCCTGGCTTCTCCCTTCTTCCGCCCTCTAGTCCCCACAGTCTCAGAAGCTGGGAGATCCAGCAGGTGCTCTGCCCATACGACAGGGCAGAGCAGGATCTGACCAGGAGTGAATGTGCAGCAGGCGCTGGACCGGCACTGATGCCAAAACATGATCAAGTTACCCATACTAACTGGAGTCCTACTGAAACTGCTGAGTATTCAGACTCTAATGCACCCCAATAATCAGGTGTTTAAATTTTTTTTTTAATTCCCCAAGGATCTTGGCAAAATCATGTTTTGTATTTCATTAAGGCTGTAGGTGTGTGTGTGTGTGTGTGTGTGTGTGTGTGTGTGTGTGTGTGGAGAGAGAGAGAGAGAAGAACAAGTGAGTATCTCCCAGGCTCCCAGGCTGCATGAAGTCTCCTTTCTATGCTGCTATGGCCCCTCACACCCTTAATTTTATTTCCAAAGCCCTGTATTGAACATGTTTACCCCTATTTCTGTGTCTCTCCTCTTGCCTTCCCCTAGAAGTAAGGTGGTCAGGTAGAGAGCTGGGTCATTTCTATTTATTCCATTCCTATAGTGTCTGAGATAGTACCTGCCACATAGCAGACATTTAGTAAATAGTTATTGAATTGAATTGAGAAACTATAAATGATTAGACCCCCTTTCTTCAAGTTGAATTATTTGTTCAAAGCTGACGTGGCAGCAGAATATCAGTTCTTCGAAAGTGGTGAGCACAAATTTCAAACTTTATGCTGTTTTGTGGTAATATTTCTAGGTATTCTAATATAATTCCTCAATGGGATATTCTGCAGTTAGTTCATGCTTTTCAATTAATTTTAAATTTATTTATTTTTCTATTAAGATTAAATAGATCATTTGATACTATGGACTTATTGTGTGCCTTTTGTATTATTGTTTAATATATCCTTACAAATGACAGTGCAAACAAACCAAATTATCATTTAACAAAATGTCTCCTGTGTTTAGAGAAATTATCTTCACATGCCTGCCAGCAAATGTGGATTCTGGGTGTGGGTGTGTTCAGGCTATGATATCAATCATCACACTGATAGCCATATTGGAGTCAGTCTATCTAAGTGACCATAGAAGGTATTTATTTTCTTCCTCACTAATGCACATGTTTCTCTAAATGAAGCCGTACTGGAAAGGGAAAATTAAAGGGAAAATTTTTTTTCTATGAATGAGAGATGTACTTATGACACTATGTTTCTTTCATAGAAATTTGCTTGTTCTGTTTGTTGAGAGCCCTGTATAAACACATCCTGATTTCTTTAAACAAAAATTAAATAAAAACTAAACTTTTGCCGAGTTTTAAAATCATTTCTGAACTAGGTTACTTTACATGCACTATTTAGGTGTGTATGCATTTGTTTATTTCTCTTCTGAGTTTCCGAACACAGACTAAACTTTTCTGGAAGACCTGCACCTCCCATTTGCTTCAGTGGTTGCGGTTGGGAAGAGTAGAAAAAAGCTGTCCATGAAGTGTGTGTGTCTTTCAGCTTCTCTGCCCTTAGATTCCAGTTTTGCTCTTCAAACAGCTCCGGGTCCACAGTGAGCATGGAGGCAGAATGCACAGTGGGGACACTGACTTTCAGTTCCTTTTACTCTTTGCAACTATACTGCTGACTGTGCATTCTTAAAAAGGTCTTAAACTGGTGCCTGACAGAGTTATTTATAAAAATAGTAAGACTTTGATGGTCTTGTTTTCTTCCCTCTGAAGTGTACAGTGGCAGTGAAAGATTGTGTAGACTAAATCACCTTCCCAAGGGTAACTTTTATTAGGAACCAAATGAGTCTTGCCTTTCACAGATGTTTTTTCTAGGCTTTATACGTCCAGGTAGCTCTAGAGACAAGCTTCCTATAACTAGACATCACTTTGTGGCCACTTACTCATAATTCTTATAAAATGAAATCAATGAAAAAGGTGGTTTAAAAGATCACCACCCCTTGCTATGAAATAACTTTATTTAATTATGTCAAATAAATGTAAAATACTCTAGTCAGTGATTATTGGCTAGAAATACTTTGTGCTTATTGATAACATAAAAATATCTGTCATATAATTAATCATGGGAAATTCAAGCTTCTTAGTACCTTGTAGGGAAAACAGTAGCTATGTGAGAATGACTATAAATTGAAACACCAAGTTTTGAAACTTGAAAATAAAATTTTATCCAAAAAAAAGGTCATTCTGGAATCTCTGGGGGATATTCCCATGCCCCAAATCTTTCTTGCATGTTGATACCTTCCTTAGCTTTCTTTATGACTGCAGTTCTGGACATCAGTGACTTTCTTTCTAATGGGACTGGCCCTGAAGTTCTTGACTTGGCCTTTCCTTTTCCTGTCTTATCCCTTGTGTGGACAAAATTTCTTCTTTAATTCCTGGGACCAGGCTTTAAATTGACAGTAATTTACTGAAGGTTTGAAAACTATGATCAGTTCAGTTCAATCGCAAAGTCGTGTCTGACTCTTTGTGACCCCATGGACCACAGCACGCCAGGCCTCCCTGTCCATCACCAACTCTTGGAGTTTACACAAACTCATGTTCATTGAGTTGGTGATGCCATCCAACCATCTTATCCTCTGTCGTCCCCTTCTCCTCCTGCCCTCAATTTTTCCCAGCATCAGAGTCTTTTCAAATGAGTCAGCTCTTTGCATCAGGTAGCCAAAATACGGGAGTTTCAGCTTCAACATCAGTCCTTCCAATAAACACTCAGGACTGATCTCCTTTAGGATGGACTGGTTGGACCTCCTTGCAGTCCAAGGGACTCTCAATAGTCTTCTCCAAAACCACAGTTCAAAAGCATCAATTCTTCAGCACTCAGCTTTCTTCACAGTCCAACTCTCACATCCATACATGACGACTGGAAAAACCATAGCCTTGACTAGACGGACCCTTGTTGGCAAAGTAATGTCTCTGCTTTTTAATATGCTGTCTAGGTTGGTCATAACCTCAAGGAGTAAGTGTCTAGAACAATACAAAACAAATGTTCTCTAGAAACATACTGATTTTATGTGTGAAACTGACCAAACTCAGGAACAATGAAAATATAGCACAAAATATTGTAAATTTATTAATTATTCTCATGGCTATATTGATAGTAAATGCTATTTATATAGCCAAGTTACTAGTCAGTACTAATTACCAGTTTTCCTGATATTATTAAAATATTTAAAAACAGTTTATGTAAACAATGTAAACAATGTTTTTCACCTTGTCTGTTTAGCTTAATGAACAATTTAAGTGGTTACAAACATGTAACATGTAATAAACTCTTGATTTGCAGTTGTGTTATATAGTTTTAAACTCTTATTCCTAGGAATTCCCCCTATGTTAAAAAAAAAAAAAATTATTGAGCTTTGGCCATAATAGATATAAGAAAGTTACAATAAAGAAAATTAAAACATAAAAATGCCACCATAATTCCTTATTTAAATATCACAAAGTAAAAAAAAAAAATTACACACACATGCAGATGCACAGTTTAAAATTTGTCTTAGATATTCATCCCAGTGCATCTCTACTTATATAATACTTATAATTTGAAATTTTCAAAACATAATCAGTGTGTCTAGGATCTAAGCTATGTTTTAAAAATTGCCTTAATGAGTTTGATATGATACATTCTGGATGATTTCTAGTAATTAATTTTACAGTTATAGATACTCAAATTTTTGACACATAAAAGTAAAATATATTTTAAAATGTTAATGTAGGAATTATGTTACTGAATTTTACTTTCTCAAGAAATACTGGAGATACAAAAGTAATAATTGCAAAAATTATTAAGTAAATTGGCTGTGATTGCCAAATTCAGACTTAAATTGAAGAAAGTAGGGAAAACCACTAGACCATTCAGGTATGACCTAAATCAAATCCCTTATGATTATACAGTGGAAATGAGAAATAGATTTAAGGGCCTAGATCTGATAGATAGAGTGCCTGATGAACTATGGAATGAGGTTTGTTACATTGTACAGGAGACAGGGATCAAGACCATTCTCAGGGAAAATAAATGCAAAAAAGCAAAATGGCTGTCTGGGGAGGCCTTACAAATAGCTGTGAAAAGAAGACAAGCGAAAAGCAAAGGAGAAAAGGAAAGATATAAACATCTGATGCAGAGTTCCAAAGAATAGCAAGAAGAGATAAGAAAGCCTTCCTCAGCGATCAATGCAAAGAAATAGAGGAAAACAACAAAATGGGAAAGACTAGGGATCTCTTCAAGAAAATCAGAGATACCAAAGGAACATTTCATGCAAAGATGAGCTCAATAAAGGACAGAAATGGTATGGACCTAACAGAAGCAGAAGATATTAAGAAGAGATGGCAAGAATACACAGAAGAACTGTACAAAAAAGATCTTCACGACCCAGATAATCACGATGGTGTGATCACTGACCTAGAGCCAGACATCCTGGAATGTGAAGTCAAGTGGGCCTTAGAAAGCATCACTATGAACAAAGCTAGTGGAGGTGATGGAATTCCAGTTGAGCTATTCCAAATCGTGAAAGATGATGCTGTGAAAGTGCTGCACTCAATATGCCAGCAAATTTGGAAAACTCAGCAGTGGCCACAGGACTGGAACAGGTCAGTTTTCATTCCAATCCCAAAGAAAGGCAATGCCAAAGAATGCTCAAACTACCGCACAATTGCACTCATCTCACACACTAGTGTAGAAAGCAATGGCACCCCA
>NW_011495026.1:1969645-1986427 GCF_000754665.1 Bison bison bison | reverse complement strand
ATAACCTCAGATATGCAGATGACACCACCCTTATGGCAGAAAGTGAAGAGGAACTCAAAAGCCTCTTGATGAAAGTGAAAGAGAAGAGTGAAAAAGCTGGCTTAAAGCTCAACATTCAGAAAATGAAGATCATGGCATCCGATCCCATCACTTCATGGGAAATAGATGGGGAAACAGTGGAAACAGTGTCAGACTTTATATTTCTGGGCTCCAAAATCACTGCTGATGGACCTGCAGCCATGAAATTAAAAGACGCTTACTCCTTGGAAGGAAAGTTATGACCAACCTAGATAGCATATTCAAAAGCAGAGACATTACTTTGCCAACAAAGATTCGTCTAGTCAAGGCTATGGTTTTTCCTGTGGTCATGTATGGATGTAAGAGTTGGACTGTGAAGAAGGCTGAGCACCAACGAATTGATGCTTTTGAACTGTGGTGTTGCAGAAGACTCTTGAGAGTCCCTTGGACTGCAAGGAGATCCAACCAGTCCATTCTGAAGGAGATCAGCCCTGGGATTTCTTTGGAAGGAATGATGCTAAAGCTGAAACTCCAGTACTTTGGCTGTGTCATGCGAAGAGTTGATTCATTGGAAAAGACCCTGATGCTGGGAGGGATTGGGGGCAGGAGGAGAAGGGGACGACAGAGGATGAGATGGCTGGATGGCATCACTGACTTGATGGACTTAGTCTTAGTGAACTCCGGGAGTTGGTGATGGCCAGGGAGCGATTCATGGGGTCACAAAAAGTCGGACATGATTGAGTGACTGATTGGATCTAATACAAATATATGTCAAATAGAATGTAGCATTCCATCGAAAAAATTATACCAAAGACTATTATATGAACATTTTGCTTCAAGTAAACTAATACATTTTTATGATTATATACAAAGATTATTTTAAGAAAAAAGTCTGATTCTTTGGGTCTTTCAGAAAGTACCATCAAATGACTTATATCTGATAAAAGGATGTTTTAAAATTTCGATTTTTATTCCCCTAAATGTTAATTCCTAGCATTATTACTGCGCCCTTGGGTATTATTTATTACTGAGCTCAATTAGTCAGTAGGTACTGAATATCACAATGCACACTGTTGCTAATATTAATCTCACCCACAGTATGCTGCTGCTGCTGCTGCTAAGTTGCTTCAGTCGTGTCCGACTCTGTGTGACCCCATAGACTGCAGCCCACCAGGCTCCCCGGTCTCTGGGATTCTCCAGGCAAGAACACTGGACTGGGTTGCCATTTCATTCCCCAATGCATGAAAGTGAAAAGTGAAAGTGAAGTCACTCAGTCATGTCCGACTCTCAGTGACCCCATGGACTGCAGCCCACCAGGCTCCTCCATCCATGGGACTCTCCAGGCAAGAGTACTGGAGTTGGGTGCCATTGCCTTCTCCGCACCCACAGTATACTCACTAACAAATAGCAAGGTTTATCAAAATGTTCTAGTATCTTGTCAAAATCATAAGTTCATATTTGAGATGAAAATCAGTATGATTATCTGGCTTCCTGCATGTTCTTGGAAGAGTAAGTAGCCATAACTAAGTACACAACTCCCTTTCCACTCATTCTGAATATCATTATAAAGTTGTGTTTATGGGTGTTTAGCAGAAGTTTTATGCAAATTAAGGTATAGTTCTTCTGGTTTTTGAGTTTTCCTCATCCCTACCTACCCAAGTGAATTTCATATATTTCATGTATTTTTATATAATTTGGCCTTCACTTATGACAGATCATTTAAAATATACTCCTCAAATTTAGTATAGTTTTTAATATATGATTAAAATAATAATAAATATTCAAAAAAGTTCATTGTAAATATATTGTTACTATGAACTAATATATTTATTCTCACATCTCTCCTATTATATCTCATTTTATTAGAATATCTGTGCATATATGTTTCTTTTTGTACTCTGACATTATATGATGTTATCGAGTATAATAAATAATATTTAAATGCATGAAAGTGAAAAGTGAAAGTGAATTCGCTCAGTCGTGTCTGACTTCGCGACCCCATGGACTGCAGCCTACCAGGCTCCTCCGTCCATGGGATTTTCCAGGCAAGAGTACTGGAGTGGGGTGCCATCGCCGTCTGCAAATATTTAAATTTAATTATTGTTAAATGTACTTAATATATGTGTACATGTATGTATCTATATCTTAAATAATATTCCTGATAGAATTTCTATCTAAATTTTATTCAAGATTCAGTATAAAAGTATGAAAATATAAAATCTGTCTGATTCTTTACTATAAATCCTCATTTTAAAATACCTTGTCTACAAACTAGTTCACTGATAGAGTTCATGCGGTTTTTGTTTCATTTTATGTAAGAGATCTGAAAAAATAATGATGCTTATTCTTTTAACATATGACCAGTTGTACAGACTATAAAAATGCAAAAATGGTGATATGAAAATGCTATTTTTGAAACATGCACCCACTTCAAATTTTATATACAGACACACATGTATATTTGATTCACTATTCTATATCATGAGAATTGAAAAACACCCCTAAAATTGTAGGGTATAAGCATTCCCACTTGGAAAGAAAAATAATCAGGAAAATATAATAAGTTCATACTGTCAGCTGTGAAACTGCCTGACAGTAATTCTGCATTTTGTTTGTCCAGCATCTTATTGATTAAATGATATAGACATGCAATATATTTTCAGGTCTTTGTATGCACACCCATATCATTAGTTAATCTATGTCATCAAATGTATTTTTGCAATATTAATTTTTTGTTTTCTCAGGACCCCCTGGGACTCATTGAAACTGAACACATTTTGCTGCCATATTTTTCCTCAGATTAGGTTCTGTGTTTGTGTTCTCATTGGAAACCACAAACTGAACTTTATAGGACTAATGCCAAACAATTTAGTTGCAAGCAGGAGTAGAAAAAAAGCACCCATATTCAGCAGAATACTATTTTAGGACAGAGAATTCAGGAAAACTTTGAGTCCAATTGAAATTGCAGGGAGATTTAAAATGGCAATAAGTGCATATAATTAACCATGCTGGAATTTGTTCAGGAAATCAGGGCCAAGTGCTCTTTTAATTATTCAGTTAATGGGCCTCTTCATGCCAAAATAGCCACCCTACACTGAGACTGGCAGCCTGTTTTTCAGAAGCATGCCCTCATTTGTGCACTCCAAAACCACACAGAAGTTAATTCCTTATCTAATACCTCCATTTTTGTGCCAAGGCTGCAGTTTCACTCATGAAGTTAGGTACACATCTAGATCATTTTTGGGATTTGAAAGATTACTTTAACAGTAGATAAATCAGTTCTCTTTAATTGAAATGGTTTGTATATACAGATCCAGAACATTGAATCTTCATCTTTAAGGACTTGTCTGGCTTTGAAACCTAAAGTTGCATCTTACCTAAAGGGGTCCTGAATAGAGTGTGCACATTATTTTTAATAATCTACCCAGTGATCTTCTACCCAATCAACAAAACTTTAACTCTTTATAACTTCTATCTCTCAGAAGATGGCTTAAGTTATTTATTAGTTAGTCATTCTGATGTTTCCAGACATGCTTGGAGCCAATTTCCAGTCAGTTTGTTGAGTTTTTCACATTGTATTTTTATGCCTTCATATTCTTTAAATTAAATTCTTCTACTTAGATATTTTTTTCTGAAAAAAAGACTCACATGAAAGTGCTTCCACTTTCCTGTATGCCCCCAAACATTAATGAGACTCATATAAATTTTACTCAGGCCCCGCAGTCCAAACAAATGTGTGCTGAGTATCAACTCCTCCAGGGAATTATGGGACGTATGAGGTAGTTTGTTTCAATTTCTTCTTCTTATTGCACAGGCTCTGAAGTGGCAGATGCAAAGACGAGTGTTCAGTTCTTCACTTTTTGTCCTTCCCTCTGGCATTGCCTCTTCTCTTTTTTTTTACAATCTGTCACAAGGAAGACAGACTTAGGAAGGTATTGCTACATTTATTAAAACCAGCTTGCCTGCTTTAAAACACAAAGTTTTATAACTGCAGTTAGGAATCTTACTTCCAACACAACTAGGAACTCTAAAATATGATAGTATTAGAAGGTTGCTTTATTATTAGCTAGGGCTTCTCTGGTGACTCAGACAGTAAAGCGTTTGTCTGTAGTGTGGGAGATCCGGGTTTGATCCCTGGGTTGGGAAGATCCCCTGGAGGAGGAAATGGCAGTCCACTCCAGTAGTCTTGCCTGGAAAATTCCATGGATGGGATACAGTCCACGGAGTCGCAAAGAGTCGGACACGGCTGAGCAACTTCACTTTCACTTTATTACAGGCTAAGTAATTTAATTCAGTTAAGAGGTTTCTTTTAAGGATTAAAATTAAAATATATACTTCATACTCTTTTTTCTTTAATTGATATTAAATGTGATGTAACCTATGACTATACAGATCATAGAAAATAATTGAAATATACTTTTCATTTCTGAGTTCAACATCTTAAGGTCATTGACAAGTTGGAAGGTGTTTGAAACACATATAACAAAGATAGTGAGACTCTAGAATCAAAATAATATTAATAAAGGAATTTTTCTTTGAAATAAAAAAAATTTTTGCTTACTTCTGTTTTAATGTTGAGCATGACCCTTTGAATAAAAGATTTTTTTAAAAGCTGAGGAAAATGATACTTAGATGATCTCACAGGCATTAGTAAATGGAAGAAGGATCATTTAATACTAGGTTTGTTATATTAACAATCATTGACATTTTCAAGATACCATCATAAATCTGTAGGAAAAAATGCCAACTTACTTTGATTTGCACTGAAAAGCTGTGCAAATCTACAGTCTAAAAAAGGAACACAAATTTGGGGTTCAATACAGAACTATGAAATGAAGAGATATAGTGACAGCAAAATAAGCAATAAGGTCAGTAATCCAGATTAAAAAAAAGATCTTCGTAATAGACTAAGTCAGCTGACATCAGTACTTCCCAAACAAAATTCATGAGGCCTTTTCAAAATTCATGAACACATTAGTGGACAGGTAAAATCTAAGTAGGGGAATGATGCAAAACAACAAAATATTTGATCAGGCACAAATTACTGAAGGTATTTTAATTCATAAAGTATTAAGCTAATTTTTAAGAAAAATAATGGGTTGTGCAGATGTTTTGGACTCATTAGAGAATGCCATATTCCAGCTTGCCCTTGTTGGTAGGCTTGTATTAATCCTTTCTGAAGAACCATGATACTAGCCTAATTCTTTTTCTTGACAAAAATATAGTATTTCAGACGTGAGAAAACTAATACCAGTGTATTGGCTTATGCAAAATTTGTTACTGCACAAAACTTTGAGGAGTGGACTAGTAAAGGAAAAATAGTAAACTGTAGATTTTCCTTTAACACCGTAAAGAATGCCACAGTTGAATTCATCTGTTTTCCAAATTTTCCAGAACAGTTTATTTTCTTGGAAGATGCTGCACGCTTAAGTTAGAGTTTTAGACATATTTGGCACTATAGTGGGTGCTGAACGTGGCGGAATGCTAAGCATTCCCTCTCATCAAAAGAACAGCTGCAGAATTTAGTAAGTAGGTGTGGGTTTTATTGGTCGTTATAGCTGACTGTAAAGTTGTGTTTTCAGCCCTCTTTATTCATTTGATTATTTAATAGAAGTAAGTAGACATATGGCAGACAACCAGGCTTCATTAATGGCAAATATTTGGAAAGTCAAGGCATTAATATCAGAAATGTGAGAATTAGGAGGCATGTTTGTTGAGTTGTTAATTATAATTAATTGACCATGAGTAGATCATTCCTTTGAATTTTCATACTCAGGACAAAAAGAGGACTTATTTAAATTCCTCAAATTTATTTAACCAAGGCCATAAAATTAGTATCTCAAAGTCCAATCACAAAGAGAAAGGCTTTCATTTCAATGTTAATCAAAAATGCTTCCGCACTAAAATTTACCTTCATTATGTAAGGAACATACCAAAGACAGTGATGATGATTGTGTAGCTTATCCTAAAGTTAATGAGTTGCTGACACAGTCAGAGGGACCGCATTTTAACCGCAGGATTGTTTAAATTAAATGATAAATAGTAAATGACAGAATGTGGGATTATATTTTCAAATATGTGTTTAAGAAGAGTATTTTTCCATTTAAAATATTTCTGTATAGCTGTTTTTGTTTACATTATGATCCCTTATTCATTGTCATAACTCTAGCCTCTAGAATGTACTGAAAATTGCTTGTTAAAAGCACTTTTTATTTCAACTAGTAAATGTACTATTGCTTTTAAAATCTAAAAATCAAAATTTTCTTATAGGTTATATTATTGATTACAATACAGCAATAAAACAGGAGATTTTAATTGGAAGAACAAAAAAAATCCTATAAATTTGCAAATTTCCATTCTCTAATATTAAAATCTGAATTTCTCTTATGTACTTTTTTTTAAAATTCAGATTCAAAATATGAAAAATGAAGCTCTGCAAAATCTGATTTTAGAAGTTTCTTATTGGGATACAAATGTTGTATGTTAGGTACTGACCTATTAAAAATTAGATGGATAAATCCAAGCACAGAAATAAGAACATAGGACTTGGTATTTATAGGGATGTAAAATTATGAAAATAAAATTTTAAAACTCCTTTAATACAACATTTTTCAACTTCAGATTTCTACTGTCAATGTGATAACATAAATACATACAAAGTCCAAATCCACAATCTTAAATAAATTTTAAGTTGGAGATAATGAAGAGGCTGTGGGAAGGACTGCTTTTCAGGAATTGAGACATTGGAACGTTTACTTCCATGATAACAAGTTAGGCTGCTGTAGTTTTATGGAAGTTAGTAGAAGACAAAGACTACTAGGTCAGAATCAAAGGGCATTTTTACTCACTGAACAGCAGAGAGAAGGAATTGCAAGTTCTTTTTGCCTGAGGAGTCTCACGGTGCAATTGTGTGGCTGAACCACACCAACTCCATTTTGTCAGCTACATCTTAGGACTACAGTCCTACACCTTCCCTTTTCCCCATAACTGAGCCCTGGCCTAACTCACAAGGAATGCACTCAAGACAGATGGCTTTCCTATGATCTTTTACATTTGCCTTCAACTGATACGCAAATTGAAAGAGTGCCTTTTGCTGATGCAGACAGTTAATGAGACCACGGAGGGGAGGAAAAATCCCTGGTTTTACTTGGCGCAGAAGTGTTTCTCCCTTATTCTCCCTTGGTAATGAGATTCTTTTTTTTTTTTTTTAATTTATTATTAAAATTGAAGTATAATTGGTATACAGTGTTTCAGGTATGAAGTTTTTCTATTCCATTATAGGTTATTACAAGATATTGAATATAGTTTCCTAAGATGTAGAGTAGGTGCTTGTTGTTCATGTATTTTACATGAAGAAGTGTGTAACAGTTAATCCCAAATTCCCAATTTATCCATCCAGGTTGTGAGATTTTGGTTTTAGTTTTGGCCCCTTTAAGTTCCCCTGTACTCCTTTTTGGCAGCATTGAGTGCAGCTGCCAGTGCTTCTGGATCATTCATTGACTGGCTCCTTCCTGCCTGTATATTGTTGTTGTTCAATCTATCAGGCGAGTCTGACTCAGCGACCGCATGGACTGCAGCACAGCAGGCTTCCCTGTCCATCACCAACTCCCAGAGCTTGCTTAAGGTCATGTCCATTGAGTTGGTGATGCCATCCAACATCTCATCATCCTCTGCTGTCCCCTTCTCCTCTTGCCTTCAATCTTTCCGAGCATCAGTCTTTTCTAATGAGTCGGCTCTTCACAACAGGTGGCCAAATTATTGGAGCTTCAGCTTCAGCACCAGTCTTTCCAAAGAATATTCAGGGTTTATTTCCTTTAGGATTGAATGGTTTGATCTCCTTGCAGCCCAAGGGACTCTCAAAAGTCTTCTCCAAACCATAGTTCAAAAGCATCAAGTCTTCAGCACTCAGCCTTCTTTATGGTTCAACTCTCAAATCCATACATGACTACTGGAAAAACCATAACTTTGACTATACAGACCTTTGTCTACAAAGTAATATGTCTACTTTTTAATACATAATATAGGTTTGTCATAGCTTTTCTTCCAAGGAGAAAGCATCTTTTAATTTCATAGCTGCAGCCATTGTCTGCAGTAATTTTGGAGCCCAAGAAAATAAACTCTATCACTGTTTTCATTGTTACCCTATTTGCTTGCATGAAGTGATGGGACTGGATGCCATGATCTTCATTTTTTGAATGTTGAATTTTAAGCCAGCTTTTTCACTCTCCCCTTTGACTTTTACTGCTGGAGTCAGCTCCAGCAGCCAGGGGATCAGCCTGAAGGGATGAACAATGTCGGCAGGAAATGATGTAGTCTCTGACTAGAGGTACCGGACTACATGTTTATTTCAAGCATTAGGTTCTCTTTTATACTTTTTCAAAAGCATTAGGTCAGAGGTTTGACATTTTCTGTTCCCCCTCACCCAGATTATTGTCTCATTGTTGCCCTTCAAACAGAGTTCCTGCTTCAGCCATTCACTCAGAATCCTGTTTACTTGTGATTACATTGTAACTCATGCTTATGTCTGGGCTGCATACCACATTCCTCAGTTTATTTCTTATCTTTTTAAATCCTGCTTGCCCCTAGTATCTTAAGCTCACTGTCTCCTAAAAAGGCTTCTAGCTATTCTTAATTGTTTCTAAACCCTAAACTCAGCAAACTTCCTTTGCCATAAACACTTCCCTCACAAACAGGTCTCAGATAACAATCCTCCCCATGGCCTCAAGCTGCGGCCTACAGGCTCATCCTGGGACATTCTTTGTAAAAATCCTTGAACAAATGTCAATGGTTACTTTATAGATTATTTTCTGGGCACAACTGCAGAAGGCTTTGTGCTTTCTCATGCTTCTCTCAAGAACAATAAGCACCTTAACATTATTTCCAGCCAACTCAATGGAAAAAAAGGAAAAAACAAGTCAGAATCGCAAAACTTAACTCCTTCATCCCAGGACCGTGCCTGCAGAATGAGGAGAGGGGGTTGGGGCCGTGCCTCCATTTTGTCAGTAGTGCCTAACGCGGCTCCCAACATTTTATCAAGAGGCTCTTTAGTTCTTCTTCACTTTCTGCCATAAGGGTGGTGTCATCTGCATATCTGAGGTTATTGATATTTCTCCTGGCAATCTTGATTCCAGCTTGTGCTTCATCCAGCCTGGCATTTCATTGTGTACTCTGCATAGAAATTAAATAAGCAGGGTGACAATGTACAACCTTGAGCTACTCCCTTTTCAATTTTGATCCAGTCCTTTACTCAATGTTCGGTTCTAGCTGTTGTTTCTTGACCTGCATTCAGATTTCTCAGGAGGTAGGTAAGATGATCTAGTACTCCCATCTCTTTAAGAATTTTCTACAGTTTGTTGTGACCCACACTGTCAAAGGCTTTGGCATAGTCAGTACAGCAGAAGTAGATGTTTTCCTGAAATTTCTCCTGCTTTTTCTATGATCCAGTGGATTTTGGTCATTTGACCTCTGGTTCTTTTGCCTGTTCTAAATCCAGCTTGTACATTTGGAAGTTCTTGATGTGTGTACTATTGAAGCCTAGTTTGGAGTTTTGAGCATTACTTTGCTAGCATGTGCAATGAGTGCAGTTGTATAGTAGTTTGAACATTCTTTGTCATTGCCCTTCTTTGGGATTGGAATGAAAACTGAACTTTTCCAGTCCTTTGGCCACTGCTTAGTTTCCCAAATTTGCTGACCTAATGAGTAGCAGTTTAATAACATCATCTTTTAGGATTTAAAATATCTCAGCTGGAATTTCATCACCTCCACAGATTTATTCATGGCAATGCTTTCTAAGGTCCACTAGACTTCTCACTCCAGGATGTCTGGCTCTAGGTGAGTGATCACACCATCATGGTTATATGGACCATTAACGTGTTTTTTAAAATAATTTCTCTGTGTATCATTTCCACCTTTTCTTAATATCTTCTGCTTCTGTTAGGTCCATGCTATTTCTGTGTCCTTTATTGTGCCCATTTTGCATGAAATGTTCCCTTGGTATCTCTAATTTTCTTGAAGAGATCTCTAGTCTTTCCCATGCTATTGCTTTCCTTTTTTTCTTTGCATTGTCCACTTAGAAAGGTGTATCTCTCCTTGCTATTTGTTGGAATTCAAATGGAATTTAGAACCCTCTGCATTCAGATGGGTATATCATTCCTTTTCTCCTTTGCTTTTGCATCTGTTCTTTTCTTAGCTATTTGTAAGGGCTTCTCAGATAAATATTTTGACTTTCTGCAGTTCTTTTTCTTGGGTATGGTTTTAATCACTGCCTTCTGTACAATATTATGAACCCTTGTCCATGGTTCTTCAGGCACTCTATCAGATCTAGTCCTTGAATCTATTTGTCACAACCATCATATAATCAAAAGGGATTTGATTTAGGTCATAGCTGAATGGCCTAGTGGTTTTCCCTACTTTCTTCAATTTAAGTCTGAATTTAAAGATAAGGAGTTCATGACCTGAGCCACAGTCAGCTCCGGGACTTATTATTGCTGATTGTATGTAGTGTCTTCATCTTCAGCTGCAAATAATGTAATCAATGTGATTTCGGTATTGACCACCTGGTAATGTCCATGTGTAGAGTCATCTCTTGTGTTGTTGGAAGAGGGTATTTGCTATGTCCAGTGCATTCTCTTTGCAAAACTTTGTTAATCTTGCCCTACTTCATTTTGTACTCCAAGGCCAAACTTCTCTGTTATTCAGGTATCTTTTAACTTCCTACTTTGCATCCCAGTCCCCTATAATGAAAAGGACATCTTTTTTGTTGTTAGTTCTAGGAGGTCTTATAGATCTTCATAGAACTGTTCAGCTTCTTCGACATTAGTGGTTGGGGCATAGACTTGGATTTACTGTGACAGTGAATCATTTTGCCTTGAAAATGAACTGAGATTATTCTATCATTTTTGAGATTGCACCCGAGTGCTGCATTTCAGACTTTTTTGTTGACTATGCGGGCTACTCCATTTCTTCTTAGGGATTCTTGCTCACATTATATCTACTACATATAATGGCCATCTGAATTTGATTCACCTGTTCCAGTTTTACTTCACTGATTCCTAAAATGTGGATGTTCACTCTTGCCACCTCCTGTTTGACTACTTCTAATTTATTGGGATTCGTGGACCTAACATTCCAGGTTCCTATGCCATATTATTCTTTACAGCATGGGACTTTACTTTCTCTGCCAGGTACATCCACAATTGGGTGTTGTTTCCACTTTGGCTTAGTCTCTTCATTCCTTTTGGAGCTATTTCTCTGCCCTTCTCCAGTAGCATATTGGGCACCTACCAACCTGGGGAGTTCATCTGTATATAGTTAGGCACAATAAACTTTGTGACTGCAGTCTATGAAGTTGCCACTTCATTTTTCAGTGTCAAAGCCTTTTCTCAGTTCAGAAGCTATTATTCAGTATCTCTGCCTCCCAACAGGCAATGCACAAGAGAACCTGATTAGATTCTTCATACATAGTAGGGCTGTGTCAAAGCTGAGGAAACCTAAGCTAATGAAATCTTGTTTTAAATGTGGCTGCTAGCAGCAGCAGCTAGCAACTTGTATGTCATATGTGTCAAGAAGGAACAGTAGAACTGAACATGGAACAACTGACTGGTTCAAAATTGGGGATGGAGTATGACCAGGCTGTATATTATCGCCCTGCTAACTTAACTTCTGTGAAGTGTACATCATGTGAAATGCAGGGCTTGATGAAGCACAAGCTGGAGTCAAGATTACTGGGAGAAATATGAACAACCTTAGATATGCACATGGTAGTGGTCTAATGGCAGACAGTAAGGTGGAACTGAAGAGTCTATTGTTGATGTTGAAAGAGGAGAATGAAAAAGCTGGCTCCAAACTCAACATTCAAAAACTAAGATCATGGCATCCAGTCCCATCACTTTATGTCAAACACAAAGGGAAAAAGTGGAAGCAGTGACAGATTTTCTTTTCTTGGGCTCCTGTATCACTGCAAATGGTGACTACAGCCATGTAATTAAAAGATGCTTGCTCCTTGGAAGGAAAGCTATGACATCTTAGGCAGCATATTAAAAATCAGATGTATCACTTTGCCAATAAAGTTCTGTAGAAAAAGCTATGCTTTTTCCAGTAGTCATGTACAGATGTGAGAGTTGGATTATAAGGAAAGCTGAGCACCGAAGAATTGATGCTTTTGAATTGTGGTGCTGGAGTAGACTCTTGAGAGTCCCTTGGACAGCATGGATATCAAACCATTCAATCCTAAAGAAAATCAACCTTGAATATTCATTGGGAGGACTGATGCTGAAGCTGAAGCTCCAGTACTTTGGCCATGTGATGTGACACGCCAACTCGTTGGTAAAGACCCTGAAGCTGAAGAAGCAAAAGAAGGAGGATGAGACGGTTAGACAGTATTAATATTACCAACTCAACGGACATGAATTTGAACAAACTTCATACGTTAGTGAAGGAGAGGGGAGCCTGGTGTGCTGTGGTCCATGGGGTCGTAGAGTCGGACGCGACTTAGCAACTGAACAAGTAACAACTAGCCCAACTTTTCCCTGCAGAAAGGCATTACCTTTATTAACAAATCTTTGCTCTGCCCAGGAGGCAGGCAGTAAGTTTTCTGAATCTCTTTGCTATACAAACATCCAAGCAAAAGTGGTCTGAAACAGAAGACATGCAGAAATATGAGAATCCCATGGAAAATCAGCCTCCAGTAGGTTGCTAAAATATATGTATGTATCTTCAATTTTAATTTTTTCAACACCCAAAACACCCAGTACTTGTTGGATTAAAAAAGAAAGCTGGGCTTTTAACTTTATCCCATGTCTTTTTCTTCACACTCACCTATTCATCAGTACTCTTGATGCATCAAATATCTCTCAATGAAGTTCACCCTTTTTATTTTCCCATCATTTTGCCCTAATTAGTTCACTGTGATCTGTTACTTGATTCCTTGCAAGATCCACCTTATATATGTGTCAAGCCCAAATCCTGTCTAGCACTAGTGCTTTCTTTATCAGTTCAGCCAGGATTATCTAAGATACAAATTTTATAAGTTTACCATCTTACAGACAACATTTTATATGTTAACCTTTCTTTCAGGATGTAACCCACATTTCTTTAAATGTCTTACAATGTATGGAGTCTATTTTTCTCTTCATTGTCTTCTCTTAACACTGTTTCTAATGCTTAGGTTGCAGCTCTGCCCAATTACTTAATGTTCCAGGACTGTGTACATTCCATTTCTTCTTCCTGGGATACCTTTGTCTAGACCCTCATTTCCTTTCCAAGGCTGATTAATGCCTGTGCATTCCTCATGGTTCATTGTAGATGTCATTTCCTCCAAGAAGCCTGTTTGACTCTTCTCAATTCAGATTATGTAACTTCATACTTCTCTAACATCTCTTATCACACAATAATTAAATTGTCTATTAACTTGGTTTTATGTCCCGCTAGGCAGTAAGTTCCACAATGATAAGTACCCAAAACCCACACATATTAGCATATGGTACTCACTCATCAATGCTTATTGAATATATAAATAAATTTTAAATGAGTCAATAAATGAATATATAATGGGTTGCTTACTTTGGTGTTAGAAATAGGAATGTGCTCCATGAATAATGGGAACAAATTAGAATCAATCCTATTGTTGGAGATTACTTTTAGCTTCTTTCTTTCTTTTATTTCCCTGTGACCTCCTACACATGACATTGTTCTGACCTCACTGGTATACACACTATGTCATTTCACAAAGAGGATTTTAAATGTCAGCCAACTCTTGACTTCTTAGATATTTATTCACTAAAAAGAAGACATTGGAAAAGACGACAGGTGGATATGTGTTGAGGATTAGAGTACACTGGGGACTGAAATGATGCTACCAATCTCATTAGCTGTCTTCTGAGCAGTCAAATTCTACCTAGGTCCCCAAGGTGAAAATCTAATAATTAATTCAATTTACTATCTATTCTGTAGAAAGCTCCAAAGGTTAAGATTATGGAGGACCGATGAGGGTAATCTTTTATAGTGTTTAAATTGCTGCTTAAATTTGAGTTAGATTCTAGCAGTGACAGTTTGAAACCAACACAGTTTAATTCATTTATCACATTCTAAAACCTGCCTACCTGAACTAACTTTAAAGTATGTCTTAAATACACAGTCAGTCAGTGCACTTACCCGTCCATTTTTATTATTTGCTTGGAATTTAAAAATGAACAGCAGTTGCTGCCCTTGTCAACTTTTTTGTTCACTTTCTAATGTTTCAGCTTTCTGTACTATGGGTTCTCCTATCTGCCATAGTGTCATAAAATATTTATTGAGAATATAACATATTCATCAGAACACAACATTCTGGATATAAAATTATTTAATATAATAATAATAGCAACTGACATTATAGTGTTTGTGATTTACTATGCCATATTTTACCAGGCCTTGTGTAATCTCCTTAACAATCCTGCTATTGGATCCTATAATATGTCACTGTTATTATCATTCATATTTTATAAATGAATAAACTCAAGTGCAGAGAGCTGCATTTTCCAAGATTATACGAGTGAATGATAGAACTACCTTTTAAAATCAGTAACAGAAAAATTTGCCTAAATTCACCCATTGTTGCTTAATTGGAATTTGAGCACCCTTCAGATTACTCTAGATGGTTGTTTAAAGTCCCATGGATTCTAGTTTTGCCCTTAGACTTTGTACTTGTACATGTAGCTGTGGCCATTTCTCGTCTTCCTGACTCCAGTCGTCTGATGATTCCTGCTGTGACTCCACTGCTGTTCCCTGAACGTGAAAGGTCTCACGGGCCTGCCTCTTCATCACGTCTCCCACAACCAGTGCTTGCCAAACACTGTCCAAAGTCTGCTGTGGGCATCAGTGCTGTGCCAGGGGCACCGGGGACTGAATGCAGGGACGTTTTCTGCTGCAGCTAGGGGTGTTCATATTGATCCTGCTGGCACTTTTTACTGTGATATTTGGTTTCAGTCAAGATACTGTTGCAGGTTTTGTTGTTTGAGTTCAGCAAAAGGCCACATAGCCAAGAATTAAATACGTGAGAGAAAAATACAGTGCTGTACTTGGTATCATCTTTCAATTTATTTTTAAAAAGGATATACAGCAATTTTCCTGCTCCTGGAGTTCATTTAATTTCTAGACTATTGTTCACTCTTATACCTAAATAAGATGCCAAGGGGTAGTTCCTTCACTGGGGTTACAAATGCATAGAATTAAGAAATACTAGGCTAAAGCACAGATGTTTGCAATATAAGTTGCTTTTTCTTTTCTTGATCAGTGTTATTAACTGTCAAGCACCCTGAAAACAGACCTTGTCTGGAATCTTTTTCTTCAACAAGCGTGAGACGTCATTCAGTGTGTGTTGAATTCCTGGATGCTGGGTCACCAGGCAGAGTATCCCCTTTGGGAAGTGGCAGGGCTCCTGCCCCTGGGAATGGTGAGAGATAGCAATCTTTTTTTTCCTTCACTGTAATCAATGCTGTCTCTTTTCTGGCAAAATAAAGGGGAAAGGCTCAGAATCACTGATTTTTTGTTGTTCTTATTTGTTTCTTTGGATCAATGAAATGTTATCTAAATCAGTGAGAACTTTCTATGCTTCAAATGGGCCCATACACTTACAAAAGGCAGGAGGTAGGAAGGGATGTATATTATCAGTCTAAATATGTAGTACACTGTGATGACATCTATATGGGATCTAATGCAAAAGTGGCAGGAGCACTGGAAAACTAACAGACATATCTAGTTGGACTGTTGAGTAATTTATGTCTTCAGCATGACTTTAAAGGAAGAAAGAAATGCAGCACAGAAAAATAAATATCAGTCTGTGTTTGTGAGAAAGCAAAACCATGGGGTGTGCAAAGGATATGCTATCTAATAGGTGGTCAAAAAAGATAACAAATATGCCAGAAAGAAGTGTACTTCAGCCGGCAAGCAGCATTGCTGACTATTATACGTTGAGTATGATCTTTTTCGATTTTTGTTTTTATGTGTGTCTGAAATTGTAAAGCCTATTATAAACAGGAGCACCAAAGAGGAAAAGCAGGCTTTGTAACATTTCCAGTGTTCTTTTACTTGATGAAAGAGAGGACTATGGAATTTTTAATGTGGAAAGCATTTGTTTTCATTTTTAATAATTTGCATATTAATTGCATACATTTAGATTTTATTGTTATTTTCAATATAACATGTTAATATTAGCATTCTTTCCAGATTATGACATTGCTCATTACTCATTGAAATGTGCATATGGGACTAGCTTCTTTTGTTCAACATGACACCTGTGAGATTCATTCCTACTGTTGCCTATTGCTCTACTCCATTCTTTCCTCATTGCTATATAGTATTCCCTTGTACAAATATATAATTTACTTAGCCCTTCTTCTTTTGACAGGCATTTGAATGATTTACAGTTTCAGGATACTATGAATAAACCCATTCAGATCAGATCAGTCGCTCAGTCGTGTCCGATTATTTGCAACCCCATGAATCTCAGCACGCCGGGCCTCCCTGTCCATCACCAACTCCTGGAGTTCACTCAGACTCACATCCATTGAGTCAGTGATGCCACCCAGCCATCTCATCCTCTGTCACCCCCTTCTCCGCTTGCCCCCAATCCCTCCCAGCATCAGAGTCTTTTCCAATGAGTCAACTCTTCGCATGAGGTGGCCAAAGTACTGGAGTTTCAGCTTTGGCATCATTCCTTCCAAAGAAATCCCAGGGCTGATCTCCTTCAGAATGGACTGGTTGGATCTCCTTGCAGTGCAAGGGACT
>NW_011495026.1:1862052-1969545 GCF_000754665.1 Bison bison bison | reverse complement strand
GTAATGTCTCTGCTTTTCAATATGCTATCTAGGTTGGTCATAACTTTCCTTCCAAGGAGTAAGCATCTTTTAATTTCATGGCTGCAGTCACCATCTGCAATGATTTTGGAGCCCAAAAAAAATAAAGTCTGACACTATTTCCACTGTTTCCCCATCTGTTTCCCATGAAGTGATGGGACCAGATGCCATGAACTTTGTTTTCTGAATATTGAGCTTTAAGCCAACTTTTTCACTCTCCACTTTCACTCATCAAGAAGCTTTTTAGTTCCTCTTCACTTTCTGCCATAAGGGTGGTTTCATCTGCATATCTGAGGTTATTGATATTTCTCCCGGCAATCTTGATTCCAGCTTGTGTTTCTTCCAGTCCAGCGTTTCTCATGATGTACTCTGCATACAAGTTAAATAAACAGGGTGACAATAAGAAGCCTTGATGTACTTCTTTTCCTATTTGGAACCAGTCTGTTGTTCCATGTCCAGTTCTAACTGTTGCTTCCTGACCTGCATACAAATTTCTCAAGAGGCAGATCAGGTGGTCTGGTTTTCCCATCTCTTTCAGAATTTTCCAAAGTTTATTGTGATCCACACAGTCTAAGGCTTTGGCATAGTCAATAAAGCAGAAATAGATGTTTTTCTGGTACTCTCTTGCTTTTTCCATGATCCAGCGGTTGTTGGCAATTTGATCTGTGGTTCCTCTGCCTTTTCTAAAACCAGCTTGAACATCTGGAAGTTCACGGTTCACATATTGCTGAAGCCTGCCTTGGAGAATTTTGAGCATTACTTTACTAGCATGTGAAATGAGTGCAATTGTGCGGTAGTTTGAACGTTCTTTGGCATTGCCTTTCTTTGGGATCGGAATGAAAACTGACCTGTTCCCGTCCTGTGGCCACTGCTGAGTTTTCCAATTTGCTGGCATATTGAGTGCAGCACTTTCACAGCATCATCTTTCACGATTTGGAATAGCTCCACTGGAATTCGATCACCTCCACTAGCTTTGTTCGTAGTGATGCTTTCTAAGGCCCACTTGACTTCACATTCCAGGATGTCTGGCTCTAGGTCAGTGATCACACCATCGTGATTATCTGGGTCGTGAAGATCTTTTTTGTATAGTTCTTCTGTGTATTCCTGCCATCTCTTCTTAATATCTTCTGCTACTGTTAGGTCCCTACCATTTCTGTCCTTTATCGAGCCCATCTTTGCATGAAATATTCCTTTGGTATCTCTGATTTTCTTGAAGAGATCCCTAGTCTTTCCCATTTTGTTGTTTTCCTCTATTTCTTTGCATTGATTGCTGAAGTAGGCTTTCTTATCTCTTCTTGCTATTCTTTGGAACTCTGCATTCAGATGTTTATATCTTTCCTTTTCTCCTTTGCTTTTTGCTTCTCTTCTTTTCGCAGCTATATGTAAGGCCTCGCCAGACAGCCATTTTGCTTTTTTGCATTTCTTTTCCATGGGGATGGTCTTGATCCCTGTGTCCTGTATAATGTCACGAACCTCAGGCCATAGTTCATCAGGCACTCTGTGTATCAGATCTAGGCCCTTAAATCTATTTCTCACTTCCACTGTATAATCATAAGGGATTTGATTTAGGTCATACCTGAATGGTCTAGTGGTTTTCCCTACTTTCTTCAATTTAAGTCTGAATTTGGCAATAAGGAGTTCATGGTCTGAGCTACAGTCAGCTCTGGGTCTTGTTTTTGCTGACTGTAGAGAGCTTCTCCATCTTTGGCTAAAGAATATAGTCAATCTGATTTTGGTGTTGACCATCTGGTGATGTCCATGTATAGAGTCTTCTCTTGTGTTGTTGGAAGAGGGTGTTTGTATGACCAGTGCATTTTCTTGGCAAAACTCTATTAGCCTTTGCCCTTCTTCATTCCGTATTCCAAGGCCAAATTTGCCTGTTACTCCAGGTGTTTCTTGACTTCTTACTTTTGCATTCCAGTCCCCTATAATGAAAAGGACATCTTTTTTGGATGTTAATTCTAAAATGTCTTGTAGGTCTTCATAGAACCGTTCAACTTCAGCTTCTTCAGCGTTACTGGTTGGGGCATAAACTTGGATTACTGTGATATTGAATGGTTTGCCTTTGAAACGAACAGAAATCATTCTGTTGTGTTTGAGATTGCATCCAAGTACTGCATTTCAGACTCTTTTGTTGACCTTCATGGCTACTCCATTTCTTCTGAGGGATTCCTGCCCGCAGTAGTAGATATAATGGTCATCTGAGTTAAATTCACCCATTCCAGTCCATTTCAGTTCGCTGATTCCTAGAATGTCGACATTCACTCTTGCCATCTCTTATTTGACCACTTCCAATTTGCCTTGATTCATGGACCTGACATTCCAGGTTCCTATGCAGTATTGCTCTTTACAGCATCGGACCTTACTTCTATCACCAGTCACATCCACAGCTGGGTATTCTTTTTGCTTTGGCTCCATCCCTTTATTCTTTCTGGAGTTATTTCTCCACTGATCTCCAGTAACATATTGGGCACCTACTGACCTGGGGAGTTCCTCTTTCAGTATCCTATTATTCTGCCTTTTCATACTGTTCATAGGGTTCTCAAGGCAAGAATACTGAAGTGGTTTGCCACTTCCTTCTCCAGTGGACCACATTCTGTCAGATCTCTCCACCATGACCCGCCCATCTTGGGTCGCCCCATGGGCATGGCTTAGTTTCATTGAGTTAGACAAGGCTGTGGTCCTAGTGTGATTAGATTGGCTAGTTTTCTGTGAGTATGGTTTCAGTGTGTCTGCCCTCTGATGCCCTCTTGCAACACCTACAGTCTTACTTGGGTTTTCTTACCTTGGGTGTGGGGTATCTCTCCACGGCTGCTCCAGCAAAGTGCAGCCATTCCTCCTTACCTTGGACGAGGGGTATATCCTCACTGCCGCCCATCCTGACCTTCAACGTGTGATAGCTCCTCTAGGCCCTCCTGCGCCCTCGCAGCCATGGATTCTTGGATGTGGGGTTGGTCGTCCTGGACCCCGCCCCTGTCCTTGGCATGGGGGCGTGGGGTAGCTCCTCCCAGCCTCCACCCCTGACCTAGGATGCAGGGTAACTCCTCTCGTCGCAGCCCCTGACCTTGGATGCTGGGGAGCTCCTCTCGGCCATTCCTGCGCCATCACAGTCTGGTACTCTCGGCTGCTGCCCCTAACCTAAGACGTGGGGTAACTCCTCTTGGTTGCTGTCCTTCGGGCACGGGGTCCTCCCGCCTTTTGCCCCTGACCTCGGTGGGGTGGCTCCTCTCGGCGGCGCCTAGCACGCTGGTCGCAGCCGCCGGCGCTTAAACCCATTCAGATCAGATCAGATTAGTCGCTCAGTAGGGTCCGACTCTTTGCGACCCCATGAATCGCAGCACGCCAGGCCTCCCTGTCCATCACCAACTCCCGGAGTTCACTCAGACTCACATCCATCAAGTCAGCGATGCCATCCAGCCATCTCATCCTCTGTCGTCCCCTTCTCCTCCTGCCCCCAATCCCTCCCAGCATTAGAGTCTTTTCCTATGAGTCAACTCTTGGCATGAGGTGGCCAAAATACTGGAGTTTCAGCTTTAGCATCATTCCTTCCAAAGAAATACCAAGGCTGATCTTCAGAATGGACTGGATGGATCTCCTTGCAGTCCAAGGGACTCTCAAGAGTCTTCTCCAACACCACAGTTCAAAAGCATCAATTCTTCAGCACTCAGCCTTCTTCACAGTCCAACTCTCACATCCATACATGACCACTGGAAAAACCATAGCCTTGACTAGCTGGACCTTTGTTGGCAAAGTAATGTCTCTGCTTTTGAATATGCTATCTAGGTTGGTCATAACTTTCCTTCCAAGGAGCAAGCGTCTTTTAATTTCGTGGCTGCAGTCACCATCTGTAGTGATTTTGGAGCCCAGAAAAATAAAGTCTGACACTGTTTCCACTGTTTCCTTAAACCCATTACATATATTTTAATAAATATCTTCTTTGCACCTGCATGCATGCTAAGGTGCTTGTCATGTCTGACTCTTTGCAACCCTATGTACACATGCACTTGTTTCTGTTGTGTATATTCCTATGAGTGGAATTGCTGGTTATAACACATATACATTTAACTTTAGTGGCTAATGACAAGTGCTTTTTCAAAGTAGTAAAATTAATTTACATTTACATAGATAGTATTTGAGAATTACAGGTGGTCCACATTCTTATCACCACCAAAATTATTGGGTTTTTGTTTTGAAGTGTATACACACTAGTATTTCATGGTAGTCTTGATTTGCATGCCTTTCATGAAAACAGTGAAGCATATTTTTTAATGTTTTTCTGGAATTCCCTTGCTTTCTCTATGATCGAATGAAAGCTTGCAATTTGATCTCTGATTCTTCTGCATTTTTGAAACCCAGCTTGCACATCTTGAAGTTCTCAGTTCCCATACTACTGGAGCCTAGCTTAAAGGATTTTTAGCATAACCTTGCTAGCATGTAAAAAAAGCACAATTGTGTGGTAGTTTGAACATTATTTGTTATTGCCCTTCTTTGGGATTGAAATGAAAACTGACCTGTTCCCTTCCTTTGGCCATTGCTGAGTTTTCCAAACTTGCTGGCATAATGAGTGTAGCACTTAACAGCATCTTCTTTTAGAATTTGAACTAGCTCAGCTGGACTTCCATCACCTGAACTAGCTTTGTTTGTAGTGATGCTTCCTAAGGCCCACTTGACTTCCCTTCCAGGATGTCTGGCTCTAGGTGAGTGATCACACCATCGTGGTTATCTGGGTCATGAAGATCTCTTTTGTACAGTTCTTCTGTGTATCCTTGCCACCACTTCTTAATATCTTCTGCTTCTGTTAGGTCCGTATTTCTTCTGTCCTTTTTTGTGCCCATCTTTGCATGAAATGTTGCCTTGTTAACAGTGCAAATGAATAGAGGAAAAAAATAGAATGGGAAATGCTAGAGATTTTTTCAAGAAAATTTAGAGATACCAAGGGAACAACTACCAGGAACAGTGGTAAATCCTTGTGGGGACCTGCAGGAAGGAACCTGATGCAGGGCCTAGTTGGCAAGCTCCAGAGTGTCTCTTGAATAGAAAAAGTCAGCTTTAATCATCTTCCAAAACCAACAAACTGGAAACACAACAGCCGAGAAAGAAGTTCTCTATTTTATGCCTCTCCTTATTTTTCTAGCCCTATTAAGGCAGAGAAACAGCTGCTAGGGAGTAAAGGAGGGGTGGATAAAGAGGATGGGGGAAAGACCTCTAGCTTCTTCCCAGTTGTTGTTTTAAAATCTGAAACAGCTTACAACTGGAACAAGGAAGAAAAACTGAAGTTTAGTTTATATTCTTACATGGAAGTAAAATTATTGTATGGGACTAGGAGATGTGCAGAAGTAAATTTATAGTAAAAATATGAAGCTATCTTTAAAACCACAGTAGTCATTGTTTTTGCTAGAGAGTTTAATTCAGTGAGGAAAAGCTTTCTCACAATGAAGTTTAAAAGGATGGTATGAGACAATATGTTGTGTGTGTGTGTGTGTATGTGTGATTGCTTTTCCAACAAACTGGCTATAAATTAATCATTCTGCCTGCCTTGTGCATCAGTTTCAATGTCTTCTAGTCACTTGTCTTTTACTTTGGTAAACCTCTCTTTAATAGATTCTTATTTGCTATTCAGCCCTGATTTCAGTTACTACATTGTTTAGTTTTATAGCCATTATTTGATGGGTAAAATAGGTTCTGGTGCTTTTGTGAAATTCACCATGTTATCCTATTTTTTTCTTACTATTAATCACAGTTATTTTGAAATCTCTGATTGCTCCAACTTCTGAAACACTTGTGGATCTTTTTTAAAATTTTTAGTTTTTATTTTTGTTCCTGTGTCTTTTTAAAATAAACTATTCTCCTTGTTTTAGAATAGATTTTTATTTATAGAAAAGTTTTGAAGATAGTACAGAGAGTTCTCATATATCCCCATGCACAATTCCCCTGTTATTTACATTTTACATTATTATGGTTTATTCATCATACAGAATGATCTATATTCATGCATTATTATTAAAGTACATATTTTGTTCAGATTTTCTTAATTTTTAAATAATGTCCTCTTTTTTTTTTTTTTTCATTCCAGGATACATTTAGTTGTCAGGTCACCTTAGGCTCCTCATTTTCTCAAATATTTCATGTTGTTGATGATCAATTGAAGAATAATTGTCAGGTATATCAAAGATTTTACTGTACTGGAATTTGTTGTTTTTGCATGGTTAGACTGGAGTTATCTTTCTTTTTTTTGGAAAAAGAACACATCTGTAAGGTACCATTCTCATCACGTCATATCAAGGGTGTATGCCACCAAAGTGATTTGTCATTGTTGATGTTAATCTCAATCACCTTACTAAAGAAGTGATTGACAGATTTCACCAATGTAAAGTGTTGTTTTTTATATCCCTATCCATATGGTGTTCTTTGAAGAGAAATCACTTTTGGTCAGCCCATCCTTGAGGGAGGGGAGTTATTTTCTATCTCTTTAAGAACAAAATATCTGCATAGATTATTTGGAATTTTCTTTGTAGGAGATTTGTCTGTTATATATTAAGTTAATAATTATTTTACTCTTTATTTATTGCCTAAATTGTTGCAGATTTGGCCATTGGAAACTCAGTTTGCTGCTATGTCCATTTGAGATGCCGCAGTCCCCCTTTTCTTTCTTTTTTAGCACTTCCTTACCCCCTGACATTATAAGAAGCATCAGACTTCTCTTGTATATTTCCTGAGTCCTGGAATTGGTCATGTCTCTAAGGAGCCCTGGTTTATTTAATTGGTATTAAAAACCAAAATCTGGATATTGGGCCTGTTCATTACTAGTGGTTTTGATTGCTTCTGAACCCACACAACAGATAAAATAATGGAATATATTTTTATGCTAACCCATTCCCTATGTCCTATTTCTTTTAATGCTTAATAATTTTTGATCAATTCCTTGATATTGTATAATAAAAATGCAGACTACCTGAGTGATATTTTCTTCCAACAGTGATATTTTTAACTAATATTAAAAAGTGGCTCAGACAGTAAAGAATCTGCCTGGGATGTGGGAGACATGGGTTCAGTCCCTGGGTTGGGACGATCTGGAGGAGGGCATGGCAACCCACTCCAGTACTCTTGCCTAGAGAATCCTGATGGACAGAGGAGCTGGGCAGGCTACAGTCCACGGGGTTGCAAAGAGTTGGACATGATTGAGTGACTAAGAATAACATATTAATTTTTTACCCAGCAGGAAGATAGATTGCTGCTGCTGCTGCTAAGTCACTTCAGTCGTGTCCAACTCTGTGCGATCCCATAGACGGTAGCCCACCAGGGTCGCCTGTCCCTGGGATTCTCTAGGCAAGAATACTGGAGTGGGTTGCCATTTCCTTCCCCAATGCATGAAAGTGAAAAGTGAAAGTGAAGTCGCTCAGTCATGTCGGACTCTTAGCAACTCCATGGACTGCAGCCTACCAGACTCCTCCGTTCATGGGATTTTCCAGGCAAGAGTACTGGAGTGGGGTGCCATTGCCTTCTCCAGGAAGATAGATTAGGATAATATAATTTTAATCCAATTAGAGATTGAGTGGATTAAAGATGAGATTTCGTTCTTCATATGGCTTGGTCTAATTTTGATTTTCACTTACAAGTAGAGTCCCAATGAGAACCAGAGGCATATGTGGGGACCTCTTCATTGTTGGAATCTAAACTTGTCTGCTTAGCACATGAGACTGCCATAGTTCACTTAGCTTCTCAGCTACTTTCTTAGTTGTTGCCCTCTACTTAGATGGTTCTGTTCTGTTCTGTTCAGTCGCTCAGTTGTGTCTGACTCTTTGTGACCCCATGAACTGCAGCACGCCAGGCCTACCTATCCATCACCAAATCCCAGAGTCCACCCAAACCATGTCCATTGAGTCAGTGATGGCATCCAACCATCTCATCCTCTGTCATCCCCTTCTCCTCCTGCCCTCAATCTTTCCCAGAAGTACTTCTTGGAAATTGGCAGGTGTTTTGAGTGGAGAACTATAACAGGTCACATTCAATTCTTTAGGCTCTTGTTACTTCAGGATCTTGTCCTCTCAAGTCCAGGCAGCTTTTGTAGCCATAAAGTACAGTTATTGTTTTTCAAACCCTATGAGACTTTTTTTTTAATATAAATTTATTTATTTTAATTGGAGGCTAATTACTTTACAATATTGTATTGGTTTTGCCAATCATTGACATGAATCCACCACGGGTGTACATGTGTTCCACATCCTGAATCCCCCTCCCATCTCCCTCCCTGTCCCATGCCTCTGGGTCATCCCAGTGCACCAGCCCCGAGCATCCTGTATCATCCATCAAACTTAGACTGGTGATTCATTTCACATATGATAATATACATATATCAGTGCCATTCTCTCAAATCATCCCACCCTCGCCCTCTCCCACAGAGTCCAAAAGACTGTTCTATACATCTGTGTCTCTTTTGCTATCTCTCATACAGGGTTATCATTACCGTCTTTCTAAATTCCATATATATGTTGTATTATACTGTATTGGTGTTTTTCTTTCTGGCTTACTTCACTCTGTATAATAGGCTCCAGTTTCATCCACCTCATTAGAACTGATTCAAATGTATTCTTTGTAATGGCTGAGTAAAACTCCATTGTGTATATGTACCACTGCTTTCTTATCCATTCGTCTGCTGATGGACATCTAGGTTGCTTCCATGTCCTGGCTATTATAAACAGTGCTGTGATGAACATCGGGTACACGTGTCTCTTTCAATTCTGGTTTCCTCAGTGTGTATGCCCAGCAGTGGGGTTGCTGGGTCATATGGCAATTCTATTTCCAGATTTCTAAGGAATCTCCACACTGTTCTCCATAGTGGCTGTACTACTTTGCATTCCCATGAACAGTGTGGGAGGGTTCCCTTTTCTTCATACCCTCTCCAGCATTTATTGCTTGTAGGCTTTTGGATAGCAGCCATTCTGACTGGCGTGGAATGGTACCACATTGTGATTTTGATTAGCATTTCTCTAATAATGAGTGCTGTTGAGCATCTTTTCATGTGTTTGTTAGCCATCTGTATGTCTTCTTTGGAGAAATGTCTGTTTAGTTCTTTGGTCCATTTTTTGATTGGGTCATTTATTTTTCTGGAATTGAGCTGCAGGAGCTGTTTGTATACTTTCGAGATTAATTTTTTGTCAGTTGCTTCATTTGCTATTATTTTCTCCCATTCTGAAGGCTGTCTTTTCATCTTGCTTATATTTTCCTTTGATGTGCAGAAGCTTTTAAGGTTAATTAGGTCCCATTTGTTTATTTTTGCTTTTATTTCCAATATTCTGGGAGGTGGGTCATAGAGGATCCTGCTGTGATGTATGTCAGAGAGTGTTTTGCCTATGTTCTCCTCTAGGAGTTTTATAGTTTCTGATCTTACATTTAGATATTTAATCCATTTTGAGTTTATTTTTATGTATGGTGTTATAAAGTGTTCTAGTTTCATTCTTTTACAAGTGGATGACCAGTTTTCCCATCACAACTTGTTAAAGAGATTGTCTTTTCTCCATTGTATATTCTTGCCTCCTTTATCAAAGATTGGTGCCTTTATCAAAAATTGGATTTATCTCTGGGCTTTCTATTTTGTTCCAATGATTTATTTCTGTCTTTTTGCTAGTACCGTACTGTCTCGATGGCTGTGGCTTTGTAGTAGAGCCTGAAGTCAGGCAGGTTGAATACTCCAGTTCCATTCTTCTTTCTCAAGATTGCTTTGGCTATTCGAGGTTTTTTGTATTTCCATACAAATTTTGAAATTATTTGTTCTAGCTCTGTGAAAATACCACTGGTAGTTTGATAGGGATTGCACTGAATCTATAGATTGCTTTGGGTAGTATACTCATTTTCACTTTATTGATTCTTCCGATCCATGAACACGGTGTATTTCTCCATCTATTTGTGTCCTCTTTGATTTCTTTCACCAGTGTTTTATAGTTTTATACAAATAGGTCTTTTCTTTATTTCAGTTCAGTTCACTTGAGCTCAGTCACTCAGTCGTGTCCGACTCTTTGTGACCCCATGAATCACAGCACGCCAGGCCTCCCTGTCCATCACCAACTCCCAGACTTCACTCAGACTCACATCCATCCAGTCAGTGATGCCATCCAGCCATCTCATCCTCTGTCGTCCCCTTCTCCTCCTGCCCCCAATCCCTCCCAGCATCAGAGTCTTTTCCAATGAGTCAACACTTTGCAAGAGGTGGCCAAAGTACTGGAGTTTCAGCTTTAGCATCATTCCTTCCAAAGAAATCCCAGGGCTGATCTCCTTCAGAATGGACTGGTTGGATCTCCTTGCAGTCCAAGGGACTCTCAAGAGTCTTCTCCAACACCACAGTTCAAAAGCATCAATTCTTCGGAGCTCAGCCTTCTTCACAGTCCAAACTCACATCCATACATGACCACAGGAAAAACCATAGCCTTGACTGGATGGACCTTTGTTGGCAAAGTAATGTCTCTGCTTTTGAATATGCTATCTAGGTTGGACATAACTTTCCTTCCAAGGAGTAAGCGTCTTTTAATTTGATGGCTGCAGTCACCATCTACAGTGATTTTGGAGCCCCAGAAAATAAAGTCTGACCGTGTTTCCACTGTTTCCTCATCTGTTTCCCATGAAGTGATGGGACCGGATGCCATGATCTTCGTTTTCTGAATGTTGAGCTTTAAGCCAACATTTTCACTATCCATTTTCACTTTCATCAAGAAGCTTTTTAATTCCTCCTCACTTTCTGCCATAAGGGTGGTGTCATCTGCTTATCTGAAGTTGTTGATATTTCTCCCGGCAATCTTGTTTCCAGCTTGTGTTTCTTCCAGTCCAGCGTTTCTCATGAAGTACTCTGCATGTACGTTAAACAAGCAGGGTGGCAATATACAGCCTTGACGTACTCTTTTTCCTATTTGGAACCAGTCTGTTGTTCCATGTCCAGTTCTAACTGTTGCTTCCTGACCTGCATACAGATTTCTCAAGAGGCAGGTCAGGTGGTCTGGTATTCCCCTCTCTTTCAGAATTTTCCACAGTTTATTGTGATCCACACAGTCAAAGGCTTTGGCATAGTCAGTAAAGGAGAAATAGATGTTTTTCTGGAACTCTTTTGCTTTTTCCATGATCCAGCGGATATTGTCAATTTGATCTGTGGTTCCTCTGCCTTTTCTAAAACCAGCTTGAACATCAGGAAGTTCACGGTTCACATATTGCTGAAGCCTGGCTTGGAGAATTTTGAGCATTACTTACTAGCATGTGAGATGAGTGCAATTGTGCGGTAGTTTGACCAGTCTTTGGCATTGCCTTTCTTTGGGATTGGAATGATAACTGACCTTCTCCAGTCCTGTGGCCACTGCTGAGTTTTCCAAATTTGCTGGCATATTTAGTGAAGCACTTTCACAGCATCATCTTTCAGGATTTGGATAGCTCAACTGGAATTCGATCACCTCCACTAGCTTTGTTCGTAGTGATGCTTTCTAAGGCCCACTTGACTTCACATTCCAGGATGTCTGGCTCTAGGTCAGTGATCACATTATCGTGATTATCTGTGTCATGAAGATCTTTTTTGTACAGTTCTTCTGTGTATTCTTGCCACATCTTCTTAATATCTTCTGGTTCTGTTAGGTCCATACCATTTCTGTCCTTTATTGAGCCCATCTTTGCATGAAATGTTCCCTTGATATCTCTAATTTTCTTGAAGAGACCTCTAGTCTTTCCCATTCTGCTGTTTTCCTCTATTTCTTTGCATTGATCGCTGAGGAAGGCTTTCTTATCTCTTCTTGCTATTCTTTGGAACTCTGCATTCAGATGCTTATATCTTTCCTTGTCTCCTTTGCTTTTTGCTTCTCTTCTTTTCACAGCTATTTGTAAGGCCTCCCCAGACAGCCATTTTGCTTTTTTGCATTTCTTTTCCATGGGGATGGTCCTGATCCCTGTCTCCTGTGCAATGTCACGAACCTCAGTCCATAGTTCATCAGGCACTCTATCTATCAGATCTAGGCCCTTAAATCTATTTCTCCCTTCCACTGTATAATCATAAGGGATTTGATTTAGGTCATACCTGAATGGTCTAGTGATTTTCCCTACTTTCTTCAATTTAAGTCTGAATTTGGCAATAAGGAGTTCATGGTTTGAGCCACAGTCATCTCCCAGTTGTTTTTGCTGACTGTATAGAGCTTCTCCATCTTTGGCTGCAAAGAATATAATCAATCTGATTTCAGTGTTGACCAACTGGTGATGACCATGTATAGAGTCTTCTCCTGTGTTGTTGGAAGAGGGTGTTTGTTATGACCAGTGCATTTTCTTGTCAAAACTCTATTAGTCTTTGCCCTGCTTCATTCCTTATTCCAAGGCCAAATTTGCCTGTTACTCCGAGGTCAGTGGCGGTGGCTGGGTAAGCTACCCCACGTCTGAGGTCAGGGACCTTTCTTTCTTTAGGTAGACATATTCCTAAGTATTTTATTCTTTTTGTTGCCATGGTGAATGGAATTGTTTCTTTAATTTCTCTTTCTATTTTCTTATTATTAGTGTATAGGAGTGCAAGGGATTTTTTGTGTTGATTTTATATCCTGCAACTTTACTATATTCATTGATTAGCTCTAGTAATTTTCTGGTGGAGTCTTTAGGGTTTTCTATGTAGAGGATCATGTCATCTGCAAACAGTGAGAGTTTTACTTCTTCTTTTCCAATTTGGATTCCTTTTATTTCTTTTCCTATTCTGATTGCTGTGACCAAAACTTCCAAAACTATGTTGAATATTAGTGGTGAGAGTGAGCATCATTTCTTGTTCCTGACTTTAGGGGAAATACTTTCAATTTTTGACCATTGAGGATAATGTTTGCTGTGGGTTTGTCATATATAGCTTTTATTATGTTGAGGTATGTTCCTTCTATTCCTGCTTTCAGGAGGGTTTTTGTCATTTAATGGATGTTGAATTTTGTCAAAGGCTTTCTCTGCATCTATTGAGATAATCATATGGTTTTTATTTTTCAATTAGTTAATGTGCTGTATTACATTTATTGATTTGCATATATTGAAGAATCCTTGCATCCCTGGGATAAAGCCCATTTGGTCATGATGTATGATCTTTTTAAAACCTCTCTTGGGATGTTACTTTCCCTTGGGAATTCTTCTTCAATTCAGTTCAGTTCAGTCGCTCAGTCGTGCTCAGCCCTGACTCTTGCGACTCTATAGACTGCAGCATGCCAGGCTTCCCTGTCTATCACTAACTCTCAGAACTTGCTCAAACTCATGTCCATTGAGTCCGTGATGCTATCCAAGCATCTCATCATCTGTCATCCCCTTCTCCTCCTGTCTTCAATCTTTCCCAGCCTCGGGGTCTTTTCCAATCAGTCCATTCTTCACATCAGGTGGCCAAAGTATTGAAGTTTCAGCTTCAGCATCAGTCCTTTCAGTAAATATTCAGGACTGATTTCCTTTAGAATGAAATTCTTCTTGAGGCCTTTATATTCTTGTTCCATGCTGTTTTAAAAGGGAACCAAATACATTGAAAAAATATATGGTGTAAGATGTCATGATCACCTCTTTGAGTTTCCCTTGTCTTCACAATCTTGGCCACTCAGATCCTAGCATGGGTTGTTTTCTGATGCCTTCAAACACACACACACACACTCCTTTATTTAAGTTAATCTTGGTGGGAAATTTGACCTGTTGCATATCAGAGCCAAAAAGGAAAGTTTCAGATGTTTTTCTTGATAATGATATAATACTAGAGCTTGGGAAATTGAAGAATCTCTTTGTTATTAAAAAAAAAAAAAAATTGGACCAGAAATCTTGAATCCTTTATTCCTTTGGTAAAGTAAATATCATCTGAAAAATCTTTCATTCACTCTCAAATTTCATGTTTAATACATCAGTATTAATTTTAGTTATGTGTTCCACATATAACCATAGTAATTGAATTATTTTATCGATAATTCCAATGAGATCTTAATGATTAAGTTGAATATTTGAAAAACATTTTTTTTGCTAAGAACTAAGAATAGTCAAGGCCTTGGTTATTCAGTGGTCATGTATGGATGTGAGAGTTGGACTGTGAATAAAGCTGAGCGCTGAAGATTTGATGCTTTTGAACTGTGGTGTGGTGTTGGAGAAGACTCTTGAGAGTCCCTTGGACTGCGAGGAGATCCAACCAGTCCATTCTAAAGGATATCGGTCCTGGGTGTTCTTTGGAAGGAATGAACTAAAGCTGAAACTCCAGTACTTTGGCCACCTCATGCAATGTGTTGACTCATTGGAAAAGACCCTAATTTTGGGAGGGATTGGGGGCAGGAGGAGAAGGGGATGACAGAGGATGAGATGGCTGTGTGGCGTCACCAACTCGATGGGCATGAGTTTGAGTGAACTCCGGGAGTTGGTGATGGACAGGGAAGACTGGCGTGCTGCAGTTCATGGGGTCGCAAAGAGTCGGACACGACTGAGCAACTGAACTGAACGAAACTGAAGAATACTTTGTAAAAAAGTCTCTTTTATTTTGCTAAGAAAATGAACATGCTATGTATTTTTAATAATATTTATTGAATGTTTATCAATCTGTTTGAAAGAGTTACATGGACTCAGATTGCCTTACAAGTAACTAGTACTTTCATTAATAAGATCTCTGATATATCACATTATAATCTCTGGATTGCTGAATCAAGTAAAGATTAGCCTCACCTGGCATGATCTATTCAAGAAAATAAACTCTATATGTATTTTTAGCTAAAATGGTTAAATGAAATGTCAGTCAGTTATTACAGAGTTTCATTACTTGGTTGAATTTGAATGCTCTAATACAATAAATAACACTTAGACTGAACTTTTCAAAATGGTAGCATTTTGCACAAGATAAATTAGATATTTGTAATCTGAAAGTTCAGTGATGATATCGTTCTCAAGTCCATAAGTATGAGTGATTGTAGTAGTGAGATGATTTTCTTTTAATCTCTTTTAGTGTTATTTAAAAAAAAAGGGAACATATATCTTGAATATTAAGTGTGTGTGTGTGTGTGTGTGTATTTGTAGCCTGTGTTGGCTTTAAGATTTTGAGAATCCACATATACATATCTATGTATATCCTTTTGAATTTTTAACATCAACTTTATGTATATTTGGAATTCTTATATTAGGTTAAAAGTAAATATTACTATTTAAATATGCATAAACATGGAGGAAATTGAGTAATAAAGGAAATAATAATTGAATGTAACATAGTATTATCTTAGTCTCTAGTTCCCCTTCCATTTTACTGTATTAATGAATGGATTTAAGGCTATCATGTTACTTTAAAAAGGTCAGTTGGTTTACACCAGTTTCAATGAAAATTAAACTGCCTGTGCTCTCTCATATTTATTGTTACTTACTCTTCCATGATGTTTTACTATATGTAAAGAGAAACTTACTCTTACCTACCTTACCTTGCATACATGAAAATAGAAGCAAGTTCAGTTACGTTGCTCAATAGTGTCCGACTCTTTGCAACCCCATGAATCACAGCACGCCAGGCCTCCCTGTCCATCACCAACTCCCGGAGTTCACTCAGACTCATGTCAAGTCAGTGATGCCATCCAGCCATCTCATCCTCTGTCGTCCCCTTCTCCTCCTGCCCCCAATCTCTCCCAGCACCAGGGTTTTTCCAGTGAGTCAACTCTTCGCATCAGGTGGCCAAAGTATTGGAGTTTCAGCTTCAGCATCAGTCCTTCCAATGAGCACCCAGGACTGACCTCCTTTGGGATGGACTGGTTGGATCTCCTTGCAGTCCACAGGACTCTCAAGAGTCTTCTCCCACACCACAGTTCAAAAGAATCATTATTCGGCAGTCGGCTTTCTTCACAGTCCAAATCTCACATCCATACATGACTACTGGAAAAACCATTGCCTTGACTAGATGGATTTTTGTTGGTAAAGTAATGTCTCTGCTTTTGAATATGCTATTTAGGTTGGTCCTAACTTTCCTTTCAAGAAGTAAGCATCTTTTAATTTCATGGCTGCAGTCATCATCTGTAGTGATTTTGGAGCCCCCCAAAATTAAGTCTGACACTGTTTCCACTGTTTCCCCTTCTGTTTCCCATGAAGTGATGGGACCAGATGCCATGATCTTAGTTTTCTGAATGTTGAGCTTTGAGCCAACTCTTTCACTTTCCTCTTTCACTTTCATCAAGAGGCTTTGTAGTTCCTCTTCACTTTCTGTCCTAAGGGTGGTGTCATCTGCATATCTGAGGTTATTGATATTTCTCCTGGCAATCTTGATTCCAGCTTCTGCTTCTTCCAGACCAGCGTTTCTCATGATGAAGTCTGCATAGAAGTTAAATAAGCAGGGTGACAGTATATAGACTTGACGTACTTCTTTTCCTATTTGGAACCAGTCTGTTGTTCCATGTCCAGTTCTAACTGTTGCTTCCTGACCTGCATATAGGTTTCTCAAGAGGCAGGTCAGGTGGTCTGATATTCCCATCTCTTGAAGAATTTTCCACAGTTTCTTGTGATCCACACAGTCAAAGGCTTTGGCATAGTCAGCAAAGCAGAAATAGATGTTTTTCTGGAACTCTCTTGCTTTTTTGATGATCCAGCAGATGTTGGAAATTTGATCTCTGGTTCCTCTGCCTTTTCTAAAACCAGCTTGAACATCTGGAATTCACGGTTCACATATTGCTGAAGCCTGGCTTTGAGAATTTTGACCATTACTTTACTAGAGTGTGAAATGAGTGCAATTGTGCAGTAGCTTGAGCATTCTTTGGCATTGCCTTTCTTTGGGATTGGAATGAAAACTGACTTTTTCCAGTCCTGTGGCCACTGCTGAGTTTTCCAAATTTGTTGGCATATTGAGTGCTGCACTTTCACAGCATCATCTTCCAGGATCTGAAATAGCTCAACTGGAATGCCATCATCTCCACTAGCTTTGTTCGTAGTGATGCTTTCTAAGGCCCACTTGACTTCACATTCCAGGATGTCTGGCTCTAGGTCAGTGATCACATTATCGTGATTATCTGTGTCATGAAGATCTTTTTTGTACAGTTCTTCTGTGTATTCCTGCCACCTCTTCTTAATATCTTCTGCTTCTGTTATGTCCATACCATTTCTGTCCTTTATCGAGCCCATCTTTGCATGAAATGTTGCCTTGTTATCTCTGATTTTCTTGAAGAGACCTCTAGTCTTTCCCATTCTATTGTTTTCCTCTATTTCTTTGCATTGATCTCTGAGGAAGGCTTTCTTATCTCTCCTTGCTCTTCTTTGAACTCTACATTCAGATGCTTGTATCTTTCCTTTTCTCCTTTGCTTTTCACTTCTCTTCTTTTCACAGCTATTTGTAAGGCCTCCCCAGACAGCCATTTTGCTTTTTTGCATTTCTTTTCCATGGGGATGGTCCTGATCCCTGTCTCCTGTACAATGTCACGAACCTCCATCCATACTTCATCAGGCACTCTATCTATCAGATGTAGTCTCTTAAATCTATTCCTCAGTTTTACTGTATAGTCATAAGGGATTCGATTTAGGTCATACCTGAATTGTGTAGTGGTTTTCCCTACTTTCTTCAATTTAAGTCTGAATTTGGCAATAAGGAGTTCATGGTTTGAGCCACAGTCAGCTCCCGGTCTTGTTTTTGCTGACTGTATAGAGCTTCTCCATCTTTGGCTGCAAAGAATATAATCATTCTGATTTCAGTATTGACCATCTGGTGATGTCCATGTGTAGAGTCTTCTTTTGTTTTGTTGGAAGAGGGTGTTTGCTGTGACCAGTGCGTTCTCTTGGCAAAACTATTAGCCTTTGCCCTGCCTCATTCTGTACTCCCAGGCCAAATTTGCCAGTTACTCCAGTTGTTTATTGACTTCCTACTTTTGCTTTCCAGTCCCCTATAATGAAAAGGACATCTTTTTTGGGTGTTAGTTCTAAAAGGTCTTGTAGGTCTCCATAGAACCATTCAACTTCAGCTTCTTCAGTGTTACTGGTTGGGGCATAGGCTTGGATTACCGTGATATTGAATGGTTTGCCTTGGAAACGAACAGAGATCATTCTGTTGTTTTTAAGATTGCATCCAAGTTCTGCATTTCGGACTCTTTTGTTGACCATGATGGCTACTCCATTTCTTCTAAGGCATTCCTGCCCACAGTAGTAGATATAATGGTCATCTGAGTTAAATTCACCCATTCCACTCCATTTTAGTTCACTGATTCCTAGAATGTCGACGTTCACACTTGCCATCTCCTGTTTGACCACTTCCAATGTACCTTGATCCAGGGACCTAACATTCCATGTTTCTATGCAATTTGCTCTTTATAGCATTGGACCTTGCTTCTATCACCAGTCACATCCACAGCTGGGCATTGTTTTTGTTTTAGTTCCATCCCTTCATTCTTTCTGGAGTTATTTCTCCACTGACCTCAAGTAGCATATTGGGCACTTATCGACCTGAGGAGTTCCTCTTTCAGCATCCTATCATTTTGCATTTTCATACTGTTCATGGGGTTCTCAAGGCAAGAATACTGAAGTGGTTTGCCATTCCCTTGTCCAGTGGACCACATTCTGTCAGACCTCTCCAAAGTTATGAAGAAATTAAAGCCAAGGTACTGTAATAATTATGTTCCTCTAGATCACAGGAGGCTTTCCCGGTATTATTGGGTGATGAACTAAATGTAGATTTTTGTATATATTCTGCTATTTTTCTTTATTTATTTTTAACAAATTAAAGAACAACAAGATCTTATTTTGAATAATAGTTATTTTATTTCATTCACCACAGGTATAATATTTTATTTTTCCCATTTTTAAGAATCAACAGCATATATTATAATTAGTGTTATGTTTGACAAGGCATAATCATTATTAGAAAACCTTTGAATACTTGGACACCCCTTTTACTAGTAAATAATTATTATCTGTTGTTATAAAAAATAGATCACATTTATTAAATCTGATCTCATTAATTGTATTTATCAAATTAATACTTTTTTGTTTCTTTAAAATCTTAAGCAGGTCCACCAATATAAAATTTTAGCATATGCAAGTCTGTGTTTCCTTCTCTGGATCTTCTGGTTGTCAATGGCTCCTCAGAGCATGCTTCAGATAGAAGTAATGCCATCTATATTTTATCTCAGAATCAATGTTTAAAATGCATCTCATTATAAGAATAGAATAGATAAGAATTCCTCTGCTTGACTTTGAGCTTGAAAAATAGAGTCTATCAACAACTTAATAAATGATTTATGCTTATCACCTGGAAGATTGACTGACATATGTACTTTCTTCTGTAGATGCATATATAAAAGTTATACACTCAGATTTTACAAAACAAAGAGGTCCTCAAAGTCATCTAATAACAATTAAGGATTCTCTAATCAAAAATAGGTATAATCCAAATAGATAGCTAATAGGAGGCTCTTGTAAAATACAAGGAGCTCAGCTCAGTGCTCTGTGACAACCTGGAGAGGTGGAATGGAGGGGTGGTGGGAAGGAGGCTCTAGAAGAAGAGAATATGTGTATATTTATAGCTGATTCACGTTTTTGTACAACAGAAACCAACACAACATTGTAAAGCAATTATCCTCCAATTAAAAAAAATAGGTACAATCCAAGACTGTATTACTTGTTGATAAAAGTTTATTAATAGTTATCCTACATATTTTGAATTTTGTCTAGAAATATTTTCTGACTCTGAAATTGCATTTTCACTATATGCCTGTATGTATCTTATACATATTTTCACGATGGCACTAATGGCTTTATGGAAGCTGAGCAGCCTTTTGGGATATTTGCACACAAAATCATGCAATACTCACAACTCTGTCAGTAGCTCAACAAAGTTTTTTTTCTTTTTCTCCCATCAAATTCTCTTTCATTTTTGGTCATTTGCTTATTCTTATGCACTTCTTCAGAATGTAGTGTGTGGTTGAAGTTCATTTCTTTGCTCTGTTTAGTCCTCCTGTCAGGGATAGATTTTGTTGACATATGTTTTGCACTTGGCGTACATTTTCTGTATGGTTTCTAATACTTATGCTTCTCCTGGAAAATTATCCTCTGTAACCCAGGTAGTATTGAACAAAATGACTTCGTCAGTATTGATTTAAGCAGTTGATGGTTGCACTGAAGAGGGAAAGTCATTCAGTTGTATCAAAGCGCTTTCAGCAAAAAGCAATTGGTTAAGCCTGAACTGAATGACACCCTCAAAAGACGTCTTGAGCAACAACCTGAAATTTAATTCTGAGTTTCCTCTGCATAATTGCATTGTGCCTTCTCGTTTAATTAAGACATCTTTAAAGAAAACAAAAGAAAGTTTAGCTATGGCTGCTTGCTAAGCACCAAATTCATGAAGAAAATTTTTTTCCTGCTAGCATAAATCTTCTCAGCTGGCCTGTGAATTTGGTGGCTATAATAGTAGTCAGCTTTCTTAGAAAAAAAGCACAGCAGTCTGTTCTTGGGTTCCTATTTTGGGGACCAGTTTAGACTGGTTGCTACAGTTTTCTTATAGAAAAAAAAATCTCTATATTCTGAAAGGCTTGCTTTAGTTTTTCAGTTTAGAAATCATCACATTAAATACTTTGAAGCTATTATTTCAGCCATGATTTTCATGAGTTCTGAGTTAACCAAAATTGCCAGTGCAAGAGACTTAAGAGATTCAGGTTCAATCCCTGCATTGGAAAGATGCCCAGGAGGAGGGGATGGGAGTCCACTCCAGTATTCTTGCCTGAAGAATCCCATAGACAGAGGAGCCTGGCAGGTCACAGTCTATAGGGTCACAAGAAGTTGGACATGATTGAGGCAACATAGCAGGCACACACACGTGATTTTTAATATACACCAAATTTGATTAGTTGTTGATGCATAGAAAAACTTCCTCATTGCCTCCTGTTTGTTATCACACCAACTGACATTACCTGAGTGATCTCTCCTTTCCCCACTGTTCCCAATGGTCCTTAACTTGCCCTGGTTTGTCTTTTCTTCCATTACACACTACATGTAAACCAAATTTTATTTACTTATTATGATTATAATTTATTGTCAATCTTTCCCACTGAAATGCAAGGTCTATGAAAGCAGGCATTCTAGCGTACATTTAATTCAGTCATATAGCCCGATGACTAGAACAGTGTCTTCTACACAGAAGACACTTGATGAGCACCTTTGAGCAAATGAATCTGTTCTTTCATGCAAATGTTAATAATGATGGTATTCTTTCCAAGAAAGTCATTTACTAAGCAGCTTGTACATGGATATCTGTACACTATTTTGAGAAAAAAATGACAGTTAAATATACCCTTACTCTGCAAGAGTTTACTAAGATTACTTGTGTGTGCATCAGAAAGAAAGCTTCAAAGTCAGGAGGGTTTCTCATTTCTTCTGGCACAGCATCATGAAAAGTTTTATGGTATGGCACTCAAGTCCAGCCCTGAGGTAAAAGCAATATTGTCAGATTTGTTTCATAGGTCTCCCTTTTTATCACCAGTTTCTCCATGAGGTTTAGTAATCCCAAGACTCGTTAGTCCTCTTCTTGAGGGTAATGATTATCTCCCAGTCTACTTTTGTGTGGTCAGTATACAACTGTGGTTGTAAAATCTTTTTGTTCATTTATTAAAGTAGATATAACATTTTGCCTGTAGGTGATTGGATGTTTAAATATTGTGATGCCAACTAATATAAACCTTCCTTTTATTATTCAGACCCTTAGATTTCTTAAGCAGTTGTGTAAGCTTTGTTTAAAAGAGGTAGATCTAACTTAGGTCTCATATATACTATATTTATTAATATATACATTACATATGTATATATTATACATATATGAATTTTTAAAATATATCTCAATATATGATAGTTATGAAAATGCATCACCTATAAAATATATATTTGTATAACTATACCATATATCTTTAGAAAACAGATAATTACTAAGACAGGGAAGAAGAGAGGGAAAAAGAGGGAAATAGGGAGACTAAAATCTGTCCTGTAAGAAATACCTCTCCTGGAAAGTCAGTGAGCTATTCTTATGAAGATCCACATGCCAGACAAATTAAGCACTGTACAGGTTTGTGGCGAGGTCACTTGGACCTCATGGAGGATTCTGTTTATGTTAGAAACAATATAGGGCCTTGAACAAAAATAGGCTGAATAACTTGATTGATGTTAGCTATCTTTCTGAGCTTAGGTTGCTAAGATAACATGGATTATGAGGCTCTAGTAGAAAAGACAGACAAAAAAAAAAAAAAAAATCTAAGTTGAAGAGTGAAGCAAAAGCACAAGTTACCCAGCAGATGAGGGATATCTCCTCTGTCTCCAGGGCCTCCTGCCCAGTCCTTCTTGCCTGAGCAGAGTGCAGTCCAGCTGTCCACCCAACTCCCAGCTATATGGGAGAGACAGTGAATTAAGAGAGGAAACAAGTGACATGACACGAAGAGATGATTTTACTTTCATGAAATAGCAGTAGTCTCCAGCCATGTTTATACCTCCAGACTCTAGGAGATAGGAAGGTCAAACCATAACCATCATTCTGTAGGTTCCAAACCTTAATCTGGGCCCCTGAACCTAGCAAGTCAGGAGCACTTTCTCTCCCCGAAGGTAAAATGCAGTGAGCAGTAGAACAGGATGGCAGAGAAATCCCATGTTATTGGAGTCTGTTACTGTCAATAAAAATTGAAAACATATGAATATACAGGAGAGTTCCAAGTTAAAAGATAAAGTATTGAAGGGAAAGTTGATGTTAAATCTTCAAAGGGAAAAGCCTCAAAGGGACTAAGTAAAGAATGAAAGTTAAATAGCAAAGTCTTTAGTTTTTAGGCAAAACAAAATTTCATTTACATTGTAAGTAAACACAAAAATATTTTATATCTTTCTCATCTAGGGAAATACACTTTGTAATAGGAAGTAGCATCTCTGTATACATTGACAGAGTATATGTTTTACTTGATGTTGAAGAAAACAAATACTTTAGAAATTAGTCTTAACCTGCAAACTTCCAGACTATGTTTGACTCACTGCAGAGAAGGCAATGACAACCCACTCCAGTACTCTTGCCTGGAAAATCCCATGGATGGAGGAGCCTGGTAGGCTGCAGTCCATGGGGTCGCTAAGAGTTGGACATGACTGAGTGACTTCACTTTCACTTTTCACTTTCATGCATTGGAGAAGAAAATGGCAACCCACTCCAATGTTCTTGCCTGGAGAATCCCAGGGACGGGGGAGCCTGGTGGGCTGCCATCTCTGGGGTCTCACAGAGTTGGACACGACTGAAAGCGACTTAGCAGCAGCAGCAGAGAAAACTTACGGCTCTAAAAATGTGGTGGGAGGAACATGAACACTCGAGGACCACCCTTGGCTGACTGTTACTTTTTCTTTCATGGTCTTTCACCTGGTGCTTCTTTCTCCTCTTCTTGTTCTTGAAATGGCAGCATCTGAATGTAGATTGTGGCCCTAGAGGAAATACACATTATATACCACATTGTAGGTTTTCTTTAAATTATTGTGGCTTTAGATACTACATATAATAAATACCATATGAAAATGAACTTATTTGCAGAACAAAATAGCCTCCGACATAGGAAACAAGCTTACAGTTACCAAAGGGGAGGGGAATAGGAATAAATTAAGAGTTTAAGATTAAAATATGCACAGTACTATATATAAAATAGATAACCAACAAGGACCTACTGAATAGCACCGGAAACTATACTTAACACCCTATAAAAATTATAATGGAAGAAGATATAAAAAATATATATCTTGAATCACTTTGCTGTATATCTGAAACAAGTACACCGTTATACATCAAATATATTTCAACAATAAAAAATATATTGTGGCTTTAACCCATGTGTGCTAAAACATGTGAACAATCTAATATTTTTCAGCTCAGTTCAGTCACTCAGTTGTCTCCTACCATTTGCAGCCCCATGGGCTACATCACGCCAGGCCTCCCTGTCCATCACCAACTCCCAAAGCTTACTCAAACTCATGTCCATTGAGTCAGTGATGCCATCCAACCATCTCATTCTCTGTCTTCTCTTTCTCCTCCTGCCTTCAATCTTTCCCACCATCAGAGTCTTTTCCAATGAGTCGGTTCTTCGGATCAGGTGGCCAAAGTATTGGAGTTTCAGCTTCAGCATCAGTCCTTCCAATAAATACTCAGGAATTATTTCCTTTAGGATGGACTGGTTGGATCTCCTTGCAGTCCATGGGACTCTCAAGAGTCTTCTCCAATACCACAGCTCAAAAGCATCAATTCTTCAGTGCCCAGCTTTCTTTATAGTCCAACTCTCACATCCATATGTGACTACTGGAAAAACCATAGCCTTGACTAGATGGACCTTTGTTGGCAAAGTAATGTCTCTGCTTTTTAATATGCTGTCTAGGTTGGTCATAACTTTTCTTCCAAGGAGTAAGCATCTTTTAATTTCACGGCTGTAGTCACCATCTGCAGTGATTTTGGAGCCCCCCCCCCGCAAAAATAAAGTCTGCCACTGTTTCCACTGTTTCCCCATCTATTTGCCATGAAGTGATGGGACCAGATGCCATGATCTTAGTTTTCTGAATGTTGAGCTTTAAGCCAAAATTTTCACTCTCCTCTTTCACTTTCATCAAGGGGCTCTTTAGTTCTTCTCCGTTTTCTGCCATAAAGGTGGTGTCATCTAATAATTTTAGGCCTTACCTTTCTTTTTCTTAACATTAAACAGGTTTCCTCAGATATTTTACAAATTGGCAAACAATTTTAAATAGACAGTGACTGTATGTATTTTGCATACCTCATCTTTCATGTTTTATTCATTTTTGATAACTCATGATACTGGTTCCATTTCTGTTTAATTGTTTTATATATAAAGTAAAAAGAGATTGGAGTATGGAAGTTGGTTCTGTAGTGATATATACTAATAATGTTCTATTGACTTGAAAAAATTTGTACTTCTTTAAATACATAATTTTATTATCAGAAATTGAATCATGGATATTAGGGATTAAAGTTCAGTTTCCCCTTGTCTACTATATTGAATGAATAATAATTCAAAATATGTACAGTGAAAATGTATGTTATTCATTGCTCATAAACGTGTTTGGTTACTTCTTTGGGGCTTATTTTATCTTCAGCAGGTAAATTCATTTTCTTTTAAAAATGCTTCCATTTCTAATGCAGGAGGAATAATTTTTGCCTTGCTCTTCTGGGTTTGGTTCTGAGATATAGGATAGAAAAATGTTACCCAGGGAAACTTAGTATTTGGAAAGTATATTTGTAAGTTTGATTTTCGAAGGGAGAAGAGAGTACTGTTAAACAATTATAGATTTTTGATTATATTGATTTTGATTCACATATGAGGAAGGCAGCCTCTAGGATGTCCCTAGGAATCTCCACCTTCTGATATTTGTGGTCTTGTGTAAGCCCCTTCCCCTGAGGAACTTCTTCTAACTGGCGCAATACAGCAACACTTATTTGTTACTTCCGTTCCTAGGTTACAAAGATTGTACCTTCCCCCTTGCTAGCTGCATCTCTTTATTGTCTCCTTGGTTTGAATTCTTTGATGCAATAAACTGTAATTTTGGAGAACCTCATGTGGAAAGAATCTGAGAATGGTCTCTGGTCAACAGGTTGCCAGGAGCTGAGGCTCTTGGTCCAGCAACTCATGAAGAACTGTGTCCTGCCAACAACTGTGTGAACTTGGAAGAGAATCTTTCCATGGTCAAAACTTAAAATGACTACAGTGAAATATTTTGACTGTAGTCTGTGAAATACCCTGCAGTAAAATATTCAAGTAAGCTTTGCCTGAAGTCCACAAAAACTGTTGTTTTAAACTGTTAAGTTTGGGGGTAATTTGTTAGGTAATAATAGACAATTAGTGCACTGAGATATAATTTTTTCTTTATTTTGCCTGCCAGGTATATGAGATAACAAGAATACTTCATAATGGTTTATATAAAATCATTTGATGGAATCTGTAGTTAATGGAAATATAAACATGGAGGTTTGTGATGTTTAAATAATTCAGTTCCATTCTTCCATGCATATTTTTATACATGTGCTCATATGCCTATGTAATTTGCATTATTTTACAATATGTCATTTTAGCATATTGAAGTAGCATGTTATTTTAGAATAATCCCATCTTATATGTCTTTAGTAGAAGTTGCTTAATAGTGCATAATATTTGAGGAAACAGATACTATACATTTCATAAACAGTCATAATTTCAAAACTTATACCATATGGTTGAAGAAAGAATTAGCATAGATTAATGACTAACCTCCAGAACAAAAAAAAAGATCAATTTATTTTAAGGTAACATTGCTGCTTATATTTGAGAACGTTTTGCTTAGTTCCAAGATGATTCACACATATCCTGAACACAAATTTGAAGATTGGAAATCATTGTCATGAAATGTGGTGAATCCAAACATGTGTGCTGTTTTGCTGAAACAGAAGAAACAGCATATATAGATAGCATTGGTATTTAAAATGCACAGCTTACATTTGACTCTGTGTGACAACCAAGTGACAATGATAGATCCAAATGCAGTCCTGACTTAGAGCATCAATTAGGAAAATGGCAAAGGCCTTTCCAACATTATAAATTACTCTGTGACTGCCAGTAATAGAAGCTCTCTCACTCCCTATAATTTTGCATGATTACACTTTGGACAAAAGATAGTTGATGATGGTGAAGCCTTGTAGTTATGAAGCTAAGAAATATTTCTCACTAGATGTATGACGTGAGCATGATCCCAATAGCTTCTATAACATACGTATTCAAACAAGTCAGAGATTTAAGTTGCATTTTTATGTCTTTAAATGACAGCAGTAGTATTTTTGAATTATTAATACCCAAGTTGCTAACATTCACATAGAAAGTTATTTTCTATGAAAATACATACATGCATGTCTTGATTATCAGTGACTTCAGTTACTGACTATGACAAATGAATCATTTTCTATTTATTGCAAGATTAGCTACCTCTTAAGAATGCCTCAGAATATAGTGTCATTATTGTACTCTGTTGGCTAGAAATTTTTAGGAAAAAATGCACAGCCCACATTTTATTTTGTGTGACAAATAAGTGGCCATTCCTTATTTAATTTGTAAATATTTTATGTTACTATTAAAATATAGTACATTTCTGGATTCCCTACTGCTCATAGTATGATAAATTGTTTGCTGGCACAGGTGTTAAAAACATCAAAAAGTGTAAAAAAGTGTAAGTGTTAGCTGCTCAGTCATGTCCAACTCTTTGTGACTGCATGGACTGTAGTCCACCAGGCTCCATTGAATTCTCCAGCGAGAATATTGGAATGGGTTGCCAAACCCAGGTCTCCTGCATTACAGGCAGATTCTTTACCATCTGAGCCACCAGGGAAGCCCCTAAAAATATCAAGCATCCTCCAAATAATGTTCCACCTTTGGTTCCTGAGACTGATCTTTGTGTATGTGTGTGTGTGTGTGTGTGTGTATATATATATGTATATATATATATATATATAATTTTTTTTTTCCATTTCCAAGAGGTTTTTTTTGGCCAAACTGTGTGGTATTCGGGATCTTAATTCCCTGCCTGGGTATTGAACCCATGCCCTCTGCAGTGGGAATGTGGATGCTTAACCACTGGACCACCAGGGAAGTCTGAGCTTGATCTTTAAACAATAAAAAATTAAACATTAGTGAGAATCCAATGGTTCTAACTTTATTTGCATTCCTAAAATTTAAAGTTAAAAACTCCCTTAAAGTTCATGGTGTCCAAGTCCTGCATTTTCCTATGCAAAAAGGAAAGTATTTTCCTAAGGACATAAGAGCTCAGGAAAGTTAAGTGATTTCTTTGAGGTCAGTAAATTGGAAGTTTCAATAATGTTATAAGAAAATCTGGGGCTGGTGCACTGAGACGACCCAGAGGGATGGTACGGAGAGGGAGGTGGGAGGGGGGTTCAGGATGGGGAACACATGTATACCCGTGGCAGATTCATGTTGATGTATGGCAAAACCGGTATAATATTGTAAAGTAATTAGCCTCCAATTAAAATAAATAAATTTATATAAAAAAAGAAAATTAAGTCCATTAATAGACCATAATGTCTTCTTGAAAGATGAGTTAACTTTATCAGTAATTGCTCTTCTACTCTCTCAAAATATTCAGTGTCCAGTCAAAAAAATAGAAACCACTCTAGATATTTCAAGCAGAGAAGTTTAATTCAGGGAATTGACTATAAAAAGTGTTGGAAAGACCACTAATAAAGAAAGATATTGCCAAACACAGAAAGTAACTGGCTTCTTCTTTGTTTCCTTCTGTGCTTCCAAACTCCTGTCAATTGCCCATTGCGGAAGCTTGAAAAAAACAGAAGACAAGAGAGTCAGGAAAATGTAGTTTGCAGGATTCAGCCCAAGAGGTACAAAGGGAATCATAAAAATTGACTGCAGAGCTGACGATAGAGATGATATAGTTGAAAATAAGTACTTTTTAAAGACTTCCCTGGTGGCACTAGTGGTAAAGAACCCACCTGCCAGTGTAGATAGATGTAAGAGATTCAGGTTTGATCCCTGAGTTGGGAAGATCCCCTGGAGGAGGGCATGGCAACTCAATCCAGTATTCTTGCCTGGAGAATCCCATGGACTGAGGAGCCTGGCAGGCTACAGTTCATAGAGTTGCAAAGAGTTGGACATGACTGAAGTGACTTAGCACAGCACAGCACAAGTATTTTGAGTGCTACAAAATAAAGCATGTTTTGTGTTCTCTATTCTGCAGTATTGCCAAAGATATATCAGCATTTTTATGATTTGCTCAATGGTCAAGTGAGGAAAAGGAAAAGGAGTTTGGCTTTCATCTCATTCAAATAGAGAAATTATATTTGTAACCAAATGAAGTATGTATAACAAGCCTTCTACCTGTGAATGCCATCAGAACCCATCCCTTACATACTGTGACAGATGCTCAGAGTAGAGAGAAGTGAAAAGTTTTCTCTGCAGAGTTTATATTTGGCTGTGTAGTAGCCTTGAAGCAAGTCTCTGATCTTCTTTAGATTTCTCCTGAATAGCATATACCCAAAAAGGGATCAAGGTAGTCATAAAGTTTTTTTACAAAAATAACCTGAGAATTTAATGAGAGGTCCCCTTAAAAATTTAAATTTTAACCCTTTCTTAAATAATAGCCCACAGGCCTTCCTCTTTGGCACACAGCCACTATTATCCCTTCCCAGTCTCTTCAGGGTAATTTATATCTTACTTCATGTCTTTAAAGTATGTTCACTAGCAAATGCAGAAGCCCTTCAGCTCCAGTTCTTTCAGAAGTGCATGCTGCAGTTAAAGTTCCACAGGAAAAAGAATCTAATAAGTAGGTTTTGTGCAGCAAGTTTGCTGGAGAATGCTCTTAGGATCAGCATTTGTAGGGGGCTAAAAGAAGCAGGAGTAGGAAGAAGCAGAAGGTGGCCTCAGATGCAGTGTTGACAAAGGCTTCAGTTTGCAAAGGAGCTTTGGACCCAGCACAATCCTTCCCATATGGGTGTGAAGGAGTTCAGCCTTCATTCCTCTCACATAGACCCATCATTGGATGTGGCTGCCCTTTGAGGATGGTGTGACTTAGGATGAGGGAGCATATTTTAGCCAAGAGCAGTCACCAGGAATGGGTACTCAGCTGTGAGTTATCAACCATTATCACCATTAGTTGGAGAAGGAAATAGCAACCCACTCCAGTGCTCTTGCCTGGAAAATCCCATGGATGGAGGAGCCTGGTTGGCTGCCGTCCATGGGGTCGCTAAAAGCCAGACACAACTGAGCAACTTCACTCTCACTTTTCACTTTCCTGCATTGGAGAAGGAAATGGCAACCCACTCCAGTGTTCTTGCCTGGAGAATCTCATGGACAGAGAAGCCTGGTAGGCTGCAGTCCATGGGGTCACACGGAGCCGGACAAAAACTGAAACAACTTAGCAGCAGCAGCAGCACCATTAGTATCTGGGGAGATGAGAGCTTTTCTCCAGTAGGAGACTTCTGGGCATGCATCACCATGTCCACTACTAAAGGGGTGGGTAGATTCTCCTATATGACTGTTGTCACTGTTCAGTCACTACAATGTGACTTGGTCATATTAAGCTGCAACCTCATGCTCTCAAGGTCTGTCTTTGTAACTATCCAGCTGTTTCAGATACCAACCAGTCCTTGCTTAAGCATCCTTACTTCTTCTTCTTATTCAATCCCTAAGTCATATCCAACTTTTTGCAACCCCATGGACTTTAGCACACCAGGCTTCCCTATCCTTCAGTGTTTCCCAGAGTTTGCTCAAATTCATGTCCATTGAGTCAGTGATGACATCCAACCATCTCATCCTCTGTCATCCCCTTCTCCTCCTGTCCTCTTTCTTTCACAGCCTCAGGGTCTTTCCAGCGAGTCAGTGCTGTGGCCAGCACAGCAGGTAGGGATCAAAAGTGGTTGGTGCACAGTTTGGGAAAAAGAAAGTAGAGACAGAATTAAAGTTTTAAAGATGGGACTGGGGGACTCAAGACCTCTTGGGTCAAGAACCCTGTTCCATGGAGCCACATCACTTTTATTTAGTGTCTTGGCAAGCAGATAGTATCTGTTGTGCTATGATGAAGTCAGCCTCCAGTGTCCCTGGTCACATCTCCCATTTTACTGATTACTGAAACTATCTTTGTTATTTTCTTGTACAAGAGCTATTACCTAGCTGGAGGTCAGACACCCACATATGCCTTTTGAAACCATCTTAGTGTGAGCGCAAGCAGTGTTCTGAACTTGCACTGACCTGGCATTCCAAGGTCCACACTATGTTTTCCTTAGCTTAGCAGGGCATAACAACCCCAACTAATCAACCCAATGTACTTTTATTTGGGTTATGCTGAACTGCGATATTTTTCTTTTATTCTTTTCCCATGGTGAATTTCTCATTGCTAACCAGAACAACAGGTGGCTGACTATTAACCCCTGCAAGTCGGCCCTTTGCATCAGGTAGCCAAAGCACAGGAGCTTCAGCTTCATCAGTCCTTCTAATGAATATTCAGGGTTGATTTCCTTTAGGATTAACTGATTTGATATCCTTGCAGTCCAGGGTATATCAGTCTTTTATGTCCTTGCAGCCACCACCACAATTCGAAAGTATCAATTATTTGGCACTCAACCTTTTTTTATGGTGTAGCTCTCACATCTGTACATGACTACTGGAAAAACCATACCTTTGACTATATGGACCTTTGTCAGCAAAGTGATGTCTTTGCTTTTTAATATGCTGTCTACATTTATCTTTGGCCACCTGATGTGAAGAACTGACTCATTGGAAAATACCCTGATGCTGGGAAAGATTGAAGGCAGGAGGAGAAGGGGACAACAGAGATGGTTGGATGGTATCACCAATACAATGGACATGAGTTTGAGTAGGTTCTGGGAGTTGGTGATGGACAGGGAAGCCTGGTGTGCTGCAGTCCATGGGGTCACAAGGAGTCAGACATGACTGAGGTACTGAGCTGAACTGAGGTTTATCATAGCTTTCCTTCCAAGGAGTAAGTGTCTTATACTTTCATGGCTACAGTCCCTGTCGACAGTGATTTTGGAGCCCCCCAAAATAAAATTTGTCACTGCTTCCACTTTTTCCCTTTCTATTTGCCATGAAGTTATGAGACTGGATACAATGATTTGAGACTTTTTAATGTTGAGTGTCAAGCCAGCTTTTTCATTCTCCTTCACTCCCATCAAGAGACTCTTTAGTTCCTATTTACTTTCTGCCATTAGAGTTTTATCATCTACATATCTGAGATTGTTGATATTTTTCCTTGCAATCTTGATTCCAGCTTGTGATTCATCCAGTCTGGCATTTCACATGATGTATTTTGCACAGAAGTTAAATTAGCAACGTTACAATATACAGTCTTGCTGTACTCCTTTCCCAACTAGTCAGTTGTTCCATGTCTGGTTCTGTTGCTTCTTGACCTGAATACAGGTTTCTCAAGAGACAGTAAGATGGTCTGGTATTCCCATCTCTTTAAGGATTTTCCACAGTTTGTTGTGAATCACATAGTCACAGGCTTTCACATAGTCAGTGAAGCAGAAGTAGATAATTTTCTGAAATTCCCTTGTTTTCTCTACGATCCAGTGAATATTGGCAGTTTGAACTCTGGTTCCCCTATCTCTTTGAAACCCAGCTTTTACGTATAAAAGTTCTCAGTTCATGCACAGCTACAGGGTAGCCTGAAGGATTTTGAGCATAACCTTGCTAGCATGTGAAATGAGTGCAATTGAATAGTAGTTGGAACATTCCTTGGCATTGCCCTTCTTTGGTATTGGAATGAAAACTGACCTTTTCCAGTCCTGTGGCCACTGGTGAGTTTTCCAAGTTTTCTGACATATTGAGTGTAGCACTTTTTTTTTTACCAGCATCATCTTTTAGGATTTGAAATGGCTCATTTGTAGTTTCATCACCTCCACTAGGTTCTTGGTAGTAGTGCTTCCTACGGCTCACTTGACTTCACACTCCAGAATATCTGGTTGTAGGTGAATGACCACACCATAGTGGTTTCCCAGTCACTAAGACCTTTTTTGTATAGCTCTTCTGTGTATTCTTGCCACATCTTCTTAATCTCTTTTGTTTCTATTAGGTCCTTACTGTTTCTGTCCTTTATCATGCCCATCCTTGCATCAAATGCTCCCTTGATATCTGTAGTTTTCTTGAAGAGCTCTCTAATCTTTCCCATTTTGTTTATTTTCCTCTCTTTCTTTGCATTGTTCATTTAAGAGGACTTTCTTGCCTCTGCTTGCTATTCTGTGGAACTCTACATTCAGTTGTGTATATTGTTCCCTTTCTCTCTTGCTTTTCACTTCTCTTCTTTCCTCAGCTATTTGTAAAGACTCCTCTGATAACCACTTTGCCTTCTTGCATTTGTTTTACTTAGGAATGGTTTTAGTCCTGCATCCTGTACAGTGTTACGAACCTCCATCCATAGTTCTTCAGGCAGTCTGTCTACCAGACCTAATCCCTTGAATCTATTTGTCACCTCCACTGTATAAAGGATTTGATTTAGGTCATACCTGAATGGCCTAGTGGCTTTCCCTACTTTCTTCCATTTAAGCCTGATTTTGCAATAAGGAGCTGATGATCTGAAGTACAGTCAGCTTCAGGTCTTATTTGTTGTGGACTGTATAGAGCTTCTCCAATTTCAGCTGCTAAGAACATAATCAGTCTCATTTCAGTATTGACCATCTGGTGAGGTTCATGTATAGAGTCACCTCTTGGTTTGCTATATAAGGATGTTTGCTCTGACTTCAGTGTGTTCTCCTGATAAACCTCTGTTAGCATTTACCCTGCTTCTTTTTATACTCCAATACCAAATTTACCTGTTATTCTGGGTTATCTTGGCTTCCTACTTTACCATGCCAATCCTTTGATGATAAACACATCTTTTTTGGTGTTAATTGTAGAAGGTCTTGTAGGTGTTCATAGAACCAGTCAACTTCAGCTTCTTCAGCACTAGTGTTTGGGGCATAGACTTGGATTACTGTGATGTTGAATGATTTGCTTTGGAAATGAACTGAAATCATACTGTCATTTATGAGGTTGCACCCAAGTGCTGCATTCCAAACTCTTTTGTTCACTAGGAGGGCTACTTCTAAGGGATTCTTGTCCACAGTACTAGACCAATTCAGGATAATGGTCACCTGAATTTAACCCACCCACCCTTGTCCATTTCAGTTCACAGATTTCTAAGATGTCAATGTTCAGTCTTGCCATCTCTGCTTGACCACATCCAAATTACCTTGATTTATGGACCTAATATTCCAGCTTCCCATGCAATATTGTTTTTTATAGCATCAGACTTTACTTTCACCACCAGACACATCCACAACTGAGCATCATTTCTGCTTTGGTTCAGCTGCTTCATTCTTTCTGGAGCTATTAGTAATTGCCCTCTGCTCTTACCCAGTAACGTGTTGGATACCTTCTGACCTGGGAAGAGGGTATCATTTTCCGGTGTCATATCGTTTTGCCTTTTCATATTGTTCATGGGATTCTCCTCATAAAAATACTGGAGTGGGTTGCCTTTTTCTCCTCCAGTGCACCATATTTTGTCAGAACTCTTCACTGTGACCCACACATCATGGGTGGCTCTGGATGCTATGGCTCATAGCTTAATTGAGTTACACATGCCCCTTTGCCACAACAGGGCTGTGCTCCATGAAGTGGAGATTCTCCTGTACATTGATTTCAAAATGGGAATGTTTAACCATATTGTTCCAACTTTCAGTGAGCACGTATTTTTACATCTTGCTAAATCTAACACATTTTTTCCAAGTTGATACTAATGAGAAGACTGAAAACAACAATTATCATGCCCTATCTCCTGGTCCTCTACTCTTACTCCTTAGTCTGTGAAACAGCATAAGTCATCTTTGAGCTACTCCTTTGGAGGTCTCATTACTGACCATCACTTCTCTTACTTAAATACTGAGTAAATTCTCTCCTTTCCCATTTGTGGCCTCTTCACCTCCCCATCCTAACCAGATGGGAGCTTTTCTGTGTCAGTGAAGGCATCAAGATTTTTCTTGGAATGTAAAGAATAAGTTACTCTTGATGGCCAGTCAGCAGTATGAGAATGCAAAGGTGATGTCTAGTAAGAAACTTGATGTACAAAATCTCTATGTTGTTGAAAGTGTTAGTTGCTCAGTCATGTTTGACTCTTTGTGGCCCCATGGATCTTAGCCCACTGGGCTTCTCTGTTCATGGTATTTTCTAGGCAAGAATACTGGTGTGGGTTGCCATTTCCTACTCCAGGGGATCTTCCCAACCCAGCGATCAAACCTGGGTCTTCTGCATTGCAGGCAGATTCTTTACCGTGTGAGCCACCAGAGAAGCCCCACAAGTCCTTGTAACTGTCTTCATTACTAAAAACACATTTGAGTGCTGTTAGCCACAGTGAAGGACACATTTGTGAGTTGAAGAATACAGATAATCCTAATGGTGACCCTGATAATCGTGTATCAAGTGCCATAGCTTCTGTCTAGGGGGTCTGACACCTCTCATGTGTCAGCTTGTTCTCAGCATAACTTAGTCATTCTCACTAATCTCTGACACATTTCTCTTTTGCTTTTTTGGTATTGTATGTAGTTTCATTTGTTGGTTCCACAATTTTAAGAGCTAACCACACAATTCTAGTTTAGCAAATGAAAAGAACATAGGTCCTAGAATCAGCCAAAGAACAATTTCCTTTTGAGAATACTCAAAAGTTTTCAGAAGTTTTGAGTTTTTGAAAAGCAGAGCCCAATCCCCTTTGCCAGCCCATGACTTAATGAGAGTTTTTGGATACTCCCAAGGTAGCTCACAAAATGCTCTACAAAAGAATATCTGAAACAGTGCATTCCCCTGACTTACAAGGAAGTGCTACTCAGAGCCCCTTCAGTAACTTTCTTATGATATTGGATCAAACACAAAGGATCATCATTCAAGTCAGACTCCCATCTTAGAATTTAACAGTCATACTAAGAGATGGATTCTGGTTAGTTATAGAGACCCAAAAGCAAGTGCTGCTAAATGTGGTATTTTAGCTTGTGGATTTTAGTTCTGATTTTAATAAGTAACTGGGATATGACTATCCTCTATTTTTGCCCTGTTCAGCTCTGAATCACACCCGCTATGTGCTTGAATTACACTGGTCATTTAGTAAACTACATGGTTTTCCCTGAAAAATATCATAGGGGGAACTTAGTTTGCATTGAGCAGCTCATAAAATTACATTTCTAAACACACACACACACACACTCACACTGACACACTTGAAATTTGCTTCCTTCTAAAAATTATACTGATAATTTCTATTAGCAGAGACTTTATCTCTCTCCACTTTCCATTATATTTTCAACCATTAAAACCTCCTCTTTTTACATAGAAGAATTTAACTCAATCTCCAACTTTCAATACTATTTTGTACCCACCATTTTCTGGAACTCCAGCTTCCTAGCATTTGGTAAGATTTATTAAAATACTGTTATATACGTAATGGTTATCCAGCTGTTATTAAGGGAAGCCTATAAAGTCTTCCCTGGTGGCTCAGATGGTAAAGCATCTGCCTACAATGCGGGAGACCTGGGTTCGATCCCTGGGTTGGGAAGATCCCCTGAAAAAGGAAATGATAACCCACTCCAGTACTCTTGCCTGGAAAATCCCATGGACAGAGAAGCCTGGTAGGCTATAGTCCATGGGGTCACAAAGAGTCGGACACGACTGAGTGACTTCACTTCACTATAAAGTCTTCACTCAACAGGAGTAGATCTAATTCCAGAAGGTGGGATGGAATAGATTGTTCTAGTGGTAACAAGGCAATATACAATTGCCTTTATAATATTGTATCAAAAGAAAGGAACAAAAGACAGCATTGTCATTGTTCAGTTGCTCAGTCTTGTCTCTTTGTGACCCAAGGACTGCAGCACACCAGGCTTCCCTGTCCTTCACCATCTCCTGGAATTTGTTCAAATCAATGTCCATGGAGTCAGTGATGCCATCCACCATTTGATCCTCTGTCATCCACTTCTTTTTCTCACTCTTTCCGCATCAGGGTCTTTTTCAATGAATCAGCCCTTCACATCAGATGGCCTAAGTACTGGAGCTTTAGCTTCAGCATTAGTCTTTCCAATGAATATTCAGAGTTGATTTTCTTTAGGATTGACTGATTTGATCTCCTTGCAGTTCAAGGGACTCTCAAGAGTCTGCTCTAGCACCACAGTTTGAAAGCACTAGTTCTTGAGCACTCAGCCTTCTTTATGGTCCAACTCTCACATCCATGCATGACTATTGGAAAAACCATAGCTTTGACTAGATGGACCTTTGGCAGCAAAGTAATGTCTCCTTTTTTAATATGCTTTCTAGGTTTGTCATAGCTTTTCTTCCAAGGAGCAAGTGTCTTTTAGTCTCATGGCTGCAGTCACCATCTGTGGTGATTTTGGAGCCCAAGAAAATAAAGCCTCTCACTGTTTCCATTGTTTCCCCATATATTTGCTATGAAGTGATGGGACTGGATGCTGTGATTTTAGTTTTTTGAATGTTGAGTTTTAAGCCAGCTTTTTCACTCTCCTCTTTCATCTTCATCAAGAGGCTCTTTAGTCCCTCTTTGTTTTCTGCCATAAGGGTGGTGTCATCTGCATATCTGAGGTTATTCATATTTCTCCCGGCAATCTTGATTGCAGCTTGTGCTTCATCCAGCCTGGCATTTCACATGATGTACTTCTGCATAGAAGTTAAATAAGCAGGGTGACAATATATGGCCTTGACACACTTCTTTCCCAGTCTTAAACCAGTCCATTGTTCCATGTCTGTTTCTAACTGTTGCTTCTTAACCTGAAGGTTTCCCAGGTGGCAGGTAAGGTGGTCTGATATTCCCATTTCTTTAAGAATTTCCCACAGTTTATTGTGATCCACATAGTCAAAGGCTTTAGTGTAGTCAATGAAGCAGAATTACATTTTTTTTAAATTTTCTTGCTTTTTCTATAATTCAACGGATGTTGACAATTTATCTCTGCTTCCTCTGCCTTTTCTAAATCCAGCTTGTACATCTGGAAGTTCTCAATTCATGTACTGTTGAAACCTAGCTTGGAGGATTTTGAGCATTACCTTGCTAGCATGTGAAATGAGTGCAACTTTAGTATGGATATATAGTAAAGAAAAAAATGTGAAAAATATGTGAAGTAAAGAAGTACTAAAATTAGAGAAGTCTGGACCAATTGTCACTTGTAACTAAAAAGACACAACATGAGCAGAAGAAAAAGCAGCAGTTCAAACCAGAAACCACCTTCAAGAGCCACATGCAAATAAATATTTTTGTAGTTTTTACATATATTTGCATCTGCAGTAACTGCATAGTAACATAGACTTCATTCTTATTTGATATGTGTGGTCTCTCATCTTATAGTTTTACAGAGACATAGGCATGTTTATAGATTAGTATATAAACCAAATGAATTCCACATGACTGTTTTAGTCAAGATTTGATGTTTAAAGTGAGAAAGAAAATACTATATGGAATGATTCCTGAGCATCGCTTTTTTATACATGTGAATATACTGCATGCTACACAAACAACAGTAATGTTTGTCACTATTAGAGATACATTTCCCCCACTTTTCCTTTCCTCCTTTATTCTATTAGCTGTGTATGCATAATTCCAGCATAACTTGTATCTGGTGTCTATGAGCACATCACTTTTATAAGCAGAAGATTTTAAGAGGAAAGGAGAGACTACTGTAAATATATGTATACATATACATGTATACTATATGTATATCATTATAATAATATATGTATATAGCAAGATATGATAAAACAGACAACACAATCTAATATTAATAACTAGTAACTTCAGAAAGTTTAGCAATTATTCAGTTATATGTCATTTGGTTCCTTAAATAGATTTTATACATTCATTAATATTAAAATTTAAGAGATCTGATTTTTCTTTATTGACATACCATAATCCTAGTTACTCTTACCTTAAAATGACACGAGAGATGAAAGACATGGAATATGTGTTCAAAGGGGTCATGAACAAATGAGAAATACAGGAAATAGTGACCATGACTTTGATGTATCTTTAGGTATTGCAGTTCATTTAAAATGAGAAAACAGTTAGATTTAACACCAGAAGGAATGTTTTACCCAACTCTGTAAAATTATCAGTTTGTACTTTGTGAAAATTTGAATGTATTTACCTTTTTAAGAAGCAGTAAAAATTGTTTCTTTTTTTATAGTATTACCTATTAAAATGTGATTTTCTTATTTTTTTTAATATGGATGGTTTGTAGTTTTATTTTCATTCTAGATGAGAAGGCAGTATAGTATATGTGATTCATGATTTTAACCACAGTGACTTTTAAATTTTATATCTTGATTGTATTTCACAACTCTGCTTCTCAGTTTACATTTCTTTTGAATGCAGCTCTAGTCTAATCAATAGATACCCAGATGATTTTCTTTTAAATCCACTTTTGGGGAGCTTTTTAATCACATTGTTTTTATTGTCATCTCTGTCTTCCATTTTTATTAATCAATATGTAAAACTTAAAAGTTGTTCATGATGTCAGATTACTGAGGTTCATAATGAAATGGAGTATCTGTGTGTATATGTGTATTCATATATATATGTGTGAATATATGTGTAAGTGCATGCTAAGTCACTTCAGTCATGCCCATCTCTTTCAGACATGTACATGTACATGTACAGTCCATAGGACTACAGTCCACCAGGCTCCTCTGTCCATGGAATTTTCCAGGTATGAATACTGGAGTGGTTTGCCATGCCCACCTCCGGGGGATCTTCCCAACCAAGAGATCGAACCTGCCTCTCCTCAGCTCCTACTTTGCAGGTAGATTCTTTACCCTTGAGCCACTTGAGGAAGCCCATATATATTTATGCATATTATCTATATAGCTATATCCATGTATTTTATCCCAAGAAATTCATTATCTTACAGATAACTTCTGCATATGAGGAATGGGATGTCATCTATGAAAATTTATTTTTATATACCAGTTTCTTATATTTTAAGGAATTCCAGTTCTAACTACCTTGGCTTGTGGTTACTTGACTCTTGATGGCTTAAAAATTATTTTTACTCTGTAGTGACAATTTTTCTAAAACACAAAGATATCATGTGACCCCTTTATGTCCCAAATCCTATGGGATAGGCTTTTAAACTTTGTAGTGTGTCCATAAAGGAGGGAATCTTTTGTTTTCAGCATTTATCCTCCCATGCAAAGTAACAGCGCTTTGATTTTTCCTCTGTGATTTTCCCTTTCTGCAATGCAAGCTGTCTTGGAACACATGTCCTATGAGATATCAAGTCAAATTATATGTTGTGCTCCCAAAGGAGGGAGTCTGTGGTTTTCATCAGACCACGATCAATCCCCACTTGCTCAGCAAAGGCAGTTTGTGTGTGTGTGTATTTATTCCTCTCACAATACATGCAGCCTTTTTGGGGTTGGCTACGTGTCTCTCACTAGTGAAACCACTCTCTACATTCTGGAAATTTAGATTTTAAGAGAAATAAATGGATAAGAGTTGAAGCAATTGAGTCTAGCATCCTAGAGTGTTCTTTAGTTCTGGTTACTTTTCACCTCTCAGTAAATCCTTTCATCTTAATTATTTCTGTGGATTAGGTCTTTAGCTTTTATCTGAGAGATATAGCAGATAGTACCAATTGGGGTTTTTTTTGTTGTTGTTTTTGCATAAGTAAAAGGGTCAGTTGCTGTTGTTCATGATCAAAGGATGCGTGTCAATCCAGAGTTAATGATGGGCACTTTGCTTACCTCTCTTGCTCTATTTTGTAGCATTTCAGAAAAGCTCCTCTGGTAGTTCTTACTCATCCTGATGCCTTATTATTGAGTAATTGTTTTGCCTGGAATGTCTCTCCTGCTCCATTCTCCTTTATGTGCCTAGCTAATTCTTATCTTCTCCTCTTAGAATTGTTTCCTTTGCAAAGCCTTCCCTATGGTCCTTACCTCCTCCTCACATTAGAGTACTTCTAACAGGTACTTCTTTCCTCTATTCCAATTGTGAGCAAGTTGTACGTACTTTAATCATAGCAGTAATAATGTAGGTAACTGCTTACTCCCTAATCAGCCTCCTCCAACAGAAATTTTGCTCCAGAAGTGGTTCAATACCTAAATATTTGTGTCTTCAAGACCCACCATAAAATCTCCTAATGACAAATATAATGCAGTGTTTGTTAAATAACTGAGTGGGTAAACTCTTGTTTAAAAAGAAAAAAAGCACAGAAAGTTCTGATATATTGTGATTACTCTCTGTTAGAAAGCTCTGATATACTTTTCTCTAATCTTGGAGTTGTCCTTTATATGTCAGTTAAAATTTAACATTGACTTGCAGATGCAAATCAAGGGACATTGGTACATATCTTATGCTTGAGAGTAGTAAATAAGTCTGACTATCTATCATCATTAAAAGTTTGTAGCATTATTGCCCAAACTGTGGTGCTTTTGAAAGAGAAAGAGGGCTTGTTGTGCCAGGGTTACTGGTATAAATTGGCATTGTTCCAGCTGAATTAAAATACTAAGTCATTTCAGTTACAATTAAAGGACTAGATGGTGAAGACCCAGAGAGGTCAGTGTTTCTATGGTCCTTATTTTGATGGCTTCAGCATGTCCTGAAACAGGATTTTTTTTTTTTTTTAATTCTACATCTTCAGTCTGAGTATGAAAGATATACTTAATGGGTAATTTCTTTAATTGTAACTTATTTTGTTTGTAAGTTCAACATCTATCTGGATGATTTGAAAGACAGGAGTCAACCCCAATTCCCACCATCTTTACTTCAGACAAGCCTGTTTATGAAAGTTATTTTAATGGTATTATTTATAAAGACTTTTGTTTATTTCAAAGACAGTAAGAATATTGGTTTGTAGTATCTCTTTTCAGGTCCTTTTCATTCCTTTTCTTGGGTTTTAGCTATTTTTTAATATCAGTTGGCTTGCAGCCCTACTTTAATGAGTTGAGTAAAGATTTATCCTGAAATTCAGCACTACTCAATCTGTTATTAATGCAGAGCTGAGGGGTCCTTGGGGTGCAGAGAACCATGAACTCAGACTTCCAAGCACTTAACTAAAAATGCTTTAAGCATCCCTTGCCCTCTAGTCTTCTCTGTCTCTGTCCACAGTCCACATTCCTGCCCTAGTTTCGAATGAAGTCTGTGAAAAAAATAGACTTGACATTGACTTTACTCTTTGTCCAAATTCAGTGCTTGAAGAAACATGTCTAAGAGTATTCTGATGAACTTTCCATTGACATTTAAAATCCACTAGACATTATTCTATCCCCAAGAGGAGCTCTGCCATTGGGGCTAAAATCTAATTTGACTGTCACAAAATGTAGAATAAATTTGGAGATTAAAAATAAAATAAAGATCTTTAACTCTCTGGTTAGCAATAATATTGTCTCCGAATAGCAGTCATCCTTTCTCAAGCATATGCAATAGGGCCCTGGAGGAAATCCATGTAATCTTTGAAAGAAATAAATGTTACTAGTCCAATAATACCAGAAGGAAATATAGAGTACTGTGAGGTTGAATACCAGAGTGGATATATTTGTCTTTGGTGGGCCAGTGGAGGGTAAAAGCAAGAGCATAAACATTAGGAAAAATAAAGCCTCCATCCGTCCAGGGACACCAGGGAAGCTGAAAAGCCTCGTGAATGTCCCTGGTGGAGACAAACTAGATTGGCATTATCTACATGGCATGTATCTCCTGGATACTGGAAGGAAAAGGAACAACCAGGGGTGGGCCCAGAAATGGTAGAAAAGACAGTGGCTCAGGATAGGAAATGCAAGAGACATGGGTTAGTTATGGGTTCTATCTGTGGGTCAGGAAGATCCCCTGTAGGAGGGCATGGCAACCCACTCCAGTATTCTTGCCTGGAGAATCCCAAGGACAGAGGAGCCTGATAGGCTATGGTCCAGTGGGTTGCAAAGAGTCAGATACAACTGAAGTGACTGAGCACTCATGCTTGCAGGTTAGAAAAAGCTGAGAGTATATCTAGCTGCCCTGAAGACTCAGCACATAATATGCAGGCCTAGGAAACTTAGGAGACTGAAAATCAAGGTGTATCCCCCAAAGTTTCATACCCAAGGATGGAAAAGGTAATGTTGCTGCCATGGTTGTTATGAGAGAATAGATCTTTTTAAACTAATAAAACTTCCTAATTCTGTGATTATCTCCTTTGATTTTAATGTATGTGCTATTGATATTTTGATACGGATCTTGTTAATTATGATTTTTTGTAATTTACTGCCATGATGCTGGATTAAAAAATAATACACAAAATAAGTATATTTGAAAGTTATTTGATGTCAAGGTTGCATTTATTTTTTGTTGAAGTGTAGTTTATTTACACTAGTATGTAGTTTCAGGTTGTAGAGCATAGTGATTCAATATGTTTGTAGATTATATTTCATATAAGGGCTTCCCAGGTGGCGCTAGTGGTGAAGAACCCCCTTGCCAGTACAGGAGACATAAGAGACACAGATTTGATCCCTGGGTTGGGAACAGTCCCTGAAGGAAGGCATGGCAACCCACTCCAGTATTCCTGCCTGGAGAATCCCATGGAAAAGAAGAGCCTGATGGGCTACAGTCCATAGGATCACAAAGAGTTGGATACAACTAAAGTGACTCAGCATGTACACATTTCATATAAGATGCTGCAAATTAATGGTAGGTTGCTTTCTTAATGAAAACTTTCCCATAGAGTAAAATGTCTCCAAGAAGTTCAAAATCCTATGAAATGCTAATTACAACTTACAGCATGCTCTTTCTGTCCATAATAAAAGGTGTTAGAATGAAAGGACCATTTGTACTGTCATTTGCCTCTGCTACAATGAATAATTAATACAATTGTGAGCATATCAGAAGCTCTCTATAAGTATTAAATAAACAACATAATTATATGGAGTAAGTTGGAACAGTGTCTCAGTTTAACAAGATTATCCATACATGTAAATTGTGTGCAATATTCCAGACAATTTTGTAAGTAACATGGACGCAAATGGAAGTCAAGATTTTTCTAGTTGAGCTTTTTTTTTTAACTATAAAGAAAGGTAGATTGAAGAAAAAGGAAATAAAAATACTTTGCTAAATGCAATAAAAAATTGTGTCTAAGAAAGAGAGGTTTTATAGAGGAAGTCTATACAAGGCAAAGTCTGTGTTAGGCAAAAATAGGGCTAGAAAAAGCTTTATAGAGTAAATAAGCACTTGCTCCTTAGAAGGAAAGCTATGAGAAAACTAGACAGCATATTAGAAAGCAGAGACATCATTCTGCTGACAAAGGAGCCTATAGTCAAAGGTATGGTTTTCCAGTAGTCATGTACAGATGTGAGAGTTGGATTATAAGGAAGACTGATCACCAAAGAATTGATGCTTTTGAAATATCATGCTGGTAAAGACTCTTGAGAGTCCCTTGGACTGCAAGGAGAGTCAATCCTAAAGGAAATCAACCCAGAATATTCACTGGAAGGACTAATGCTGAAGCTGAATCTCAAATATTTTGGTCACCTGATGCGAGGAGCCAACTCATGGGAAGAGACCCTGATGCTGGGAAAGATTGAAAGAAAAAGGAGAAGGGGACAGCAGAGGCTGAGATGGTTACATAGCATCACAACTCAATAGACATGAATTTGAGTAAATTTCAGGAGATAGTGGAGGACAGAGGAGCCTGGCTTGCTGCAGCCCATTGGGTCACAAAGAGTTAGACACAACTGAGTGACTGAACAACAGCAACAAAGAATTATGAAGAAAGAAGAGTCATTATACCATCAAGAATAGGATGAGGGTATTTTGGATGGAATGAGGAATCTACTCAGAAACAATGAACAAAATAGCAGTATGAGTTCCTGAAGTACAGATAAATCAGCATTGCAATGAGTCTGAAGATTATCCTCAAGAGGAAGAAAAAGGAGCAGATCATGGAGAATCTTCTGTGTTATGACGAGGAACTTGATTTGGGGACATTCACAATGGAAAGCTATTAAAATGTGGACATTTGAGAGAAGGGCATCTGTCTTTTAATTTTTAAATCCCTAGAGTTTTAAACAGTGTGTGGTACATAGATTAGTTACAGATTTTTATTTATTTATTTTTGTTATTTGTTACTAGTGATTGAAGAAGTGGCTAGGTGCCTAGATCAATTTGCATTGGAGTGATGCCATTAGATGTATATGTTAAAATCAATCTACATGACTATAAGATATATAGTGGGAATTTTTAAACCCAGAAATAGGGAAAACAGATAAAATGGTAATAAAATAGACCTTGTGAGATATAAGGTTGTGAATTAAGGTAATATCAATGAGGTGGTCAAAAGAGCATGGATTTGTGACATGTTGCAGAAATATAGAAATTGTATTTGGTAATTTTGTTGGAAAGGAAATCATGAAGAGAAAGGGAAGCAGAGGGTAATTCAAATTTTATGAACTAAATAACTAAATCATTTTGGTTATCACCATCTTCAGTAGGGATTACAAAGGCTTGGGGTGGAGGAAAAGTTCAGTTCATGTCATTTGTTGAAATGTAGTACTTGTGCTATATTGGAACACAAAAATCAGATATTTATTTGGTAAATCTGAATGGAAACCAGAGATTGAAATGTATTCTCTTAGCTCCTGAAAATCCCTATTTGTGTTTAAATGTACCAATTTGCAAGTGGCAACATGACCGCTTTGCATCCTGATTATAACTTATGATTTTACTGAGCAGCTTCGTGTATATTGGACTGGACACCTATCTGTAGAGATAAGCTAGGTCTTCTGGAGATTAGCAGATACTTATCCAGGTCAAAAAATGTGGATTCTGAACTTTCAAAAATAAAACTGATTAAACATCCTGTACCCAGATGTTCTAGAAATAATTAGATATAAATTAAATCCTTGCACTAATCCCTGATTTGTGCACTTACTTTTCTATTCAAGCCAGTTACTTTATTTAGGTGCTCAACAGTTCTATACCCGGTATGCTCTTTGTACAGTTTCTTTTTCTGTCGCATCTTTGTGCTTTGAACTGCTTTGTAATTTCAGTGATGATACAAGCCTATAAACAACTTAAGACTTCCTCTTGTCAAGAATTTGAAATCATTGTGAAAATTCAAGGAGAGGACGAGGAAAGGACACAAAAGATACAATAAAAGAATTAGAAGACAAAGTCTAGTTTTTTAAAAAAAATGTTAAGTGCTTCGAACAGACAGGAGTAACCAGATAACTTGGAAATGCTTTGCTGGGGAATCATAAGTGTTATTCAGAATATATGAAAAAGAGAGGCTGCCACTAAAGCTTGGGATGTTATTTTCTTTACTTTCACAAGGATTTCCTTGGATTCTTTTTTGTGCTAACATTAATATCACATTAAAAACATTAGTCACACTTTATGGAGGCATTTATGGATAAAATATAGAGAAATTATTCTAATTTATGTAGACATTTATAGCAAAAAAACAAAAAAAAATGAACTCAGTTACTAAAGAAGCACAATGCAGAGCTGCATAACTTAAATTTGTATTATGATTTTCAATAAACAGATTTTTACATAGGAATAGACTTTGAATCAGTAGCAATTATATATTATTTTGCATATTTGTATGAGCAATAGCACAATAAGCTTAGATCTTAAAATTTCTGTGAATAACAGCTCAAGATTGTGTGCTATGGCAGAATAGCAATAATCATATCAGTGTCAGTACAAAACAGAATTTGAGATCTAGCAATATACTTACTACAATGAGCTTGCTGCATTTAGGAGGTATACTTCTGAGATTCAGTGAGTCCCACTGTAGTCAAAGCACTAAATATTTGAAAAAATGATACCATTAACCTTACTACTGTACATAAATCCACAGATTTGTGCATATGATTGTTAACAGAATGTATAGTCATAAGGGAGAAGAAGCTTTATCTTAGGTTTTGTCTTGCTATATAACATTTTTCATAATTTTTTTATAGTAATAGGAGTTTGTTTTTTCATTGTTTGTTTTTCAGTTTATACCCACTTGTGTATCTGATGGACATTAAGAATACTTCCCCTTAGAAGATGTTAGTATGAACTCTGTTTTGCTTAAAATGTGAGAGAGATCACAGAAGCTTCCAAAGCCTATCCAAAGAAATAAGATCAATAATTTTTTAATTATATTTTTTTCTTTATGTGTTAGAATTCCCCCTCATCAGATTATTTCTGTCTTCTCAATCAGTTTTTAAATATCTCATCTAGAGCAGTCTTCTTTTACAGTCATATTGTGGGTGTGATTTTTGAAGTGGGATTTGGAATTGCTGTATGTCCAATCCTGATGTTTTCGCTCATATTTCATAGTATCATCTGAGACCAAACTGTGTTTTTAAGATGACATGAGTTAAAAAATTCCACACAATGTGGACAACTCTGAGAGTTAAAGAGTCCAGGAGGACCTAGTTAGAGGAGGGCTGCCATGATTTGTAAGATTTACTTTGAGGAGCTTGATCAGGTTCTCATAATAAATAGCAGACAAAAATCCCTTCCTGCTTCTGGTAGGGGGAGAAGAAAGGAAAAATTTTGAAACATATGAAAACACTCCATTGTTCTTAGCAAGGATTGACCTCAGGAGAAGCCAGTTAACCAGAGCTTTACTGGGGTATTATAAAAGCCTATATGTCATAGGGGAAGGGAAATACCCAAATCCATTCCCACTTAAGGGGGGAGAAAAAAAATAAAACAGAAATACATGTGAATTTCATAGACTACAGACAGAGGGTTACTGAAAGGCTGAAACCTAATTGTAGGACTATAGAAAGCTTCCCTTCCCTTCCCTCACCTAAATATCACATAATAAAAGCCTGATTGTAGTAGTTCCTTTTACCTAGCACTGTCCCACTCTTTGTGACCCCAAAGACTACAGCATGCCAGGCTTCCCTGTCCTTCACTATCTCCTGGAGTTTGCTCGAACTCATGTCCATTGAATCAATGATGCCATCCATCCATTTCATCTCATATCATCCCCTTCTCCTCCTACCTTCAGTCTTTCCCAGCATCAGGGTCTTTTCCGTTGAGTTGGGTCTTTGCATCAGGTGGCCCAAATACTGGCGCTTCACCTTCAGCATCAGTCCTTCCGATGAATATTCAGGGTTGATTCCCTTTAGGGTTGACTGGTTTGACCTCCTTGCAGTCCAAGGGACTCTCAAGAGTCTTCTCCAGAACCACGTTCAAAAACATCAATCTTTGGTGCTTAGTTTTTTTATGGTCCAAATCTCACATCTGTACGTGACTACTGGAAAAACCATAGCTTTGACTCTGTGGACCTTTATTTGCAAAGGGGTAGGTCTGCTTTTTTAATACACTGTCCAGGTTTCTCATAGCTTTCCTTCTAAGGAGCAAGCATCTTTTAATTTCATGGCTGCAGTCACCATCTACAGTGGTTTTGGAGCCCAAGAAAATAGTCTGTCACTGTTTCCACTTTTTCCCCATCTACTTGCCATGATGAAGTGATGGGACCAGATGCCATGTTTTAGTTTTTTGAATGTTGAGTTTTAAGCCAATTTTTTCACTGTCCTATTTCACCTTCATCAAGAGGCTCTTTAGTTCCTCTTTGCTTTCTGCCATTAGGGTGTTATCATCTGCATATCTGAGGTTGTTGTAGAGGCAAAATTATATGTTATATGAGCATGAATAAAAATCTGTGCTATTTAAGTCTTATTACAAATTCCCTCAGCTAAAGAGACAAAGCTGTGAACTATTACAGGCAATATCATTAAATCCTAGTGATATTTATGGCTTTTTCACAAAGCCAGTCAGATATGCTGCTGTTACATTTCCTCCCCCAACCTGTATTCTGTGAATGCATAGGCACATGTGTGCACATGTATGCACACACACACACACACACACACACACTCACACACACTTACAGATAGCCCATACAAATAATACTTATAAAAAGGACAGCATTGCACACCCAGGCAGAAGTTAGAACAAGGTAGGTATAGAATAGATATTTAGCCTTATGCTTCCTAATGAAATAAACTGTTAAATTGCTCCAAAAATGCTCATAATGCACAGTTTCCTTGATTGTTTCAGAGGAACCCTAATATTGTGATGAAAGTAGTTTTTTAAAACAATGTACTTTTTTTAAAATTTTATTTTATTTTTAAACTTTACAATATTGTATTAGTTTTGCCAAATATCGAAATGAATCCGCCACAGGTATACCTGTGTTCCCCATCCTGAGCCCTCCTCCCTCCTCCCTCCCCATACCATCCCCTGGGTCATCCCAGTGCACCAGCCCCAAGCATCCAGTATCATGCATCAAACCTGGACTGGCGACTCATTTCATACATGATATTATACATGTTTCAATGCCATTCTCCAAAATCTCCCCACCCTCTCCCTCTCCCACAGAGTCCATAAGACTGATCTATACATCAGTGTCTCTTTTGCTGTCTCGTACACAGGGTTATTGTTACCATGTACTTTTAATAAGACATGCCCGTATCACTTTGTATTAGTGATTATACACAGTCTCATTGTTCACTTGTATTTGTTTTAAAATTTAGAAGAGCCACCGGTTTGCAAGGAAGAAATAATGTCAATTCAAATTTGGGTTAAGGCCAAGTTTTACAAATGACAAACTTGCTGGCAGCAAATTTAGCAGCAGAAAGTACATCCTAGTACAGAGGAGAAGTGTCACATCTATCTTTAGTATGAACATTCAGTGGCTGTGCTGTCTGTAGATATAGTAGCTAGAAAAAAAAAAGATGCAATCTCAAAAAATAAAGAGTAGGGTAGAAACCAAGGGAAACCAAGGAGTTACATCAAAGAAATACCTGGCAACCTGTAGTTATATATGATTGAAGAAATATGCAAAAAATCAATTTTATGATAAATCATGACAAAAGCTCTGGGAGTCATGAAGTGTGCCTGTTGTTGGTAGGAAAGCCATGTATATGAAAAATTGATGCTTGCAAAGAGGCAAGAGTAAGATAAGACGTTGAGGCAAGTCCACAAAACATGAGACATAATATACTTCAGATGAATTAGACTTGAAACAGTAGAATGCACCAAGTGATTAAAATAATTAAAGTGGAGCAATTGAGATGTAAAGATGAAGGTGAATGCCTCACTGAAAGCAGCGTAGCATCCATTCTCCCAGTCAAGGATGCAGAGCAGCCTCTGTCCTGAGAGAGAAGAAGCTTGGTGCCAAGTCTTCACCCCAGGCTGCCTAGCAACCAGCTCTGCTAGGGAGGGCAGTGCCTAAGTTAATCTCTTTGGTAAGCATTTGTAGCTATTAATTTAATTAGCAAATGCAGCGTAGCATGAATGATCCTGGTGCAATAGCAAAATATTAATGAGGATTTTGAAATTCTAACCTTGAATAGGCATATTGGAGACTGTTCCCTAGTCATCTCAGGCCAGTGGAAACTCGTTTAAAAAAAGTAATGCAGAAAACTTTCTCTGCTGCAATCAGGTTCTGTGGGGTTTCAGAAAGAGAGTACAATTTAAATTTTCTTCTTTCTTTTCATTGCACAGAAACTTGTTGTCTTGCTTTGAAAGTGGAGATAGAATGAGGTTTTTTTCTAACTCTGAAATTGTGTTACTCCCAAATACCATCCCCCACCAGTATCCCAGTTTTAATTTTACTGTTTCTTAGAAGACCATGGTTTTACCAACATAACTGTCTTCAAGACAAACTGTATCAGGTATCTTTCAAAGGCTATTAATGCTTCTCTTGTTAGCTGGCTAGAAAGGCAACTGTTCAGTGATAACAAGAAATGTTTTATGGCTTTGACTCCAGGGCTGAGTGTTCTGTCCCCTAAAGTCTCCTGCCCAGACCTTTCCATTTCAATTTTGTGAAAGACAGTTGTGTTTCAGATGTTTCAGAAAGTCAAGTTCCACCAAAGGCAGATTACCTAGCATTTTATGTACTTTGTAACAACTTTTTCCTCTGGCAAAGTGCCTTAATGAGGTACTGGATCTTGACCTTGTAAAAAACAGTGTGTAATAAAGCTTAAATGTTGTCTCAAGCTTTAACGAAGATACACTGGGAAAAAAAATTTTTAAACCTCCAAAATCCTTTCTTTTGCTCCTCTTTTTTTTTTTTTTTCTTTTCTAGTCAGAGAGTGAAATTCAACTGATTTCTAGTTTCTGCAAAGAAAACTAGTTATTTGCTCTTTTTTTCCCCCTCTGGCTACTACTGTGAGAATGATGCCTTTCCATTTTATGTGAGAATCTGAAGTTCAAAATTAGTTCTGTGGGATACTTGTGAACTGATTATGAACAAGGTCAAGGATGTTAAATGCCTGGAGAAAAATCTTAGGTCAAAAACAAAGGGAAAAACAATAATTACAGTAGCAGAGATGGTTATTTAAAATCATGAACTCAATGTTTTATCTCTGAACATGTAACTTTTACGTGGACAGGAAGGAAATGTATGTGTGTGTGCACACGCGTGCGTGCGTGTGTGTGTGTGTGTGTCTTAATTAATTTACAGTTATAAGAACAGAGCTATTTATCTGGAACTGACTCAATTCTTTACAAACAATGTATTAAAAAAGAAGGCATAGAGACAAACAACTCAGTGTTTCTCAGGCACCAGTTTGGCCAGATGAACAATCAAATCAACTTATTTTTTGTGTCCAAATTGGAAATTATGGTTCCAAAATGGAAATTCTTATCTAGGAATGTAATTGTATGAAACATTTAATATATTACTCTTCAAAGTGCATTTTTAGACCAGTATCATCAGTATCATCTGGGGTGCTGAAATGCAAATTATCAGGCCCTTGCCCAATACGTAAGACATAAAGTCGAGAGATAGGGCTTAGTAAACTGGGTTTTAAGAGACTCTTGCAGTAGTTCTGATGCATGCTCTATTGCTGATTATAGAGCACTGCTTTGATCTGTCATGTGATAGGTATATACTGTGCTTCCCAGGTGGTGCTGGTGGTAAAGAGCCTGCCTGCTAATACAGGAGACATTAGAGATGCAAGTTTGATGCCTGGGCTGGAAAATCCTCTGGAAGAGGGCATGACACCCCACTCCAGTATTCTTGCCTAGAGAATCCCATGGACAGAGGAGCCTGACGGGCTATAGTTGCAGAGTCAGACACGACTGAAGTGACTTAGCACACATGCATGTGATATATACTGTACATCTTTCCACTAAAAAATTATTTTCCCCAATATCCTAGTAACTATGATAAAATATTGTTTCTTTATATAGGTTGAATTTTAATAATAATTTTTAAATCTGTTCTTATTTTTCTTTTAGTGAGATTTTTAAAATTCACACAGCTCCCACATAGTCACAGGACACTAGGAAAACATATATATATTTAAGGCAATAAAAAAATGACACTCAGAGAAAGCCTACAGATAGCATTTAGTTAAAGGATGTTCTGGATGCATCTCTCTGTGTATGTAAACTTGTATGTTCATGATCTACGATATTTGGGGGAAGAAGCTTTTATCAATTTTTTTTTTTTTTGCCAAAACATAATTTCTATATTTTTTGTGAATGTTGTCCGAGTTATGTGTTAACTAAAGAAATACCCAAACCGCTGCAGCATACCATGATGAGCTTTCAGTGTTTATCTTGAATATGTGTTTGTTACTGGGTCTTTGTGACTAGCCTGAGCTCCATGAACCTCATTCTATTAGGGCCCAGGCTAAAGATTCAGTCCCCATCTAGAATGTACTATTCTCATTGTCAAGAGCAGAAACACAAACTGAACCATACAACCCACATAAAGCTTCCACTTTAGATGTTGTATATGCCGCATCAAATCCCATTCCACTGACCAAGTCACAAATGGAGTCAGAAAGGCTTATCCCCTACAGAAAAGTGCTGCAAGTTACAGGGAAGAGACTGGAGAGTAAGACTCTAAGAAGAAGGGAGCTGATTGTTAGGAACAACTGTCACGGTCTGATGTAAATATTTGTCCCCATCCTGTTTTTCCAACAGAGCTAATGCCACTATTGTCTGTGGTTTCTGCATTTCAGCTATTAAGCAAATCTTATTTTGGTTGCTTTTCCACTTCATTTTTCTTCCCTTAAGACTGTCACTCAAGCTGCTTCCACTGTCAGAATTACTTTTCATCCTCTTCAGCATTCAGTCACTGCTCTCTTCTTCCAAACCTTCCCTAAACCAAGACCATGTCACATCCTTCAGTTACATGCTTTTATACTATTTGCATTATTTAGCTGCTATAATAGTCAATAGTGATTATATTCAATAGTGATTGTTTGCTGAATGTTTTACTCCAAAAAGTAGTTTCACGTTTCTATAAAGACAGAAACATGATTGTTTTTCCTCACTGCATCTATCAATAGGATGTGGAATATAATAGTAGCCCTGTAAGTATTCACTGAAAGACTGAATGAAAATTTCAGTTTTTACCTTTTTATATATATATTTTTCTTCTTTTTGTTATGATAATTTGGGAGATATACAGTCTGTTTGCTTTATTCTTTTTTTATAACTTTAAATAAACCAATTTAATCCATATTTATTATGAACTTCATATCAGAAGCATTATTTTTATTCCTTATAGGAAAGATGAAAGAATTGGAACACTTATACTGTACTTCCTCCTCCAGTTATCTTTCTAGTATTGTGTTAGTCTGTTTTGTGATGTTTGTCTAATTTTGTGGCTTTTATTCCAGAGTATTTCTTTCAAGAAGTTTGAAGTGTACATTTTGCATGATACACATAATTTCTAAAGAATTTTATATTTAGTTCTTTGTTTATAGACAATTAAAACTTGCTGCTTATTCTTTATAATTCATGATCATGATTATGTCTTCTTCATTTGGGGTACCTCTGTGTTAGTTCTGGTTTGCACTACTGAACAGGGCTTTGTGGAAAGAGTATAAACAGAGTAGAGCTTCTGAGTTTTCACACTTAACGAGAATTTTTATGTTAGCTTTACAAATGAAAAATGGCATTACTGGTGTAGAATCAAATTAAAGCATATTCTTTTTCAGTTTGATTCTCTACACATTTACCCTGGGTTTTGTTTTGTTGTTGTTGTTTTCTTTTGTTGTTAAAAAGTTTATTATCTTTGGGGTTGATGCAGAAGTCTTTATTTAAAATCCTGGGCCTCAAATCCAGTTCTAATGCCTGACTGGTTGCTATGGGGTGGATTCTCAGGACTCATATTTGACCCCAAACTTCCCTTCCACCTCATGTGACTTATCAGTTATGGATGTGTGCTAAGTCACTTCAGTCGTGTCCGACTCTTTGTGGCCCTGTGACTGTAGCCCACGAGGCTCCTCTGTCCATGGGATTCTCCAGGCAAGAATACTAGAGTGGGTTGTCATTCCCTCCTCCAGGGGAACTTGCTGATCAGGGATGGAATCTGCATCTCTTATGTGTCCTGCATTGTCAGGCAGATTCTTTACTCTAGCGCCACCTGGGAAGCCCCATCAATTATGGATAATTACTCTTAAGATAAAGACCAAAGTCCTTAGCAGTCATCTAATTCCAATTTCCTCTTCTGCTCAAATTTACCGAGACCAAACAAATATTTCTGTCTCCAGTTGCTGTGGCAAGAGGAGATATATTACTTTTAACCAAAAAGTTTCTGTAAGAGGAATACTCCCTTCATTACGCCAAACTATGGTCTAAGAAGTTCATAAAGATTGAAATTCCCTGAACTAATAATGTGTCATCTCTCATTGCCACTCTTTCAACATTTGGCTGTGACAGTCAGCCTTTCAGAACGATTGGGAATCCAACTTTGTTGCTCTGCTCTTGAGGGGACATGTACATCAAATCCTAAGCCCAGTGGCTCCAACCAGTCTCTTTTATCCATTAATTTTATACTTTCTGTAAAACTAGTGGCTGATACTCAAAATGGATCTTCTCTCTTCCCGCCTAGTGGGCAGACTGGGGTATTACTGACATTAATAACTGACAAGTGAGAAAGAAGCAATGAAACCATTTAGGGTGGGCTTTAGGGAGCTTCAAGAAACCTGAGATTGGCTGTTACTGTTTGTGCAGGAGGTGATGTCACCTCTGTAATAGGAACTAGCAGCATAGCAGGAATTAGAGAACTTGTGTATCATATAAGTGTAAAGAAGCTAGAGGAAAGAAAATATTGTCCTGCTTCTTAACTTCAACTGAAAGAATACTTATCACTCTATTTTAAAGCAAATTTTTATTTACTAGTATTTCTTTATTTTTCTAGAGCAATTGACAAATACCGAGTTTTGTTTTGTCATGGACAAGAGTTTTTCTGTTTTCCTTAATCAATAGATGTAGATACTTTAAGCATCCTGTTATAACTTGAAATCTGGCAATAAACACTATTTTTCTCATGCAAAGTTACATTACTAAGGTAAAGGCTCAGGCAGTTATTCTTTCTTTAATATTCAATAAATGAACATTTTGTGTGTGAACATGTGCATTGGTGTGAGTGTGCCTATGTGCTTTCAGAGAAAATATTAATAGTTATGGCAATGGAGTTACAGATACTTGACTCAAGTGGCTAAAATGATAAGGGCGTTTTTTTAATTTCACACAACCCAATGTCAGGAAGTAAGATAGTTTGAGACTCATTTGAGACTCCATTTATCTGCCCTTTCCTCAGCTCTTCCCTCAGTGGTATGCAGGTGTTTTGCTGTTATTTTGATTGTTGCTTTCTGAGACTGCCTTTTCTCATGATCATAAGATGGTTGTTAGCAGAAAACGAGGCAGTGAGCTTCCTTGTTCACTTGTACAAGTAAGAGAAGAATATGTCCCAGAGCCATAGAATATAACATTCTTCCATTCATTCTGCCTGGCCCAACTTAGGTGAAGTGTTCATTCAACAACAATCATCAGAACATAAAATGCAGTGAGTAGTGTCAGCCACGATTCCTTAACCAATCTTTGGCAAAGAGCTGGGATGCCCATGATGATCTGTAATACACATCCACCCTGGAATTGGATAAGGGATCAATTTCTCCTGAATCATGTGGATTTCTTGGGGATGAGTGGCTCCTAGATAAAATTAGAATTCTGGGGGGGAGATGGGTCACTGTGAGGGCTTCCCTGGTGGCTCAGATAGTAAAGAATCTACCTGCAGTGCAGGAGACCTGGGTTTGAACCCTGGGTTGGGAAGATCCCCTGGAGGAGGGCATGGCAAGCTATTCCAGTATTCTTGTTGGAGAATCCCCATGGACAGAGGAGCCTGACTGGCTACAGTCCATGGGGTCAAAAAGAATCGGACACGGCTAAGCGACTAAGCACAGTGCAGCACAGGGTGACTGTGAAGGCCATAGACAATTTCTCCTCAAGAGAAAGTGTATCTTATTTTAAGAGATTCTGAGACCAACTATATTGGTAGATTCGACTACCAGATAAGTAGTAAATGAGAAGTTTATTTTCTATTATCTTATAGAATGTAGAACAACCGTTATGAACTTAGCTTCTGTGGTGGCATGGTTCTCAAGTCCAAATTAAAATCTGTTGTTCATAGGCTGAATGAGTTTCACCAAGTTGCTCTTCTGTAAAATGAGGAAATAATAGTACCTACCACATATGTTTCTTCCCCAGTAATTATTTAAGTCTTATAGTTCGTGGGTTTGACAACCAATTTAATTATATATTTTTCACTCAAATTTTATTTTCACTCTAATCATTCTTGTTTTGCCATTTTATTTACATTTAAAATAATATTTGTTAGCCCTATTCTGCACATAACTGGTTTAGGTTTCTGTGCTGTCAACTTTACTCCTTAATGTTTCTAATATGTTCCTTGGTTGAATAGACAGTTTTGTTTTTCCATTTATTTCTGACAACTTTTTCCTTCTATTGCCCTAGCATTTCACTTTGAAATCTCATTTCATTAAATCTATGTTATTTAAAAATTTTAACATTGCTAAGTAGTGACTGTGTTTAGTTTTTGTATTTGAGGAGCAAATCAGTTTCCAGAATTGATTATTGATCTGCATTTTGCATAATAAACCCTTGGACTTATATATACATACATTTATTTACTTTCCTACTTACTACTTAACTTACTAATTTTTATTTTGTATTACCACATTAAATTGGTCTTATTTTTCTCTTCTTGCATATTTATCTTTCATTGGGGGTAATCTGGGTCTACTGTTGGCTTCATAAAATAAAAGGAATGAATAATCTTTGATGTTGCTTTGCATTCTAATCTTTCTGGTCTTGAGGTTAAGGCCTTGAGAATTGGCTGTGTTCGATTGTCATTCTTTTCTATGTTCTGCATGAGACAGTACCATACCTGTTGTGATGAATATCCAAACTTAAGCTTTTCCTATAACTTTAGGATGAACTAACCATTATGCCAAATTTGACTTTGGAGTACAAAATGAAGCAGGGCAAAGGCTAATAGAATTCTGCCAAGAGAATGTACTGGTCCTAGCAAACACTCTCTTCCAACAACACAAGAGAAGACTGTATACATGGACATTACCAGATGGTCAATGCTGAAATCAGATTGATTATATTCTTTGCAGCCAAAGATGGAGAAACTCTATACAGTCAGCAAAAATAATACTGGGAGCTGACTGTGGCTCAGATCATGAACTCTTTATTGTGAAATTCAGACTTATATTGAAGAAAGTAGGGAAACCACTAGACCAATCAGGTATGACCTAAATCAAATCACTTATGATTTGGAAGAGACAAATATTTCAAGGATTAGACGTGATAGACAGAGTGCTTGAAGAATTATGGAGAGAGGTCATTGTACAGGAGGCAGTGATCAAGACCATCCCCAAGAAAAATAAATGCAAAAAGGCAAAATGGTTGTCTGAAGATTCCTTACAAATAGCTGAGAAAAGAAGAGAAGCGAAAGGCAAAGGAGAAAAGATATACCCAATAAATGCAGAGTTACAAAGAAAAGCAAGGAGATTTAAGAAAGCCTTCTTCAATGATCAATGCAAACAAAGAGAGGAAAACAAAAGAATGGGAAAGACGAGAGATCTCTTCAAGAAATTTAGAGATACCAAGGGAACATTTCAGGCAAAGATGGGCACAAAAAAAGGACAGAAATGGTATTGACCTAACAGAAGCAAAAGATATTAAGAAAAGTTAGCAAGAATACACTGAAGAAATATACAATAAAGATCTTCATGACCCAGATAATCACGATGGTGTGAACACTCACCTAGAGCCAGATCCTGGTATGCAAAGTCAAGTGGGCCTTAGGAAACATCACTATGAACAAAGCTACTGGAGGGGATGGAAATCCAATTGAGCTATTTCAATTCCTAAAAGATGATGCTGTGAAAGTGCTGCAGTCAGTATGTCAACAAATTTGGAAAACTAAACAGTGGCCACAGGACTGGGAATGGTCAATTTTCATTCCAATCCCAAAGAAGGGCAATGCCAAAGAATGTTCAAACTACTGCACAATTGCACTCATCTCACATGCTAGCAAAGTAATGCTCAAAATTCTCCAAGCCAGGCTTCAACAGTACATGAACTGTGGACTTCCAGATGTTCAAGCTGGATTTAGAAAAGGCAGAGGAACCAGACAGCAAATTGCCAACATCCATTGAATTATCAAAAAAGCCCAAGAGTTCCAGAAAAAATATCTACGTCTGCTTTATTAACTATGCCAAAGCCTTTGACTGCGTGGATCACAATAGAATGTGGAAAATTTAAAGAGATGGTAATATCAGACCACTTTACCCACCTCCTGAGAAATCTGTATTTAGGTCAAGAAGCAACAATTAAAACTGGACATGGAACAACAGGCTGGTTCCAAATCCAGAAAGGCGTACATCAAGGTTGTATATTGTCACCCTGCTTATTTAACTTATATGCAGAGTACATCATGCGAAATGCTGGGCTAGAGGAAGCAGAAGTTGGAATTAAGATTGCCAGGAGAAGTATCAATACCTCAGATAGGCAGATGACACCACCCTTATGGGAGAAAGTAAGGAACTAAAGAGCCTATTGATGAAAGTGAAAGAGGAGAGTGAAAAAGTTGGCTTAAAACTCAGCATTCACAAAACTAAGATCATGGTGTCCGGTCCCATCATTTCATGGCAAATAGGGAAACAGTGGAAACAGTGAGAGCCTTTGTCTCCAAAATCAGTGAAGATGGTGACTTCAGCCATAAAATTAAAAGACGCTTACTCCTTGGAAGAAAAGCTATGACCAACCTACACAGCGTATTAGAAAGAAGAGACATTACTTTGCCAACAAAGGTCCATGTAGTTGAAGCAAAGGTTTTTCCGGTAGTCATGTATGGATGTGAGAGTTGGACCATAAAGAAAGCTGAGCACTGAAGATTTGATGCTTTTGAACTGAGGTGTTGGAGAAGCCCATTGAGAGTCCCTTGGACTGCAAAGAGATCAAGCCAGTCAATCCTAAAGGAAATCAGTCCTGAATACTCATTGGAAGGACTGATGCTGAGGCTGAAACTGCAATACTTTGGTCACTTGATGCAAAGAACTGACTCATTGGAAAAGACCTGATGCTGGGAAAGATTGAAGGTGAAGGATAAGGGGACGACAGAGGATGAGATGGTTGGATGGCATCACCGACTAGATAGACATGAATTTGAGAAAGCTCTAGCAGTTGGTGATGGACAGGGAAACCTGGCAGTGCTGCAGTCCATCAGGTCACAAATAGTAGAACACGACTGAGTGACTGAACTGAACTGAACCATTATGGTGTGGATTCCTAGAGCACATATTTGTGTTTTAAGTGGTAATCTTTTAAACCATTTACTAATATTTATGCTGTGTTTGTTTGCTGAAAGAAAGTGAAAGTCACTCAGTCGTGTCCAACTCTTTGTGACCCCATGGACTATACAGTCCATGAATACTCCAGGCCAGAATACTGGATTGGGTAGCCTTTCCTTTCTCCAGTGGATCTTCCCAACCCAGAGATCGAATCCAGGTCTCCTGCATTCCCAGCAGATTCTTTTCCAGCTGAGCCCCAAGGGAAGCCCTTGTGGGATGTTTGTGTGCTACTGTTATCTACTCTGATAGTAGAATACTTTAGAGATTATTCTCTGTCCTTATTTCATGTTCTACACACAAAAAAGGGGAAATTGTTGATTTTTAGTTCTTCTTCTCATCCAAGCATTGGGATGTGACTTTTTTACTATAACAATAAAGGATTGTTTGAGAATACTTGGAGTCTTTCTCCAGAGTGCACTCATTTTATTCATCCCCAATTTATTAAGGGTGTGATATCAGTTAGGAATGTTCAGCAGGAAAGAACAGAATCTTAATGAACATAGAATAAAGAAATTGGATTTTATTACTATTATTATCTATTAGCAAGTATGAATATTTCTGAGGCAGAGATAAACTTCTAAATGAGAGCATGATTGACATCTCTTTATTTTCTTGGTCTTTCTTTCCCTCCTGAGTATAGAATGCCATCACACCCTGTATAGGAAATGAAAAAGATATTTTCAAGAGAAACTTAATGTTCCAGGAGAATAAACCCACAAATAATAAACTTTTATGGTCTACTGCTGAAATTCCTAGACATCTGCCCAATAATTAAAAAATTAACAAACTCAGTTTGAACACAAAGGACTCTCTCATGCATCACACTTGAATATGAGATGCACCGGATATTTGAGAAAAACCTACAATATAAAAGAGAAATATATAAACCAATATAAGCAAAAAAATTTTTTTGGTATTTTTTAGGGTGGCTGGTAGCTGCGTGGTGTTCAGTTCTTTTTCCTTAGCTTGTATATAGATAATACACACACTCATTTGTATGCATTATACATTTTACATGAAGCAGCTGTTTAAAAAGAAACAGAATTAGTACGCATGAAGGCAAGAGAAAGGACAGCACCAGCCCACTTTCTGGGCTGGAAAAAACTGGGTAGAACAGTTTTTTGTGGCCAAACACGTTGGGCAGTGAAACTGCCAGAGGGGATTGGTCACTTTCCCATCTTCTGGGCTGGAGGAAGGTGAGGGAGAAGAGGGTTGGATCTGGTGTTGCCTAAGCTGAAACAGTGTCCACTGCCCATCCAACTCCCAAATTACTTTCTTCTCAATTCTTAAAATCTGTGGCCAAGAAAAGGCAGAATGCTTATCATCACCTGGATCTCTGTAGGTTTTATTCCAGAGCATGTTCTCACCAATTCTGTCTCTTTGCCTGGCATATCCTTCATAGCTTTCTCTACCTGTGAAATTTTTACTCAACCTTCAAGCCCTGGCTAATGTGACAACACATCCATGAACACCCAGTCTTACTCATCATTCTTGATTAGCTCCTCTCTTTCTACTTTGAGCTGTGATTGCATTTTTAAAAATTTTCAAATCGCTTTATGTTCTGATATTGTACTAAGATGATTTCTCTACACTTCCCATTCTCACTAGATTGCAAGATCTATAAAATTGACCTTGTATTTGCTTATCTCTTCCAAAGCACATTGTAAAGTGCTTGCATAGTAAATGCTCAGTTTTTGTTTCAGGAAAATTGTTCAATTGAATGCATCTTTTTCAACCAGAAAGTTGATGGATATTTAAAAATATTTCTGGTCTTACGTTTAGATCTTTAATCCATTTTGAGTTTATTTCTGTGTATGGTGTTAGAAAGTGTTATAGTTTCATTCTTTTACAGGTGGTTGACCAGTTTTCCCAGCACCACTTGTTAAAGAGATTGTCTTTAATCCATTGTATATTCTTGCCTCCTTTGAATCAGTTCTAATGAGGTGGATGAAACTGGAGCCTATTATACAGAGTGAAGTAAGCCAGAAAGAAAAGCACCAATACAGTATACTAACACATATATATGGAATTTAGAAAGATGGTAACAATAACCCTATATACGAGACAGCAAGAGACACTGACGTATAGAACAGTCTTATGGACTCTGTGAGAGAGGGAGAGGGTGGGAAGATTTGGGAGAATGGCATTGAAACATGTATACTATCATGTATGAAACGAGTCACCAGTCCAGGTTCGATGTACGATGCTGGATGCTTGGGGCTGCTGCACTGGGATGACCCAGAAGGATGGTATGGGGAGGGAGGAGGAAGGGGGGTTCAGGATGGGGAACATGTGTATACCTGTGGCGGATTCATTTTGATGTTTGGCAAAACCAATACAACATTGTAAAGTTTAAAAATAAAATAAAATTTAAAAAAATAAAAAAAATAAAATTTTAAAAAATAAAAAAATTTTAAAAAATAAATAAAAATATTTCTTTGCAAGAAAATATAAATATGTGTTTTAGTTTTTAATGTTTCAGTGAACACTCAAGCTAATTTTATCCACTTAGATACTTTTAAAAAGATGAGTATCTATCCTTGCATACTTCCAAGCTCTTCATTTGGTACATAGACTCTTTAGGAGAGTGGATGATTTACCAGAGGGACATCAGTTTGATTCATCTTTTTTCGTTCAGTCTCAGGGTAGCTACACTTTATCGGGTGAATGGCCTGCTGAACAGAGTTTCATAGCATTCTCCACTGATGTGAAAGTCAGTGACATTATGTAGTGACTGCATATACAGATGATAAATAATGCCAGACTCCATGCTACCTTTATATATATGTCTTTTTGGAGCACAGACTAACCTTTAAAGCTCTTAGTTGCAATTTCCCACCATCTATTACACTGCTAACAGTAAGATGGGTCCCTGGTGTTCAGCTGAACTAACCACAGTTCTACAGTTCAGAGGAAAGACATGGGGATTCTTGCTTTAAGGTTGCATTTCACTTCCCCTCTCCCCTTTTAAATTCTTATATGTAGTTACATTTTAGAGTTCTGTGGTTTTTTACACATTGCTGAAGGTTCAGTGCCCGGGTTAAGGTAAACACAATCCTTTATAATCCTTTCCCAATCCCTTTTGATTAAATACTGCTTCACGACTCTGTCTGAGTGGGAGCAGAGGTGCCAGTGAAGCTGCTTCAGCTTAATTGTTGTTGGCATTCTTTTTCTCTTGGGTCTTTGATGGGATGTTTCTCTTTGACATTTTTCAGCAGGAAAACTGCCTTAAATTCCCATACACTATGTTAGAATGTTTGCATTGGTTTGAGAGTCTAGATTTCCCCCCGCCCCTAAATTAACTCCTACAAAGGGAATGAGAATCTTCATGGTAAACTTTGTTGAGGCTCTCAGGGCCCCAGATGCCTTTATTATAATTTTCAAATATCATAGGCTACTTCTGAAAATATGTGTAAACTCATATATATATGAATGTATATGTATATTATAAATAAACATAACAAACATAACAATCTATACTATATTATATATTATTATATATTAATATATATAGTATTTTAAATATGTGTAGAATATATTTCTTTGTATATATCATATAAAACAAAATTTCAGTGTTCATATTGAAATTAAGTTTACAGTATCAAGTATATATGATCTGAAGTCTTGTTTTGCTTTCCTGGTTTAAACAATTTGTTGGTTTGGATTCAATAATATAGGTAGTTACCTGTATTTTATTTGATACATTTTAAAATATTTTCAGCAAAATGGACATAAGACCTCAGTCTAATATGTATGTACTTCAAAATAATAAGAAAATACTCCAGTAGCACATCTCAATGTTAAATGAGAACATACCTTTCATCCAACCTAAGCTTCTGTTAGGCTCAGTCAGCCAGAAAAATATCAGAAGACCAGAACTTTCTAGAAAATAAAGGATTCATTAAGGAGTATCTTTAATCTACTTAACTATACAACTATACAACTATTTTGTAGTAGTATTTTCTGTAACATTTTGTTAGTAATTCTCATTCACTGTACATATGAATGCTTTTGATAATTTTAGCACCTAATCTATTTAAAGGTAGAGTTTAGCTCTGAGGATAATCCTGTAATCCACCACTAGAATCAGTCCATTTGCTGTAAAGTAAAATTTTACCTAGAACAGTGATTCAAAATGACTATTGAATTAAGGGACAACTTATATTGACACCTTCTAACTAGGAGCTTCTTTATTCAAAATATTATGAAAGTTGATAGTCTCTATTTTTCCTACATTGCCTAAAATATGAAATACTTATGAACTGTAAGTTTTTAGCTCATACTTCTTCAAAAGAGGTCAAGGATTTCTGAAGTATATTTTAAAATAGTTATTCTTATAAATAAAAAATATGTCCTCATCATCAATACACGAAAAGACCATCAGGTATATTCCCTTTAGTTTTTTTAAATTTATTTACTTTTAATTGGAGGAGACTTGCTTTACAATATTATGTTGTTTTCTGCCAAACATCAGCAGGAATCAGTCATAGGTATATATATGTCCCCTCCCTCCTGAGCCCCCCTCCCACCTCCCACTCCTATATTTCCTTTGGCTACCACAATGCTATGGTTCACCTTACCTGTCTTAGCTACTCACTCCTTAGCAGATGTGCAGTCCTCTGCTCAGGTGTTAGCACTGCTCCCAGAGCAGAGCATTTTTCTTGCCTTCTTTCTTCTTATCATACTCAGTTATTTTTAGTTTCAGTCAAGTTCTTTTGGGGATTTCCGCAGTGGCTCAGCAGTAAAGAACCAGCCTGCCAGTGCAAGAGATGTGGGTTCATTCCCTGGGTCAGGAAGATCCCCTGGAGAAGGGAATGGCAACCCACTCCAGTATTCTTGCCTGGGAAATCCCATGGACAGAGGAGCCTGGTGGGCTGCAGTCCATGAGGTCACAAAAAGAATTAGACAGGACTGCCTGACTAAAACAAAAGCAACAACTAGCCATTTTACCATAACAAGCTGGAAGAGCATCAGTGTTTACAATGAAATTTTTAACCTCTTTGTGTAGCTTTCTCCAGGAGCCAAAGTCAGTTCCAAGAGCTTTGGATGAGAACTGCTTCTGGATCTTGTCATTTCACAGAATCTAAACTCTCTTCCTCCAAGAACCCAGTGAATAAAACTCTCAGAAGTTGCTTAATCTTTCTTATAAATGCACAATGAAAAAGGTGGTGATGTGAACAATTTTTTTCCTTGTTTGTTTGTAATTTTAAAATGATTAATTAATGGTTTTTAAATTAATTTGTTTGTTTTGAGTGTGTGGGACAGCTGCCAGTTTAGGAAATTACTATAAAATATTAATGTTTCAAAGATATCCTTAAAATTCAAAAGCAACTAATATACTTTCTTGAAATAATGAGGGAACAGACGTATTCATTAAAGCTTTGATTGTGAGATTTATTTTTTTGTAATATTGACCAAACAAGAGAAGTTAGTACAGAAAATGACATTAGAGTTACTGGAATGTGTTAAAATACTGATGTAAGGCAAGCACTTAAGTTAACAGAAAATGATTTACCCTAGTATTTTAAATGTAGGGTGTGTGTGCTCAGTCGCTTGGTCGTGTCCGACTCTTTGCATCCCCATGGGCAGTAGCCCACCAGCCTCCTCTGCCCATGGAATTTTCTAGACAAGAATATTGGAGTGAGTTGCCATTTTCTATTCCAGGGGATCTTCCCGACCCAAGAATCCAACCCGCATCTCTTACATCTCCTACATTAGCAGACAGATGCTTTACCACTAGCCCAACTGGGAAACCCATTATTTTGGAATGATAATGCAAAGGCTTTAAAAAATATTACAAATAATATCTGAAACATGAGAGGTCTACATGCTGAGGAATCTCAAAGTAATTTGGCAGAAAGACTAAATAGTCATATTTCTTTTCATGTGGAATGTAAAATTGAAATATGAGTAAATCTGATGGGTCATTAGTAACCTTTCGTATGCAGAATACACCTCCCTTATAGCAGAAAGCTAAGAACTAAAAAGTCTCTTGATGAAAGTAAAAGAGGAGAGTGAAAAAGTTGGCTTAAAACTCAACATTCAGAAAACTAACAGAATGGCATCTGGTCCCATCACTTCATGGAAAATAGATGAGGAAACAATGGAACAGTGAGAGGTTATTTTTTTTTGGGGGGGGGGCCTCCAAAATCACTGCAGATGGTAACTGCAGCCATGAAATTAAAAGACACTTGCTCCTTGGAAGAAAAGACATGACTAACCTACACAGCATATTAAAAAGCAGAGACGTTAGTTTGCCAACAAAGGTCCATGTACTCAAAGCTATGGTTTTCCCAGTACTCATGTATAGGTGTGAGAGTTGGATCATAAAGAAAGCTGAGCACCAAAAAACTGATGCTTTTGAACTGTGGTGTTGGAGAAAATGCTTGAGCATCACTTGGACTGCAAGGAGATCAAACCAGTCCATCCTAAAGGAAATCAGTCCTGAATATGCATTGGAAGGACTGATGCTGAAGCTCAAACTGCAATATATTGGCCATCTGATGGGAAGAACTGATTCATTGGAAAAGACTGATGCTGGGAAAGATTGAAGGCAGGAGGAGAAGGGGATGACAGAGGAAAAGATGGTTGGATGGCATCACTGACTTGATGGACATGAGTTTGAGCAAACTCCGGGAGTTGATGAACAGGGAAGCCTGGTGTGCTGCAGTCCATGGGGTCACAAAGAGTTGAACAAGACTGAGTGACTGAACTGAACTAAAATCTGATGGGTCATTAGTAGTCACATAAAATATAATTATTGATTAAATCTTAAAGATATATTGGTGTCTGGGGTTTTCTTGACTTTGAAAATTGTGCTTCAATGTGTGCATTTAATCTTTATCATATAATTGTAAATAGAAATCCGTTTAAAATTTGTTTAGGTAGCTTTACCTTGTCTAAATACAAAAAAGCTCTTTGGAGAATACACTTTATTTTTTAAAAGTTCAAAATTATAGAAAAGATTGCTTTGGTATACAGAACTCCTGTATATCTTTCAACCATATTCTCCAGTTATTAAGTTTACCATATTCCCTCTCTCTTTCCCCCTCAGTCACTTTGTGTCTCCATCTCCTTTTCACTCTATCCCAATTCTTTGTCTCTCCATCTCTGTCTTTTTGTCTGTCCCTTTCCTCTGATATATCTAAAACCCTCTCTCAGATATTTAGGGATATCAGGAGAGGAGAGAGACAGAGAGAGATAGCTTTAGGAAGAAGGAGTGAAATGCACTTCAAAAATTTTAGTGTATATTTACTTAAAAATAAGGACATTCTCTTATATAACTACAACAAAATAATCAAAATCACTGGTATAAAATTGTTATCTAGGATAAAACCTATATTCAGATTTGACAGTTATCTCAGTAAAGACTTCCAAATAGTAATAGTAGCAATTATTATTACTCTAGTGCAGTGCTATAGAAGACATTTATATTTCATTTATTTTATTATTCTTTATTTTGAAACAGTTCAGTTATTAACAGAATGTCTCATACTTTCCCTATTTGTAATTTTTCTCAATTACACTTAGGTTATTTTGTTTGGGAAAGCAATAGCACAAAAGCCATATGTTCTCAGTGTAACATATCAAGAAGCATATGAAATTGGTTTGTCCTTGTGGTCAGTTTGATTGTTATTGTTGTTCAATCACTCAGTCATGTCCAACTCTTTGCAACCCCGTGGACTGCCCCATGCCAGGCTTCCCTGTCCTTCACCAACTCCAGGAGTTCTCTCAAACTCATGTCCATTGAGTCAATGATCCCATCCAACCATCTTGTCCTCTGTTGTCCCCTTCTCCTCCTGCCTTCAATCTTTTCCAGCATCAGGGTCTTTTCTAATGAGTCAACACTTTTCATCAGGTGGGCTTCAGCATCAGTCCTTCCAACGAATACTCAGGATTATTTCCTTTAGGATTGACCGGTTTGATCTCCCTGCACTCCAAGGTGCTCTCAAGAGTCTTCTCCAAAACCACAGCTCAAAAGCATCAATTCTTTGGTGTTCAGCCTTCTTTATGGTCTAACTCTCACACCCATACATGGCTACTGGAAAAAACCATAGCTTTGATTACACGGACCTTTGTTGGCTAGTAATGTCTTTGCTTTGTTATATACTGTCTAGATTGGTCATAGCTTTTCTTCTAACAAGCAAGCCTAAGTGGTAAGTGTGACAATTTTGATCATTTTTCTAAGGCTATGTCTGCAAGGTTTGAAAAACTGGTTCAAGACTGATTCATTTTAGTTCCCAGACTTGATGTTTGTGTGTGCTTTGGAACAGTATTTTTATAACTGGCCACTTAAAATCTCCTCAGTTGCTAAATGTAACCAGATGAAAAACTAATAAAAATATATCATAAATTTAATTTTAATAATAATAACATAAAATATGAGTCTTATTCAGTTACATGTTGAGTAATTTGCTTTCCAAAAAAGGCAAATTTTTCCATATAGTGATCAAATGAGTTGTCTAATGATTGCAAGGACAAGTTCATTTGTAGAACATATTCTTCTTTGTCTAGCCCAGTGTCTATCTGTAAACCCTCATATTTTAATTGTTATACAAATAGCTATGAGTGTAACAATAAAGAAACTTATAATGTTTGTCTTTCACTTGTTAATAAATTTTATTTATTAGAGCCGTTTTAGGTTCACTGGAAAATTGAACATCATGTGCAGAGATTTTCTGTATACATCCTGCCCTCATACATGCATAGTCTACCCCATTATAAACACCATCTACCAGTTTGGTATGTTAGCTAAAATTGAGACCACATTTGTACATCACTATCACCCAGAGTCCATAGTTTACATTAGATCTCCCTCTATGTTGTACACTGTAAGAGTTTAGACAAATGTTGTTTTCGTTCAGTTGCAAAGTCATGTCCGACTCTTTGCTACCTCATGGACTGCAGCACGCCAGGCTTCCCTGTACTTCACTATCTCCCTGAGTTTGCTCAAACTTATGTCCATTGAGTCAGTGATGCCATCCAACCATCTCATCCTCTGTTGCACCCTCTTGCCCTTCATCTTTCCCAGCATCAATGTCTCTTCCAATGAGTCAGCTCTTTGCATCAGGTGGCCAAAGTATTGGAGTTTCAGCTTCAGCAGTAGTCCTTCTAGTGAATATTAAGGTTTGATTTCCTTTAGGATTGACTGGTTTGACCTCCTTGCTGTTCAAGGGACTCTAATGAGTCTTCTCTAGCACCATGGTTTGAAAGCATCGGTACTCAGCTTTCTTTATGGTCCAACTCTCACATCCATACGTGACTACTGGAAAAACCATAGCTTTGACTCTACAGCCCTTTGTTGGCAAAGTGATGTCTCTGCTTTTTAATACACTGTAAAGTAACGCTCAAAATTCTCCAAACCAGGCTTCAGCAATACATGAACTGTGAAATTCCAGATGTTCAAGCTTATTTTAGAAAAGGCAGAGGAACCAGAGATCAAATTGCCAACATCCGTTGAATCATCAGAAAAGCCCGAGAGTTCCAGAAAAACATCTATTTCTGCTTCATTGACTATGCCAAAGCCTTTGACTGTGTGGATCACAATAAACTGAAAAATTCTGAAAGAGATGAGAATACCAGATCACCTGACCTGCCTCTTGAGAAACGTATATGCAGATCAGGAAGCAACCGTTAGAACTAGACGTGGAACAACAGACTGGTTCCAAATAGGAAAAGGAGTACGTCAAGGTGTATATTGTCACCCTGCTTATTTAACTTATACGCAGAGTACATCATGAGAAATGTGGGGAAGAAGCACAAGCTGGAATCAAGATTGCCAGGAGAAATATCAATAACCTCAAATATGCAGATGATACCACCCTTATGGCAGAAAGTGAAGAGGAACTAAAAAACCTCTTGATGAAAGTGAAAGAGGAGAGTGAAAATGTTGGCTTAGAGTCCAACATTCAGAAAACTAAGATCATGGCATTAGAGGGCAGACACTGAAACCATAATCACAGAAAACTAGTCAACCTAATCACACTAGGACCACAGCCATGTCTAACTCAATGAAACTAACCATGCCCATGGGGCCACCCAAGACGGGAGGGTCATGGTGGAGAGGTCTGACAGAATGTGGTCCACTGGAGAAGGGAATGGGAAACCATTTCAGTATTCTTGCCTTGGGAACCCCATGAATGGTATGAAAAGGCAAAATAATAGGATACTGAAAGAGGAACTCCCCAGGTCAGTAGGTGCCCAATATGCTACTGGAGATCAGTGGAGAAATAACTCCAGAAAGAATGAAGGGTTGGAGCCAAAGCAAAAACAATACCCAGTCGTGGATGTGACTGGTGATAGAAGCAAGGTCCGATGCTGTAAAGAGCAATATTGTATAGGAAACTGGAATGTCAGGTCCATGAATCAAGGCAAATTGGAAGTGGTCAAATAGGAGATGGCAAGAGTGAACATCGACATTCTAGAAATCAGTGAACTAAAATGGACTGGAATGGGCGAATTTAACTCAGATGACCATTATATCTACTTTTATGGGCAGGAATCCCTTAGAAGAAATGGAGTAGCCATCATGGTCAACAAAAGAGTTTGAAATGCAGTACTTGGATGCAATCTCAAAAACTAAAGAATGATCTCTGTTTGTTTCAAAGGCAAACCATTCAATATCACCGTAATTCAAGTCTATGTCCCAACCAGTAACGCTGAAGAAGCTGAAGTTGAACGGTTCTATGAAGACCTACAAGACCTTTTAGAACTAACACCCAAAAAGATGTCCTTTTCATTATAGGGTCTGGAATGCAAAAGTATGAAGTCAAGAAACACCTGGAGTAACAGGTAAATTTGGCCTTGGAATACGGAATTAAGCAGGGCAAAGACTAATATAGTTTTGCCAAGAAAATGCACTGGTCATAGCAAACACCCTCTTCCAACAACACAAGAGAAGGCTGTACGCATGGACATCACCAGATGGTCAACACCAAAATCAGATTGATTATATTTTTGCAGCCAAAGATGGAGAAGCTCTATACAGTCAACAAAAACAAGACCAGGAGCTGACTGTGGCTCAGACCATGAACTCCTTATTGCCAAATTCAGACTTAAACTGAAGAAAGTAGGGAAAACCCCTAGACCATTCAGGTATGAATTAAATCAAATCCCTTATGATTATAAAGTGGAAGTGAGAAATAGATTTAAGGGCCTAGATCTGATAGATAGTGCCTGATGAACTATGGAATGAGGTTCATGACATTGTACAGAAGACAGGGATCAAGACCATCCCCATGGAAAAGAAAGGCAAAGAAGCAAAATGGCTGTGCGGGGAGGCCTTACAAATAGCTGTGAAAAGAAGAGAAGTGAAAAGCAAAGGAGAAAAGGAAAGATATAAGCATCTGAATGCAGAGTTCCAAAGAATAGCAAGAAGAGATAAGAAAGCCTTCCTCAGTGATCAATGCAAAGAAATAGAGGAAAACAACAGAATGGGAAAGACTAGAGATCTCGTCTAGAAAATCAGAGATACCAAAGGAATATTTCATGCAAAGATGGGCTCAATAAAGGACAGAAATCTTATGGCCCTAAGAGAAGCAGAAAATATTAAGAAGAGATGGCAGGAATACACAGAAGAACTGTACAAAAAAGATCTTCATGACCAAGATAATCACAGTTGTGTGATCACTCACCTTGAGCCAGACATACTGAAATGTGAAGTCAAGTGGGCCTTAGAAAGCATCACTACAAACAAAGCTAGTGGAGGTGATGGAATTCCAGTTGAATTATTCCAAATCCTGAAAGATGATGCTGTGAAAGTGCTGCACTCAATATGCCAGCAAATTTGGAAAACTCAGCAGTGGCCACAGGGGTGCAAATGGTCAGTTTTCATTCCAAACCCAAAGAAAGGCAATGCCGAAGAATGCTCAAACTACCGTACAATTGCACTCATCTCACACACTAGTAAAATAATGCTCAAAATTCTCCAAGCCAGGCTTCAGCAATACGTGAACCGTGAACTTCCAGGTGATCAAGCTGGTTTTAGAAAAGGCAGAGGAGCCAGAGATCAAATTGCCAATATTCACTGGATCATTGAAAAAGCTTGAGAGTTCCAGAAAAACATCTATTTCTGCTTTATTGACTATGCCAAAGCCTTGACTGTGTGGATCACAATAAACTGCGGAAAATTCTGAAAGAGACGGGAATACCACATCACCTGACCTGCCTCTTGAGAAACGTATATGCAGGTCAGGAAGCCACAGTTAGAACTGGACATGGAGCAACAGACTGGTTCCAAATAGGAAAGGAGTATGTCAAGGCTGTATATTGTCACCCTGCTTATTTAACTATATGTAGAGTACATCATGAGAAACCCTGGGCTGGAAGAGGCACAAGAAGCTGGAATCCAGATTGCTGGGAGAAATATCAATAACCTCAGATATGCAGATGACACCACCCTTATGGCAGACAGTGAAGAGGAACTAAAAAGCCTCTTGATGAAAGTGAAAGAGGAGAGTGAAAAAGTTGGCTTAAAGCTCATCATTCAGAAAATGAAGATCATGGCATTTGGTCCCATCAGTTCCTGGGAAATAGATGGAAAAACAGTGGAAACAGTGTCAGACTTTATTTTGGGGGGCTCCAAAATCACTGCAGGTGGTGATTGCAGCCATGAAATTAAAAGAGGCTTACTCCTTGGAAGAAAAGTTATGACCAACCTAGATAGCATATTGAAAAGCAGAGACATTACTTTGCCAACAAAGGTCTGTCTCGTCAAGGCTATGGTTTTTCCCGTGGTCATGTATGGATGTGAGAGTTGGACTGTGAAGAGAGCTGAGCGCTGAAGAATTGATGCTTTTGAACTGTGGTATTGGAGAAGACTCTTGAGAGTCCCTTGAACTGCAAGGAGATCCAACCAGTTCATCCTAAAAGAGATCAGTCCTGGTTGTTCATTGGAAGGACCGATTTTGAAGCCAAAACTTCAGTACTTTGGCCACTTCATGGGAAGTGTTGACTCATTGGAAAAGACCTTGATGCTGGGAGGGATTGGGGACAGGAGGTGAAGGGAATGACAGAGGATGAGATGGCTCGATGGCATCACAGACTCGATAGCCATGGGTTTGAGTGAACTCTGGAAGTTGGTGATGGACAGGAGGCTTGGCATGATGTGATTCACGGGTTCGCAAAGAATCAGACACAACTGAGCGACTGAACTGACTGAACTGAGGTTTGTCACAGCTATTCTCCTGAGGAGCCAACGTCTTTTAAATCTGTGGCTGCACTCACCATCTGCACTGATTTTGGAGCCTAGGAAAATGAAATCTGGCACTGTTTCCACATTTTCCTCATCTGTTTGCCATGAAGTGATGGGACCGGATTCCATAATCTTAGTTTTTTGAATGTTGAGTTTTAAAAGTTTTTTTCACTCTCTTCTCACCTTCAAGAGGCTCTTTAGTTCCTCTTCACTTTCTGCCATTAAAGTGCTATCACCTGCATTTCTGAAGTTGTTGCTATGTCTCCCAGAAATCTTGATTCCAGCTTGTGATTCATCCAGCCTGGCATTTCACATGATGTACTCTGCATATAAATTAAATCGGCAGGGTGACAGTATATAGCTTTGATGTACTCCTTTTCCAGTTTTGAAGCAGTCTGTTCCATGTCTGGTCCTGTTGCTTCTTGTCCTGCATACATGTTTCTCAGGAGGTAGGTAGGTAATGTGGTTAGGTATTCCCATATCATTTGGAATATTCCAGTTTGTTGTGATCTACACAGTGAAAGGCTTTAGTGTGGTCAATGAAGCAAAAGTAGATTTTTTTTTTTTAATTTCTTTGCTTTTTCTATGATCCAGCTTGACACTGTTGGCAATTTGATCTCTGGTTCCTCTGCCTTTTCTAAATCCAGCTTGTACATTTGGAAGTTCTTGGTTCACATATTGCTGAAGTCTAACTTAAAGAATTTTGAGCATAATCATGCTAGCATGTGAAACGAGTAGAATTTTATTGTAACTTGAACTTTCTTTGGCATTGCTTTTCTTTGGGATTGGAATGAAAACTGATCTTTTCCAGTCTTGTGGCCACTGCTGAGTTTTCCAAATTTGTTGGCATCTTCAAACAGCATCTTCTTTTAGGATTTGAAATAGTACAATGACATATATCCATCATTTTAATAACATAGAGAGTACTTTCACTGCCCTAAAAGTCCTCTGTGACTTATTCTCCTTTCCCCAACCACTTAGCCTTTTTACTGTTTCCAGAGGTTTGCCTTTTCTGGAATGTCATATGGTTAAAATCATATAGTATGTCAAGTTTCAGGTAGGCGTCTAATATGTATTTAAGATTCTGCCGTGTATTTTCAGGGCTTCCTTGGTGGCTTAGATGGTAAAGAATCTGCCTGCCAATGTATGACACATGGGTTAGATCTGTGGGTTGGGAAGATCCCCTGGGGGAGGGCATGACAACCCACTCCAGTATCCTTGTTTGGAGAACTCTATGGACAGAAGAGCCGGGTGTGGTATGTGGACACAAAGAGTCAGACATGACTGAGAAACTAACACTTTGACTTTTTCATATCTTTTCATGGCTTGATCGTTCATTTCTTTTATTGCTAAATAATATTCCAGTATAAAGATGTACCATGGTTTGTTTGTCTGTTTACCTAACTGAAAGACACCATAGGAACTCCTAAGTTTGGGCAAGTATAAATAAAGCTGCTAAAAACATCTAGTGGAAGTTTTTGTTCATAGATATATGTGTAGATTATTTGGATGAGTACTAAGGATTGGAATTGCTGGATTGTATGGTAAGAATATGTTTAGTTATGTAAGAAACTGCCAAGCTGCCTTCCAGAGTGACTGCACCATTTTGCACTTCCACCAGCAATGACTGAGGGTTCATATTTGTTCCATGTCCTCACCAGCATTTGTTGCTGTCAGCTGGGGACATCCTAATAGGTGTGTGGTGGTATCTTGTTTTAATTTTATTATTTTTTTATAATGTATGATGTAGAGCATCTTTTCATATGCTTATTTGCTGTCTGTATGTCTTCTGTAGTGGAGTGTTTGTTAAGGTCTTTGGCTGACATTTTAATTGGATTGTTTGTATTTTTTGTGTTAACTTTTAAGAGTTCTTTTTGTATTTTAGATAACAATTGTTAGTCTGATAAGTCATTGCAGATATTTCCTCCCAGTTTGTGATTTTCTTTTTATTCTTTTGACAGTACCTTTTGTAGAGCAGAATTTTCAAAATTTGAATTCAATCTCTCTCTCTCTTTTTTTTTTACTTTCATGGGCTGTGACTTTGGTGTTGCATCTAAAACAGTTGACGCCCAACCCAAAGTCACCTAGATTTTCTCCATATTATCTTTAAGAATTTTTACCATTTTGCATTTTACTTTTCTGTCTCTCATCTGTTTTGAGTAAAATTCTGTTAGAAGTGTAAGATCTATACTTTTTTGCATGTGGATGCACAGTTTTTTCAGCACTGTTTATTGAAGACTTTTTAATCTCCACTACATTGCCCCTGCTCTTTTGTCAAAGACTAGTTTGCTCTATTTATGTGGGTATATGTCTGGGATAACTTTTATATTTTGTTGAGCTATTTGTTTATTTTTTTAATACTATACTTTCTTGATTACTGCAGTTTTATACTAATATTTCAAGGTGTATAGTGTCAGTCCCTCGACTTTATTCTTGTCTTTCAATATTGTGTTGGCTATTCAGGATCTTTTGCCTCTTCATATAAACTTTGGAATTAGCTTTTCAATTCCTACAAAACAACTTGCTGAGATTTTAGTGGGATTGCATTGAATCCATAGACCAAGTTGTAAATTCTGACATCTTAACAATATTGAGTTTTTCTTTCCATGAATATGGTTTCTCTCTCCATTTACTTAGTTTTTTTATTTCACTCATCAAAAATTTTGTAGTTTTCATCATGTATATCTCTTATATTTTTTTTAAATTTATACATAATTATTTTATTTTGGGAAGATGATAGTATAATGGTATTATGTGGGGTTTTTTTTTATATTATGTTTTTAATTTCAGATTCTACTTGTTCATTGTTGGTATATAAGAAAGTGATTGACTTTTGTTGGTAACCTTTTATCCTATAAAGCTGCCGTAATTGGTTATTAATTCTAGGAGAGTTTAGTTGTTGTTGATTCATTCAGACTTTCTACATACATGATTATGTCATTTGTGAACAAAGACAGTTTTATGTCTTTCTTCCCAATCTGTAATCATTTCCTTTTTCTTTTTTTTGGTCTCAGTGCACTATCTAAAATTCCAATATAATATTGAAAAAGAGTGATGGGAGATAGCATTCTTGCATTGTACCTGATCTCAGTGGGAAAAAGTTGAGTTTCTCACCATTAAGTATGATGTTAGCTATATTATTTTGTAGATATTCTTTATCAAGTTAAAAAGGTTTTCTGTATTTTTAGTTTGTTGAGAGGGCTTATCATGAATTGGTGTTAGATTTTGTCAGATACTTTTCTGAGTCTGTTTATATGATCATATGACTTGTATTCCTAAGTCTGTTGATATGATTATATGAATTCATTTTCAAAATTTGAACCAGCCTTGCATGCCAAGTGAGATAAATCCTACTTGATTATGGTGTATAATTCTTTTTATACATTGTTGGATTTTATTTGCCAATATTTTGTTAAGGATCTCAATTTTTTTTAATGTTTATTTATTTATTTTTTAAATTTATCTATTTTTTAATGGAAGGATAATTGCTTTACAGAATTATTGTTGTGTTCAGTTTTTAATCTCAATTAAAAATATTGTGGGGCTATATTATAGATTGATTAATTGACTTATCCCCTGCCTTTAAAATTGAGCAGACCCTAGGTCTCCTCTGGTTACATTTAAGTAATGAAAACTCCTGTAACTAAATTACAAAACAGTCCCATTCCAGTCATCTTAAGTACTTTTTACTGTGTAGTAATCACAACTATGCACATGAATTAAAGGTAATTCTTCTGTAATCCCTTGGTCTTCACAGGAGGTAGTCTGAAATCAAGGAAAATATAGGAACCCTTGGTCTAATCCTTTTCTCCTTTTTCTCAAGTCACTTTACCTTCTTGCTCCATTTTGCTAGCTGTGATCTACGCGTTTACTAGGCTTATATCAAGGAAAAGTGGGAGCAAGGTTTAAACAGGTTGCTAGGGAACATGCTGAGAAGAGAAGTTATTACTCCATGCATATTGTGGTAGTCTATGCATATTGTGGTAGTGGTCTAGCATCAGTGTTCTCAGTAATGGAAAGAAATCTGTAGATAATCATGTAAGTCATGGAGATTTTAAGGAATTCTTCGGAAATATCTGTTAATATTATGAAGATTATTTGCCAATGTGTTTGTAATTTTTATGATGATTATTTTAAAATCACTCTTTCTCCTAACATCTGTGTCATATCTGAATCTATTTCTTGACAATGTGTTGCTTATCTTGCTTTCTTGTATGCCTTTAAAGTTGGTTGGATAGTCAGACATCAAGTATATGATAATAGAAATGGAGATAAGTGGTTTTAATGCTTAAAATGGCACGTGCTTCCTTCTGCTAGACCTTTAATTTGGGGTTTTGAGTTGATTTAGTCAGGAGTTACCACATTGCTAGTGCCCCTAGCCACTTGCCATAAATAAATGTTAACTGTTTCTGGAGAAAAATAATATACTCCTAGGTCTTGAATTATTCTATAATTTTTAAAATACAGTATCCTGACAATGAAAAATTATCAAGTGAAAAGCAAGACCAAATGAGCAATCAAAGGAAGAAACAATATCAAGTTAAGCATCCCCAGAGGGACCTAAATATTTGAGTTACCAGACAGAGACATTAACTCTATTTTCTTTGTTCACAGAAACAGAATATAATTTTTAGAGGGGAATGGAAAATAAAACACAAAATATGAGACAGAACACATTTGAGAAATGAAAATAAGGTAATTTCAGAACTAAAATGAGAACCCCCAAAACTCAGTGAAAAACACCATAGCAATGAGCACACCCAGGTACTGAGATTCGGGTTTCCAGTATCATGCTCCAGTAAAAGAAACCAGGGCTCCATGGAGAAATGACTGTTCTAGAATTGGGCAGGAAATATACAAGAGGATCCTAGAGCAACTTACAGTGCCAGGAAATAAGGAGGTGAAATAACAAGCAGACACAATAATGGGGGTATGCGAAAGAGATATAGGAGCCAAATGAAAGAGGTACCAGTGACCAAAACTGGAACAATTTGAGCAATAAAACAAAACAGAATTTTATTAAAACTCAAAGTATAAATATTTGGCTCCACACTGATACAAATATACAATTGAAGAAAGAAAGAAAGATAAATATACTATCTAGAATTTTGTATCATTCATGTAGATAATATGACCTAAATGAAGAGGAAAATAATTCCTTAATCCTTCGGTACAGACTGCACAGAGTGGCTTCCTTCCAGATAAAGTAGTATGGAGAAGGGGTAAAAAGAGTAACCTTACAGTAGAGAAAGGTGACAATCACTACTTCAGTGAAGAGGTCAATGTCAGCATTAGTACGACATATACCCTTAATAAAGTGACATGAAAATGGTACTTTACCTGCATTATGTCCCTTCTGAAAATGTATCAGTTCAGTTCAGTTCAGTCACTCAGTCGCATCCGACTCTTTGCGACCCCATGAATCTCAGCACGCCAGGCGTATCTGTCCATCACCAACTCCTGGAGTTTACCCAAACTCATGTCCATCGAGTCAGTGATGCCATCCAGCCATCTCATCCTCTGTCATCCCCTTCTCCTCCTGCTCCCAATTCCTCCCAGCATCAGAGTCTTTTCCAATGAGTCAACTAATCGCATGAGGTGGCTAAAGTATTGGAGTTTCAGCTTCAGCATCAGTCCTTCCAATGAACACCCAGGACGGATCTCCTTTAAGATGGACTGGTTGGATCTCCTTGCAGTCCAAGGGACTCTCAAGAGTCTTCTCAAAAAACACCACAGTTCAAAAGCATCAATTCTTCGGTGCTCAGCTTTCTTCACAGTCCAAATCTCACATCCATACATGACTACTGGAAAAACCATAGCCTTGACTAGATAGACCTTTGTTGGCAAAGTAATGTCTCTGCTCATGCATATGCTATCTAGGTTGGTCATAACTTTCCTTCCAAGGAGTAAGCATCTTTTACTTTCATGGCTGCAGTCACCATCTGCAGTGATTTTGGAGCCCCCCAAAATAAAGTCTGACACTGTTTCCACTGTTTCCCCATCTATTTCCCATGAAGTGATGGGACCAGATGCCATGATCTAAGTTTTCTGAACGTTGAGCTTTAAGCCAACTTTTTCACTCTCCTCTTTCACTTTCATCAAGAGGCTTTTGAGTTCCTCTTCACTTTCTGCCATAAGGGTGGTGTCATCTGCATATCTGAAGTTATTGATATTTCTCCTGTCAATCTTTGATTCCAGCTTGTGCTTCTTCCAGCCCAGTGTTTCTCATGATGTCCTCTGCATATAAGTTAAATAAGCAGGGTGACAATATACAGCCTTGACGTACTCCTTTTTGTATTTGGAACCAGTCTGTTCCATGTCCAGTTCTAACTGTGGCTTCTTGACATGCATATAGGTTTCTCAAGAGGCAGGTCAGGTGGTCCAGTATTCCCATCTCTTTCAGAATTTTCCACAGTTTCTTGTGATCCACACAGTCAAAGGCTTTGGCATAGTCAATAAAGGAGAAACAGATGTTTTTCTGGAACTCTCTTGCTTTTTCAATGATCCAGCAGACGTTGGCAATTTGATCTCTGGTTCCTCTGCCTTTTCTAAAACCATCTTGAACACCTGGAAATTCATGGTTCACGTATTGCTGAAGCCTGGCTTGGAGAATTTTGAATATTACTTAAATGGCAACCCACTCCAGTATTCTTGCCTGGAGAATCCCATGGATGGAGGAGCCTGGTGGGCTACAGTTCATGGGGTCTCAAAGAGTTGGACACGACTGAGCAACTTAACTTTTACTAGCATGTGAGATGACTGCAGTTGTACAGTAGTTTGAGCATTCTTTGGCATTGCCTTTCTTTGGGTTTGGAATGAAAACTGACCTTTTCCAGTCCTGTGGCCACTGCTGAGTTTTCCAAATTTGCTGGTATATTGAGTGCAGCACTTTCACAGCATCATCTTCCAGGATTTGAAATAGCTCAACTGGAATTCCATCACCTCCACTAGCTTTGTTTATAGTGATGCTTTCTAAGGCCCACTTGACTTCACATTCTAGGATGTCTGGCTCTAGGTCAGTGATCATACCATCATGACTATCTGGGTCCTGCAGCTCTTTTTTGTATAGTTCTGTGTATTCTTGCCACCTCTTAATATCTTCTGCTTCTGTTAGGTCCATAACATTTCTGTCCTTTATCGAGCCCATCTTTGGATGAAATGTTCCCTGGATATCTTAATTTTCTTGAAGAGATCTCTAGTCTTTCTCATTCTGTTGTTTTCCTTGTTTGTTTGCATTGATCTCTGAAGAAGGCTTTCTTATCTCTCTTTGCTATTCTTTGGAACTCTGCATTCAGATGCTTATATCTTTCCTTTCCTCTTTTGCTTTTCACGTCTCTTCTTTTCACAGCTATTTGTAAGCCCTCCTCAGACAGCCATTTTGCTTTTTTGCATTCCATTTCCATGGGGATGGTCTTGATCCCTGTCTCCTGTACAATGTCACAAACCTCCATCCCTAGTTTATCAGGTACTCTATCAGATCTAGTCCCTTAAATCTATTTCTCACTTCCACTGTATAATCATAAGGGATTTGATTTAGGTCATACCTGAATGGTCTAGTGGTTTTCCCTACTTTCTTCAATTTCAGTCTGAATTTGGCAATAAGGAGTTCATGATCTGAGCCACAGTCAGCTCCCGGTCTTGTTTTTGCTGACTCTATAGAGCGTCTCCATCTTGGCTTCAAAGAATATAATCAATCTGATTTCGGTGTTGACCATTTGGTGATGTCCATGTGTAGAGCCTTCTCTTGTGTTGTTGGAAGAGGGTGTTTGCTATGACCAGTGAGTTCTCTTGGCAAAACTCTATTAGTTTTTGCCCTGCTTCATTCTGTCCTCTAAGGCTAAATTTGCCAGTTACTCCAGCTGTTTCTTGACTTCCTACTTTTTCATTCCAATCGCCTATAATGAAAAGGACATCTTTTTTGGGTGTTAGTGCTAAAAGGTCTTGTAGGTCTTCATAGAACCATTCAAGTTCAGCTTCTTCATTGTTACTGGTTGGCATCTAGGCTTGGATTACTGTGATATTGAATGGTTTGCCTTGGAAATGAACAGAGTTCATTCTGTCGTTTTTAAGATTGCATCCAAGTACTGCATTTCAGACTCTTTTGTTGACTATGATGGCTACTCCATTTCTTCTAAGGGATTCCTGCCCACAGTAGTAGATATAATGGTCATTTGAGTTAAATTCACCCATTCCACTCCATTTTAGTTCGCTGGTTCCTAGAATGTTGACGTTCACTCTTGCCATCTCCTGTTTGACCATTTCAATGTGCCTTGATTAATGGACCTAACATTCCAGGTTCCTATGCAATATTGCTCTTTACAGCATTGGATTTTGCTTCTATATCCAGTCACATCCACAACTGGGTATTGTTTTTGCTTTAGTTCCATTCCTTCATTCTTTCTGGAGTTATTTCTCCACTGACCTCCAGTAGCATATTGGGCACCTACTGACCTGGGGAGTTCCTCTTTCAGAATCCTGTCATTTTGCCTTTTCATACTGTTCATGGGGTTCTCAAGGCAAGAATACTGAAATGGTTTGCCATTCCCTTGTCCAGTGGACCACATTCTGTCAGACCTCTCCACCATGACCCGCCCATCTTGGGTGGCCCCACATGGCATGGCTTAGTTTCATTGAGTTAGACAATGGTGTGGTCTGTGTGATCAGATGGGCTAGTTTTCTGTAATTATGGTTTCAGTGTGTCTGCACTCTGATGCCCTCTCGCAACACCTACTGTCTTACTTGGGTTTCTCTTACTTTGGACATGGGTTATCTCTTCACCACTGCTCCAGCAAAGCGCAGCCACTGCTCCTTGCCTTGGACGAGTCGCCTCTCCTGACCTTGAACGTGGAGTAGCTCCTCTCGGCCCTCCTGCACCCGCGCAGCCACTGCTCCTTGTATGTGGGGTTGCTCCTCTCAGCAGCCACCCCTGACCTCAAATGTAGGGTAGCTTCTCTCGGCCATTGCCCCGACTTCGGATGCTCCTCTCAGCTGCTCCTGTGCCATCGCCGCCTGGTGCTCTTGGTCAACCCCAATATAATCATGAAAATTTCCAAATATCAGGTTAATTTCATAAGGGCGTTTTACAGTATATCTGACCAATAATCTTGTCTTATGGATAGAATTGTCAAGGTCATGAAAAAAAAAAAGAAAGTCTGAGAAACTGTCACAGTCAAGAATAACTGAAGCGTATAAGATGATTAAATGTAATGTGGTATGTTGCATGGTATCCTGGAACAGAAAAGGGCAATAGATAAAAGCTTGAAAAGTCTGAATAAGCAATAGACTTGAGTCAATAGTAACATACCACTATTAGTTTAAGAATTGAAACAAATGTACCATGTTAACATAAGATGTTAATAAAAAGGAGATGCTCCATAAATGTAAAATTATTCTAACAATTAAAGTCTGTAATTTTTTTTTCTAAGCCTCAGTTGTTGCTGTTTTTCTCAACCTCAGTTGTTGTTGTTCAGTCACTCAGTTGTGTTCAACTCTTTGTTACCCCATGGACTGCAGCACGCCCGGCTTCCCTGTCCTTCACCAACTCCCAGAGCTTGCTCAAACTCATGTCCATTGAATCAGTGGTACCATCCAACCATCTCTTCCTCTGTCATCCCCTTCTCCTCTTTCCTTCAATCTGTCCCAGAATCAGGATCTTTTCCAATGAGTTAGCTCTTCACATCCGTTGACCAAAGACTTGGAGCTTCAGCATCAGTCCATCCAATGAATATTAAAGGTTGATTTCCTTTAGGGCTGACTCATTTGATCTCCTTGAAGTCCAAGCGATTCTCAAGAATCTTCTCCATGCCACAGTTTGAAACCACGATTCTTTGGCACTCAGCCTTATTTATGGTCCAACTCTTACAAGCATACATGACTATTGGAAAAACCACAGCTTTGACTATACAGATCTTTGTCAGTATAGAGGTAATAACGGATCTGATATGTCTGAAAATAGAATAAGTGAACTAGCAGACAGAATTGAAGGAAATATCCAGATTAAAACATAGACAAAATGGTCAAAAATACAGAGGAGAAACTGCGAGACATAGAAGACACAAATGTCTGAACATAATGTAATTAGATTTCCAAGAGGAAGGTAGAGAAAAAGGAAACCAAAGCTGCAAGTTATGAGAAATGGTTAAGAATTTTTAAAGATTGAATACAATATTGACTACAATATCAATACGGAGTTGAAAATGACTACTAACTCAAATCAGTTTAGTTATAATTAATTACACCACATAAAATCACAGTGAAATTGCTGAAAATAAAAATAAATTATTAATAGTATTCAGAAGGACAAATAATAGACACACTATTTTGAAAACAGTGATAAACTAAGCAGACTTCTCAAAGAAAAAAATAGAAACTGAAAGACAATGTATTAGCATCTTTTGAGAAAATTAAGTACAAACCTAGAGTTTTATATCTAATTAAAAGTATTATTTTAAGAATGAAAGTAAAATATGAATGTCTTTTACAATAAAAAATAAGAAAATTTGTACCAGCAAGTCATCTTAAAGCAAGGGTTAAAATGTGTTCCTCAGGCAAATGGAATGTGATCCCAGATAAGAGGTTTAATAAAAAGGAAGTAAAAATTTTAATTACAGGGTAAATAAAAATAGATATTAACAGGAAGGGTGCTTTAACATTCTTAGTATGTTTTTAAGTTATTTGAACTGTTTAAACGTATAGCTGCACTTCGGCAAATAGGACACACTGATGCATCTGTCATCTTGGGGTTTAACAGCAGTAGCGTTAAGTGAAGGTGCAGTCCTTGATGATGTTAAAACACATCAAACTTATATTTGACTTTTGTAAGTGAAGATGTAGTAACAATTTTGACATGTTTTCATGTTTGACCATTGACAGGATTCAGGCTTCACATTTTCCTTCCTCACCACCATACATCTAGTATTTTAAATAAGGAAACTCATCCCTCTCTTGATCCATCTGCCCTGAAAGAAAGTTTGAGCTCCACAGTCCTCCACCGTGTTTATGTTTATGTTTAACTGGTGTGAAATAGGATAACCTTTTTAAAAAATACTAATATAAGTTTCTTGAGTCTTTTAAAAATGAAATTTCTCTTATTTTAAAGAAATGATAGTAGCCAAACCTCTTTTAGTTGAACACTAACTCTGATGCTAGGAAGACTGAGGGCAGGAGGAGAAAGAGGCAACAGAGAATGAGATGGTTGGTTGGCATCATTGACTCAATGGACATGAGTTTAAGCAAACCGTGGGAGATAGTGAAGGACAGAAAAGCCTGGCATGCTACATTCCGTGGGGTTACAAAGAGTCAGACATGACTTAGTGACAGAACAACAACAGCAGTATGTATATGGATGTGTTAGTGTGTGTATGTTTGCTTGGAATTATTCCACCAAATAAAGGAGGAGAAAATCCTGAAGAATTATGAACTGCTGAAATGAAACAGATGAGTTTCCACTTCTGAAATATAATACCTAATGTAGTAGAAATAACAGTGTGATCTTTTAGTTTAGATATATCATACTATAAGAAATAGAAAGGCCATTAAAGCAAGAATATAAACTGTAGAAATAGACTTTTTAGGTGTGAGTGTATTCAGATGAATATTTCAAATGCTTTGGAGCAGTTCAAGTAATTGAGGGCCATCGTTTCTTGCTAAAAAAGATACATTGTTAAATATAATTATGGAAAGTTGAAAATCTCTTTGTTCTTTAAATATTCTACCTAGAGAGAACTTGGGTGCTTGTCTCAATTCCAACAATGGCTGTATAGTACTGGTAACAGCTTCGTGCGCACCCCATACATGGGGAACTGTCAGAACCATCAACCTTTGAAAGTTTTTACTCCTCCTCATCCTATTATTCTGTTTAATCTTTTGTTTTAACTATTCTTATTCTTAGGAGAGTAATAAATGCACATAATTTAAAAAGTCAACTAGTACTACTAGGCTATAATGAAATATTAAAACTCTATTACCTCACTCATTCTGTCAGACTCCCAATAGACAAATATTTTTACCTTTTTAAAGGAAATTTTGTTTATTTCCATATTTGAATTTTTTTTTTTCTGCTGCTGTTTTTTGAAGTGTCAACTTCAGACGTCTCATTTTGTGAAAGGTAAGGAATTCTCACTCCTCACCACTATTCTTGCTCCCTTTCTCTAGCTTTCTATCAATAAATTAATGTTACAGTTTTTATTGTATCAAATCCTGCATCATGATGTAACTATCTAGATATTGTAAGCATTCACCATGATTGTGTTTCCTTTCTTCTTTTCCTATAGGAAATAATTTTTAAAAGTCTTGCATTTTCAGATGTATCTATTACATAATTTCCTAAACTTAAGATTGCTGCAGAGCTGTCACGCTGAGAGTTTTCTTCACTCAATTCTCGTTGTTTTCCTTGTCATTCCCCTCTGGTAAACACACTCTTTGCTAGATCCTGTGTCTTTTCTTTCCTTTTCTGTTTCTTTGTCACTTAGTATATCACTTGAGAAACATATGTTCTAGTTCCTTCTTGAAATGAGGTATATGGTCAGTAACTTTTTCGAATCACTTTGAATAGTTCTTTCTTCTGTGCTGTCTCCTCATAGTTTGTCAAGTTTGAGAATTTTTATATTAGAATCATTTTTATCAGAATTTTGGTGGCTTTGTTTTGTTGTTTTCAAATTTCCAATGATGGGGAATTCTTATGTTATTTATATACAAATTTCTTTCTATGTGACTTGCTGTTTTATCCTTTTCAACAACTTGAGAATTTTTCTTATCCCTGATGTTCCAAAATTTCATTAAAATGTACACTTTATAGAACTGTTTTAATTTTTCCTAGGTTTTGGTGAGTTATTTTATACAGTTTCTGAAAGTATTTTTGAACTATTTGTTTCATCAGTTCCTTTCCATTTATTATTTTGTCTGAATTCTTACTAATTATGTATTAAACTTCATAATTAATCCTCTTAAGATTTCCTTTCTATTATCCATCTCTTTTTATTTTCATTTTGTCTTCTTCAAGGTTTTCTCAAATTTAGCTTTTGTTTTTATAACGTTTTACCATAGTATGTATTTTGTATCTGCATCTCTTCCCTGGCTTCACATTTTTTAATTACATCCTTTTCTGTTTCTGAAGACATAAACATATACTCTTCTGTGATAATGAACAGGTTAACTTCTTATGACTCAGCAGGTAGAAATTCCATGTGCAATGCAGGAGACACAGTTGATGTAGGTTTGATCCCTGGGTCAGGAATATCCTCTGAAGAAAGAAATGTGAACCCACTCCTTATTATTGCATTAAAAAATCTCATGGACGGAGGACCCTGGCAGGCTACATTCCAAAGGGTCGCAATGCATTGGACACAACTGAGCAACTAAGCACTTCACTTCTTATCAACATCCTCTACTTCAGACATTCTGCTCAGTTATTCAGCATGCGCTTTAACAAGATCACTATAGTAGGTTTTAGAACAGTTTTAGGTTCAGAGCAGAACAGAATGGATATAGTCTTCCTCCACCCCCTTCAGTTTCCTATTATTATCAGTTTATATTAATATGGTTATACATTTATTGTAATTGGTGTATCAACACTGACACATCATTAACAAATAAAGTCCAAAGTTTACATTAGAGTTCATTGTTGGCATTGTGGGTTCTCTGAAATTTGAAAGATGTGTAATAATTAGTATTCACTTTGTTCATATCTGTAAGTCTCCTGTATTACACCTGTTCATCCTACTCTACCCTGAAAATCCTGATGACCACCAATCAATTTCCAATCTCATAGTTTTGCTCTCTCCATGATATCACATAGTTGGAATCGGTAACTATGTAGACTTTTAAGATCGACTTCTTTCATTTAAAAACAAGCCTATAAGTTTCTCCTTTTGTGTGTGTCTGTGGTTTGACAACTCATTTATTTTTTAGTGCTGAATAATATTACACTGTATGAATGAATCCTACTTTATTCATTTACCTATTGAAGGGCATCTTCATCACTTCTAAGTTTCAGTAATTATGAATAAAGCTGCTATAAAACATTCATGCACCATTTATTTGTTGGACATAATTTCAACTCATTTTAGTAAATACCAAATAGCAGGATTGGTGGACTATTTCATAATAGTATATTTAGTTTCCAAAGAAACTGTAGAACTGTCTTCCAAAATTCCTGTAACAGTTTTCATTCCCACCAGCAATGAGTGAGGGTTCCTGTTGCTCCATATCCTCACCAGCATTTGACATTGTAGTGTTTAGGATATTAGCCATTCTAGAGTGGCATCTCATTTTTTTTTAAATTTTCTAATAACTGATACTAACTATCTTTTCATATGCTTAGCTGCCACTGACAACTACTTAGCTTTTTAGGTAAGGCACCTATATAGATCTTTGTCTATTTTTCATTTGGGTTACTTGTTTTCTTGTCACTGAGTTTTAAGAGTTCTTAGTAGATTTTGGATAACAATTATTTATCATATTATTTATCAACAATAGTTGTTCAGTTTCTAAGTCATATCCAACTCTTTGCGACCCCGTGGACTGCAGCATGACAGGCTTCCGTGCCCTTCACTATCTCCCAGAGTTTGCTCAAACTCATGTCTATTGAGTCAGTGATGCTGTTCAACTGTCTTATCCTCTGTCACCCCCTTCTCCTACTACCCTCAATCTTCTCCAGCATCAGGGTATTTTCCAGTGATTTGGTTCTTTGCATCAAGTGGCTAAAGTATTGGACCTTCAGCGTCAGCATCAGTCCTTCTAATGAATATTCAGGGTTGATTTTCTTTAGGATTGCCTGGTTTGTTCTCCTTGCAGTCCACAGAACTCTCAAGAGTCTTCTTCAGCACCACAATTTGAATGCATCAGTTCTTCGATGCTCACCTATTTTATGCTCCAGCTCTCAGATCTGTACATGACTACTGGAAAAATCATAGTTTTGACTCTATGGACCTTTGTTGGCAAGGGATGTCTCTGCTTTTGAATACACTATCTAGGTTTGTCATAGCTTTCCTTCCAAGAGTAAGATGTCTTAATTTCATGGCTGCCGTTACCGTCTGCAATGATTTTGGAGCCCAAGAAGATAAAATCTGTCACTGTTTCCACTTTTTCCCCTTCTATTTGCCCTGAAGTGATGGGACCAGATGCCATGATCCTTTTGTTGAATGTTGAGTTTTAAGCCAGTTTATTCACTCTTCTCTTTCCCCTCATCAAAAAACTTTTTAGTTCCTCTCTGCTTTCTGCCATTATATATGTCTTTGCAAATATTTTCTCTGAGTTTGTGTCTTGTCTTCTTATTCTTTTGACAGTGTCTTTAGTAGAGTAGCTTGATCCAAAATATATTGACTTACTCCATTTTCTTGATGGTATGCTTTCTTGATAGCCTTCACCTTTTGCTATATATATATTAGCAAATATATATTTGCCATATATATGTGTATATATATACATAAACATATATATGTATATTTGCTATATATTTGTGTGTTTAAGAAATATATATATATATATATATATGTATGTGCATGAATACTATGTAGCTTTAGTAATGTCCAACTCTTTGTGATCCCATGGACTGTAGCCTTTCCAGCTCCTCTGTCCATGAGATTCTCCAGGGAGGAATACTAGAGTAGGTTGCTGTGCCCTCCTCCAGGGAATCTTTCAACCCAGGGCTCAAACCAGTTTCTCTTACATTTCCATTGGCAAAAGGATTCTTTACCACTAGCACCACCTGGGAAGCCCCGCCATATGTGTGTGTGTGAGAGTATTACACATTATGTTATTTTATTTAATCCTTAGTCCTGATAAGTCAGTTTAAAATTCTTCTTCCCCTTATCATTTATAATGCAACATCACATTTCTTGCTCTGTCTTCTTTAAAATATTTACTGCTATCCACCTGCTTTTCTTTATATCAACTCCCACGAGGGCAAGGATTTTTGTTTCTCTTGTATACAGAAGCATGCTGCCACATTTGAACAGTCATTACATACTTGTTGGATTAGTGAATGTAGAGACAGTTTTTCAAATTCATATGCTATTATATCATTTTTTGAGAGTTGTCCTTTTGTTTTTGTCCTCTGAAATTGCTGTGTACCATTTTTATAATCTAAATATAAGACAAATCCTACTAATCATTAAATTAAAATTTAGTACCAACTTTATCACTGATGATATACTAACAATTACAAATATTACATTTTTATTAAAATACAAACATAATTTGCATTTATTTAACAAATATATTATACAAAGAAGTAGATGGTGGTCAAGAGGACTTATGGGGGGTTATAATATAATCAAGCATATTACCTATCATTAAGAAGCACAGTAAATGTAGAGAAATAATAATGTATTGCATATAAATAGTTAGAATGTAAGACAAAAAATTTGTATCATAATCTGATGATGCATAAAATGTAATGGCCTTCAGACATAAAAGTCTTTGTTTGCACACATGATTTGTGCTTGATAAATTCCACTAAAATATGTGCTTGCTAAATAAATAGATTGCACTTTATAGTTCTCACTGTTTGATGGTTTTAAATTTAATGCAAGTGAAAACTCTACAGGGTTTACAGAGATTGACAGAATTAAAGTAACTTTCATTCTGTTTCTTAATATTTATAATTGCTGTGTTTTTACTTATTTTGAGCCTAGTCTTTATGTTTAAGAATATTAGTATCATTGTGCAAACAGCAAGCTTAGTCATCCTGAATAGGCCCAAGTGTGTTCTTGAAAATGAGCACAGTTAGTTGAGTCCAGAGTTCCTTGACTGACTATATAACTGGAAGCGATTTGAATTAACTTCTGTATAGAAAATGACATTTCTTGTAGGATAAGTAAAAAGTGTTATTGTGAAGCTGTAATCTCTCTAATAAGCTTACTTAATCAAAATATATGGTATAACAGAAAGTGCATTTTCTTGGCAAAACTCTATTATCCTTTGCCCTGCTTCTTTCCGTATTCCAAGGCCAAGTTTGCCTGTTACTCCAGGTGTTTCTTGACTTCCTACTTTTGCATTCAAGTCCCCTATAATGAAAAGGACATCTTTTTTGGGTGTTAGTTCTAAAAGGTCTTGTAGGTCTCCATAGAACCGTTCAACTTCAGCTTCTTCAGCGTTACTGGTTGGGGCATAGACTTGGATTACTGTGATATTGAATGGTTTGCCTTGGAAACAAACAGAGATCATTCTGTCGTTTTGAGATTGCATCCAAGTACTGCATTTCAGACTCTTTTGTTGACCATGATGGCTACTCCATTTCTTCTGAAGGATTCCTGCCTGAGTAGTAGATATAATGGTCAGCTGGGTTAAATTAACCCATTCCAGTCCATTTGAGTTCACTGATTCCTAGAATGTCGACGTTCACTCTTCCAACTCTTGTTTGATCACTTCCAATTTGCCTTGATTCATGGACCTGACGTTCTAGGTTCCTATGCAATATTGCCCTTTACAGCATCGGACCTTGCTTCTATTACCAGTCACATCCACATCTGGGTATTGTTTTTGCTTTGGCTCCATCCCTTCATTCTTTCTGGAGTTATTTCTCCACTGATCTCCAGTAGCATACTAGGCACCTACTGACCTGGAGAGTTCCTCTTTCAGTATCCTATCATTTTGCCTTTTCATACTGTTCATGGGGTTCTCAGGGCAAGAATATTGAAGTGGTCTGCCATTCCCTTCTCCCGTGGACCACGTTCTGTCAGATCTCTCCACCATGACCCGCCCGTCTTGGGTTGCCCCACGGGCATGGTTTCATTGAGTTAGACAAGGCTGTGGACCTAGTGTGATTAGATTGACTAGTTTTCTGTGAGTATGGTTTCAGTGTGTCTGCCCTCTGATGCCCTCTTGCAACACCTACCATCTTACTTGGGTTTCTCTTACCTTGGGCGAGGGGTATCTCTTCACTCCTGCTCCAGCAAAGCGCAGCCATTGCTCCTTACCTTGGACGAGGAGTATCTCCTCGTCTCTGCCCTTCCTGACCTTCAACGTGGGATAGCTCCTCTAGGCACTCCTGCACCCGCACAGCCACTGCTCTTCGGACGTGGGGTCATAGCAAACACCCTCTTCTAACAACACAGGAGAAGACTCTACACATGAACATCACCAGATGGTCAACACTGAAATCAGATTGATTATATACTTTACAGCCAAAGATGGAGAAGCTCTATACAGTCAACAAAAACAAGACCAGGAGCTGACTGTGGCTCAGACCATGAACTCCTTATTGCCAAATTCAGACTTAAACTGAAGAAAGTAGGGAAAACCCCTAGACCATTCAGGTATGACCTAAATCAAATCCCTTATGATTATAAAGTGGAAGTGAGAAATAGATTTAAGGGCCTAGATCTGATAGATAGAGTGCCTGATGAACTATGGAATGAGGTTCATGACATTGTACAGGAGACAGGGATCAAGACCATCCCCATGGAAAAGAAATGCAAAATAGCAAAATGACTGTCTGAGGAGGCCTTACAAATAGCTGTGAAAAGAAGAGAAGTGAAAAGCAAAGGAGAAAAGGAAAGATATAAGCATCTGAATGCAGAGTTCCAAAGAATAGCAAGAAGAGATAAGAAAGCCTTCCTTAGCAATCAATGCAAAGAAATAGAGGAAAACAACAGAATGGGAAAAACTAGAGATCTCTTCAAGAAAATTAGAGATACCAAGGGAACATTCCATGCAAAGATGGGCTCAATAAAGGACAGAAATGGTATGGACCTAACAGAAGCAGAAGATATTAAGGAGAGGTGGCAATAATACATAGAAGAACTGTACAAAAAAATCTTCACGACCCAGATAATCACGATGGTGTGATCACTCACCTAGAGCCAGACATCCTGGAATGTGAAGTCAAATGGGCCTTAGAAAACATCACTATGAACAAAGCTAGTGGAGGTGATGGAATTCCAGTTGAGCTATTTCAAATCCTGAAAGATGATGCTGTGAAAGTGCTGCACTCAGTATGCTGGCAAATTTGGAAAATGCAGCATTGGCCACAGGACTGGAAGAGGTCAGTTTTCATTCCGATCCCAAAGAAAGGCAATGGCAAAGAATGCTCAAACTACCTCACAACGCACTCATCTCACATGCTATTAAAGTAATGCTCAAATTCTCCAAGCCATGCTTCAGCAATACATGAACCGTGAACTTCCTGATGTTCAAGCTGTTTTAGAAAAGGCAGAGGAACCAGAGATCAAATTGCCAACATCTGCTGGATCATGGAAAAAGCAAGAGAGTTCCAGAAAAACATCTATTTCTGCTTTATTGACTATGCCAAAGCCTTTGACTGTGTGGATCACAATAAACTGTGGAAAATTCTGAAAGAGATGGGAATACCAGACCACCTGACCTGCCTCTTGTGAAATCTGTTATGCAGATCAGGAAGCAACAGTTAGAACTGGACATGGAACAACAGACTGGTTCCAAATAGGAAAAGGAGTATGTCCAGGCTGTATATTGTCACCCTGCTTATTTAACTTATATGCAGAGTACATCAGGGGAAACGCTGGACTGGAAGAAACACAAGTTGGAATCAAGATTGCCGGGAGAAATATCAATAACCTCAGATATGCAGATGACACCACCCTTATGGCAGAAAGTGAAGAGGAACTAAAAAGCCTCTTGATGAAAGTGGAAGTGGAGAGTGAAAAAGTTGGCTTAAAGTTCAACATTCAGAAAATGAAGATCATGGCATCCGGTCCCATGAGGTGGCCAAAGTACTGGAGTTTCCGCTTTAGCATCATTCCTTCCAAAGAAATCCAAAGAAATTAGGAAAAGACTCTGATGCTGGGAGGGATTGGGGGCAGGAGGAGAAGGGGTTAGAAGGAGAAGGCAGCCATTAGATGGCTGGATGGCATCACTGACTCAATGCACCTGAGTCTGAGTGATCTCCAGGAGTTGGTGATGAACAGGGAGGCCTGACGTGCTGCGATTCATGGGGTCACAAAAAGTCGGACACAACTGAGCAACTGAACTGAACTGAACAGAAATCAAATTCAAAAGACCTGTAAGAGGAGTGTCATTTATTCTGAAACACAGGGTGAACTCAGGCTTGACAATAATGGTGAAAAGGTGAGTATTTTGACTTTTGTCCCCTAACCTCACTATCCTTAGTGTATAATCTTTCAGCCTACATGTTTGTTCAGTAATGATCTAATTTCCATGGCTAGGGAAAATTAGTCCCTGCCAATGCAGAAACACATCAATTCATGATTTTGACAGATTTCAAAAACTCCAGGGAAGAATAGAGTTGCCTATTGTTGACATCATTAGTCATTCCGAAATGACTAGCCAAAGGTGTCATTATCTAAGACTACACAAATAGATGAGCAAACTGTGATCTTTCCTAAATCAAACTGCATGTAACTCACACTTCATAATACCATGCCATTCTGTTTCCTGTCTCTATCCTGGCCACTGTAGTTGGCAGATTTCAACTATTTACCGTGTTCATGTTATTTTCCAGTCAACACTCATATAACTGGGTTCAAGATTTTGGAAATTTTTCCATTTTTGTCTTTTAGTGTATTCATTTATTTGTAGTATTCATTTGACCACAGATTTGCTGTACATATATTTCATGCAGAATCTTGTTTCAGTGCTTTGCACTATTCGAAGGGAAAATAATGGTTCTCATCCATCATTAAGGAGATTTAAGTATATGTGAAGTGATGAAAGTGAAAAAGGAGTGTGCAAAAGTTGGCTTAAAGCTCAACATTCAGAAAACGAAGATCATGGCATCTGATCCTTTCACTTCATGGGAAATAGATGGGGAAACAGTGGAAACAGTGTCAGACTTTATTTTTGGGGGCTACAAAATCACTGCAGATAGTGACTGCAGCCATGGAATTAAAATATGCTTACTCCTTGGAAGGAAAGTTATGACCAACCTAGATAGCATATTCAAAAGCAGAGACATTACTTTGCCAACAAAGGTCTGTCTAGTCAAGGCTGTTTTTCCAGTGGTCATCTATGGATGTGAGAGTTGGACTGTGAAGAAGGCTGAGCACCGAAGAATTGATGCTTTTGAACTGTGGTGTTGGAGAAGACTGTTGAGAGTTCCTCGGACTGCAAGGAGATCCAACCAGTCCATTTTAAAGGAGATCAGTCCTGGGTGTTCTTTGGAAGAAATGTTGCTAAAGGTGAAACTCCAGTACTTTGGCCACCTCATGAGAAGAGTTGAGTCATTGGAAAAGACTCTGATGCTGGGAGGGATTGGGGGCAGGAGGAGAAGGGGACGACAGAGGATGAGATGGCTGGATGGCATCACCGACTTGATGGATTTGAGTTTGAGTGAACTCCAGGAGTTGGTGATGGACAGGGTGCTGGGAATCATAGGGTCGCAAAGAGTCGGACACTACTGAGTGACTGAACTGAACTGAAGTGAAATATATTTACATACAATAATATAATTCCAGATGGACAGTCATAAAATCCACAAGAAAAGTACAAATTGATATGGATGTTCAGATATAAAAGAGAAAATTCTTGAAATACACAATGTTTGAGAAAAAAGTTTTATATTTTGACAATAGCTTGGAAGGGAACTTCAAAACAAATTGATAATTGCCCTTTTATTACCTTTAAACTTTTGACTTAAAAATTTTGAGGGTTACTGTCTTAAAATTACTCAGAAGTAGATAAATCAATGAGTAGAATGTAGCAGTTTTGTTTTCATGATATGGAATCTTGATTATTATATCTTTTTGAAGTTTATATACAGGAAAAGAAACATCATTTGTTTGGGAGCTGTATTGATTCATGGGTTTAAGTCACTTTTACATGTATTGGCATGTGTGCATGCATATGTGTGGTCGTGTCTGACTGTAGCCCACCAGGCTCCTCTGTCCATGGGGTTTTCCCAGCAAGAATTCTACAGCAGGTTTCTACTTTCTATTCTAGGGGATCTTTCCAACCCTGTGATCCAACCCACGTCTCTTGTGTCTCCTACACTGGCAGGCAAATTCTTTAACACTGAACCACTTGGGAAGCCCATATACATTGGCAATGCATTTAAAAATATTCAAAACTAGCAATTTATCACTAATAATAATCCCAGTGAGTACTACTACTACAATTCAGTTTTATGTGACTTGTCTTTTTAATTTTTAAATGTTACTTTATTCAAATATCTTTTTATATTGATGCCCACCTTCTAACAAAGGTTTATTTCTCTCCCACCTCTCCAGCATTTCTTCTTGTTTGTTTTCCTGGATTTTCTTACATTCCAAATACACAGAAAGCCCTGAGTTTCCTAGCCTCAGCACTCTCTTCTTGCTCCCAACACTCTGTAGGTACTTGCATACATTTTTGTATTTTTGATCACTATTGATGTTGATAACTCCTAAATCTCAGTTCTAACATAGACTACATTCTTGAGTTTTTATGCCTGAGTGTCTATTCAAATGGACCTCAGGGATTTCAAGCTCAATATGTCTAAAAAGAAAATCATATTTGAAATACATTTTTGAACTGACATATAGTTGTTTTAAATGTGTTAGTTTCTGGTGTACAGAAGATTGATTCAGATATTATATATATATATATATACACACACACATACATATGTACACATATATTCTTTTTCATGCTTTTTCCCATTATGGCTTATTACAGGATATTGAATGTAGTTCCCTGTGCCATACAGTAGGACCTTGCTGTTTATCTATTTTATATATAATAATTTGTATCTGTTAATCCAACATTTCTAATTTATTCTTTCCCCCACCCTCTTTCCTCTGTGAATCTGTTTCTGTTTAGTACCTAAGTTCCTTTGTATCATATTTTAGATTTCACATATAAATGATATCAAATGATATTTGTCAATCTCTTCCTGACTTAACTTCACTTGGTATAATAATTTCTAGGTCCAACCCTGTTGTTGCACATGGCATTATTAAATTATTTTTTATGGCTGAGTGGTATTCCACTGTATTGTGCATATGTGTGTTTACATATACATATCAGTTCAGTTTAGTCACTCAGTTGTGCCCGACTCTTTGCGACCCCATGAACTGCAGCATGCCAGGCCTCCCTGTCCATCACCAACTCCTGGAGTTCACCCAAACTCTTGTCCATTGAGTCTGTGATACCATCCAGCCATCTCATCCTCTGTCATCCCCTTCTCCTCCTGCCCCCAATCCCTCCCAGCATCAGAGTCTTTTCCAATGAGTCAACTCTCCCCATGAGGTAGCCAAAGTATTGGAGTTTCAGCTTTAGCATCATTCCTTCCAATGAACACCCAGGACTGATCTCCTTTAGAATGGACTGGTTGGATCTCTTTGCAGTCCAAGGGACTCTCAAGAGTCTTCTCCAACACCACAGTTCAAAAGCATCAACTCTTCGGCGCTCAGCTTTCATCCCAGTCCAACTTTCACATCCATATATGACTACTGGAAAAACCATAGCCTTGACTAGACAGACCTTTGTTGGCAAAGTAATATCTCTGCTTTTGAATATGCTGTCTAGGTTGTTCATATCTTTCCTTCCAAGGAGTAAGCGTCCTTTAATTTCATGACTGCAGTCACCATCTGCAGTGATTTTGGAGCCCCAAAAAATAAAGTCTGACACTATTTCCACTATTTCTCCATCTATTTCCAATGCAGTGGTGGGACCGGATGCCATTATCTTAGTTTTCTGAATGTTGAGCTTTAGGCCAACTTTTTCACTCTCCTCTTTCACTTTCATCAAGAGGCTTTTTAGTTCCTCTTCACTTTCTTCCATAAGGGTGATGTCATCAGCATACCTGAGGTTATTGATATTTCTCCCAGCAATCTTGATTCCAGCTTGTGCTTCTTCCAGCCCAGCATTTCTCATGATTAACTCAGCATATAAGTTAAATAAACAGGTTAACAATATACAGCCTTGATGTACTCCTTTTCTTATTTGGAACCAGTCTGTTGTTCCATGTCCAGTTCTAACTGTTGACCTGTATAGGTTTCTCAAGAGGCAGGTCAGGTGGTCTGATATTCCCATCTCTTACAGAATTTTCCACAGTTTATTGTGATCCACACTCAATAAAGCAGAAATAGATGTTTTCTGGAACTCTCTTGTTTTTTCCAATGTCCAGTGGATGTTGGCAATTTGATCTCTAGTTCTTCTGCCTTTTCTAAAACCAGCTTGAACATCTGGAAGTTCACGGTTCATGTATAGCTGAAGCCTGGCTTGGAGAATTTTGAGCATTACTTTACTAGCGTGTGAGATGAGTGCAATTGTGCAATAGTTTGAGCATTCTTTGGCATTGCCTTTCTTTGGGATTGGAATGAAAACTGACCTTTTCCAGCCCTGTGGCCACTGCTGAGTTTTCCAAATTTGCTGGCATATTGAGTGTAGCACTTTCACAGCATCATCGTCCAGGATTTGAAATAGCTCAACTGGAATTCCATCACCTCCACTAGCTTTGTTTGTAGTGATGCTTTCTAAGGCCCACTTGACTTCACATTCCAGGATGTCTGGCTTAAGGTGAGTGATCACACATCATGATTACCTGGGTCATGAACCTCTTTTGTGTACAGTTCTCCTGTGTATTCTTGCCACCTCTTCTTAATATCATCTGCTTCTGTTTGGTCCATACCTAACAGAAGTTTAGGTATTTCTGTCCTTTATCGAGCCCATCTTTGCATGCAATATTCCCTTGATATCTCTAATTTTCTTGAAGAGATCTCTAGTTTTTCCCATTCTGTTGTTTTCCTTGTTTCTTTGCATTGATCTCTGAGGAAGGCTTTCTTATCTCTCTTTGCTATTCTTTGGAACTCTGCATTCAGATGCTTATATCTTTCCTTTTCTCCTTTGCTTTTCGCTTCTCTTCTTTTCACAGCTATTTGTAAGGCCTCCCCAGACAGCCATTTTGCTTTTTTGCATTTCTTTTCCATGGGGATGGTCTTGATCCCTGTCTCCTGTCCAATGTCAGGAACCTCCATCTATAGTTCATCAGGCACTCTATCAGATCTAATCCTTTAAATCTATTTCTCACTTCCACCGTATAATCATAAGGAATTTGATATAGGTCATACCTGAATGGTCTAGTGGTTTTCCCTACTTTCTTCAATTTAAGTCTGAATTTGGCAATAAGGTTATATGTATATATATATATATACACACACACACACACATATCACTTCTTCCTTATCCATTTATCTGTCAGTGGACATTTAGGTTGCATCCCTGCTTTACCTATTGTTGATAGTACCTCTGTGAACATTGTGTTCATGTATCTTTTCCAGTTAAGAGTTTTCTCTGGATATATGCCCAGTGGTGGGCTTGCTGCATCATAGGGCATATGGAGAGGGTGTGAAGAAAAGGGAACCCTCCTGCACCGTTGGTGGGAATGAAAATTGGTGCAGGTTCCTTTAAAAACTAAGAACAAAGTTGCCATAAGAAACCTACTTTCTATATTTTATACATCTACTCCACCCACATAATTTTAAATACTTGTTAATGGCCTCACAATATTGTCAATGACCTAAACTATAAATCAGAATTTAATCAAAAAAGCCCCATCTCCTAATTTTCCACGTTCACTTGCTCACCGTCATTGTTGATATTACCTGCCACATATGCTTTACATCAGTTTTGGCCTCCCTATCTCCAATGACACTGTATCTGGATAGTTACAAGGTGTGTGACTCTGTTACAATCAATGTTACATTCTCCTTCTTTCATTGTGGTAACCAAATAATGTCTTTAGAATATAAATCTTATGTCATATCCATACCCATGCCCAGTCTAAAACCATCAGGATAATTTTTTTGGGGGGTTGGGAGGTGCTTGGCGCACAGAGTCCTCTAGGATCTAGCTCTAGTCATACTCTATGCCTCCTCATTTCTCATACCTTGTGTCACAATTATACTGAATAATAGTACGAGCAATTACCTGGATGCACTGTGTTGTGATGCACTATGTTATGTTACTGAGCTTTTCCTTTTGCCTGACACAGTCCATTTTCTCTTCATTTTTTCTAGCAAACTCCTACTCATCATAGGAGAGTCTGTTCCCTGGAGACATCTCCGTTAATTTTCCAGTCAGATTTCACTTCTTTTTTGCTCCCCTTATAACTACCTGTCAGAGAAGGCAATGGCAAGCCACTCCGGTACTCTTGCCTAGAAAATCCCATGGATGGAGGAGCCTGGTAGGCTGCAGTCCATGGGGTGGCTACAAGTTGGTCGCGACTGAGCGACTTCACTTTCACTTTTCACTTTAACACAATGGAGAAGGCAATGGCAACCCACTCCAGTGTTCTTGCCTGGAGAATCCCAGGAACAGGGGAGACTGGTGGGCTGCCGTCTCTGGGGTCACACAGAGTTGGACACGACTGAAGCTACTTAGCAGCAGCAGTATGACTACCTGTATATTATTCATTATGACTGTTCTGTCAGCAGAGGTTTCCCCAACATTTCTTCCCACAGAACTTAGTGCTGTGTGTGTCTGGTGTACAGTATATTCTTATTTATAGTTTCTTAAGCTTTCCAGGTGGTTCTAGTGGTAAGGAACCTGCCTGCCAGTGCCAGTGACTTAGGGAACGCAGGTTTGATCCCTGGGTTGGAAGATCCCCTGGAGAAGGGCATGGCAACCCACTCCAGTATTCTTGCCTAGAGAATCCCATGGACAGAAGAGCCTGGCGGGTTACAGTTCACAGGGTCGCAAAGAGTTGGACACAACTTAAGTGACTTGCATGCACACATGTTTGCAAGCATATGAATGATTAATTGAATGATTCATTTTTCTTAACAAAATAAGTTAGTAAAAACATCTTTGAGATCTAATCAGGATTACTTCCTCTAAAGAGAAAGCAAAAAGCAAATGGCTGAGTTGATGTAACTAAGTCAAATCAGGTTTCTCTTTAGAAAAAGGAAAGGTAATAAAGAGAACAGTGAAAAGACAATTAATCGTATCTGCCACAATGGCATCATTTTCATGACGACTCCTAAGTGATATTGAATATTTATGACATTGAAATTATAGGAAAGGTGAGACACAACTTTTATTACATATATACATATATAAGTGCATATGCAATACATATCTGTTGGGTGTTCTTATATTTTATAATATATCATAAAATATTCTTTCAGATGTATGTCAGCTGTCTCCCACTACTAGAGAAAATAGACTTCTAAATAGAGAGAATGTGAGGAGGAGGCAGGCAGTAATATTCTGGTGGTGATTTAGCGGCTGAGCCAGCTGATGCTCAACTATTCATCGAGAGAACAACTCTTGAAGAGGGTTGTGAATTAGGCTGGCTGAAACTCAACAAATCTAGAGAAAAACAACAACAACAACAACACAGATTTAGCCAAGAGGAAGTAAAGGACTGAGCACTGTTGAAGACTTAATGAAACAGATGGCTCATTGTTCTACAGTGGAGCCACTACAATCAAGTCTGTTTTTAACTCATTTTAACGACTTATGTATTGATGTTTCAAAAAGTAGACTCTAGTCCTAGAGAATCTATCAAGCAGTAACCGTTTTTGTCCTGAGCAGTTGACTGATAGTGATGAACTAAGCACTACTTAGAAGAGTAATGTGCGAGGAGCTCTGTGTTTATTTTATTTAATCTGAGATACTTTAATTTATCTCTTGGATGAATTTCTTGGTACAAGATTATAAAAACAGAGTGGAAAAATATATTAATTAGTGGTCACCAGTTTCCATGGTGGTAAAGTTGAAATAGCTGCAAATTATGATGTCCTTAATGATTGAGAATAAACAATGTTATTCAATGACACATCATTTTATAATTCATTTATCATATAAAAACTAGCAAGCGGAGTTTGGCCAGACCAATTTCCAACTTAGGCTCTATTCACAGGGAGGTATATCTTTCTGTTCCGTTAAGATCAGGATGACATTTACATGCTACAATTAAAAACTTATTGACAGGTCAGTGTGATCCAGAATATTTGGCTATGTTTCAAATCTTTCTTTCCACCAAACTTATAATTTTAATTGTTTTTAAGATGAGTTTTATAATAATTAATTATTGTTGAATAATGGATATTAAATATAATATTTATGTATTCATTCAGCCACTTTTTTTCTGAAATGGATGATAGAGTCAAACACAAACCCCTTTCTTGGCCATGAATATCAAACACAATTCTTTTCTGTTATATAATAACACAGAATAATTGATTTCATTTGTGCCTTTTAATGAAAAGGAACAGTGTCTTGAGGAAGTGGAGTTCTGACTAGGTGTTGATGTTTGGGGCTGCTTCCCTTGTCACTGCTCTATAACTGTCTTTTTTTTCTTGCCCAGCGTTTTCTGGAAGAGGCCATCTGTACTCATTATTTGTACTTTCACAAGTGCCATTCTTTATTCTGAACACTCTTGATTTTGCCTCAGCCACTGTTTTGAATTTATCTTACTTAGTTCTTCAATTTATTTAATTGCCAAAAACAAATGTTTCTTTTCAGATGTCATCAGCTTGAAATCTCTGCTACATTCCTATTAGTCCCTGGCTTTTTGTATCTTTTCAAGTGAAAAGTGCTGCAGCCCTCTTTGAAGACTCCGCTTCTCACCTTCCCTGAGCCCACCATTCAGATGGTTTGTCATCAGCTTCAGATCTCCAGTCTTTGAGGCCCAGTATTGCTGCTGTGCACCTGGTTTTCATTTTATATTATTTTTTGTGTGAGTCCTAGAGTCATGTACCTACTAAGTTCCAGCTTCCTAAAGTGTTTTACTTGTCTAAGAGGCTCGGACCCCTGTTCTGATTCCCCTAGTTGGAGGGTACTGGGATTAGCATTCTAAATATACCTCTTGCCATTGGTACTAGTGGTAAAGAATCTACCTGCAAATGCAGGATATGCAGTGATGCAGGTTCAGTGCCTGAGGAGGGAAGATCCCCTGGAGAAGGAAATGGCAACCTGCTCCAGTATTCGTGCCTGAGGAATCCCATGGATAGAGGAGCTTGGTGGGTTACAGTTCATGGGGCTGCAATGAGTCAGACACAACTGAGTACACACACACACAGCCTTTATGTTAATCTACAGAAGAATCCCTTTGGAGTATTTTTTTCTTAATACATATCCATGAGCCATTCTGAATTGGTAGTCTGAAAACAGTAAGGCCAATAAATAGATAAATTTTAACAAGTATCTTCAAATGATTGTGATTTGCCTGTCTTGAAAGGTACTCAGAAAACAAACAAGTTAGCAATCAGACATTAACTAGAAAGCTTTTTTTAAAGCATTTCTAGTTGCTCATTAGTGAGCATCACCTACTATCTTTATTTCTTGCTGTATCTCTGATTTGAAAGCAAGTGATTTCTCTTGTTAAAATGTCAAAATCAAACTGGTTGCCATTTTATTAACTCTTGTCTCATTTTATTGCATTGTATAAAGTATTCTGAGCTGTGGTTGTCTGACCACAAGTGGATTGAACAACAAGGGTATTAATTAACCTTGACAAAATGTCCAAGGGTTGGCGTATTAGGGTTAGTTTGGTGACTCAGTACTGTTACTGAGGACCCAGGTTCTTGATCTTTTTTTGCTATTTCATCACAAGTATGCTAATTGTAATGCACAGAACTAGAAAAGTTCTAGTTTTCTAGTTTTCTAGTTTTCATTCCAGTCCTAAAGAAAGTCAATGCCAAAGAACATTCAAACTACCACACAATTGCACTCATCTCACACGCTAGCAAAGCAACGCTTCAGGCTTCAACAGGACATGAACCATGAAATTTCAGATGGTCAAGCTGGATTTAGAAAAGGCAGAGGAACCAGAGATCAAATGCAAACATCAAAAAAGCAAGAGAGTTCCAGAAAACCATCTACTTCTGCTTTATTGACTACGCCAAAGCCTTTGACTGTGTGCTACTGCTAACTGCTAAGTCACTTTAGTCGTGTCCGACTCTGTGCGACCCCAGAGACGGCAGTCCACCAGGTTCCCTCATCCCTGGGATTCTCCAGGCAAGAACACTGGAGTGGGTTGCCATTTCCTTCTCCAATGCATGAAAGTGAAAAGTAAAAGTGAAGTCGCTCAGTCGTGTCCGACCCTCAGCGACCCCATGGACTGCAGCCTTCCAGGCTCCTCAATCCATGGGATTTTCCAGGCAAGAGTACTGGAGGGGTGCCATTGCCTTCTCCATTTGACTGTGTGGATCACAACAAATTGTGGACAATTCTTTAAGACATGAGAATACCAGACCACCTTGCCTGCCTCATGAGAAATCTGTATGCAGGTTAGGAAGCAACATTTAGAACTGGACATGGAACAACAGACCAGTTCCAGATCGGGAAAGGAGTACATCAAGGCTGTATATCGTCACCCTTCTTATTTAACTTATATGCAGAGTACATTATGAGAAACGCGAGGCTGGACAAATCACAAGCTGGAATCACGATTGAGGGGAGAAATATCAATAACCTCATATATGCAGATGACACCACCTTTATAGCAGAAAATGAAGAAGAACTAAAGAGCCCCTTGATGAAAGTGTAAGAGGAGAGTGAAAAAGTTGGCTTAAAACTCAACAATCAGAAAACTAAGGTCATGGCATCTTGTCCCATGACTTCATGGCAAATAGATGGGGAAACAATGGAAATAGTGACAGGCTATATTTTTGGGGGCTCCAAAATCACTGCAGATGGTGACTGCAGCCATGAAATTGAAAGACACTTGCTCCTTGGAAGAAAATCTATGACCAACCTAAACAGCATATGAAAAAGCAGAGACATTACTTTGCCAGCAAAGGTCTATCAAGTCAAAGCTATGATTTTTCCAGTAGTCATGTATGGATGTGAGAGTTGGACCATAAAGAAAGCTGAGCACTGAAGAATTGATGCTTTTGAACTGTGGAGTTGAAGACTCTTGAGAGTCCCCTGGACTGCAGGGAGATCAAACCAGTCAATCCTAAAGCAAATCAGTCTGAGTATTCATTGGACTATTTGCTGAAGCTGAAATTCCAATACTTTTGCCACCTGATGTGAAGTACTGACTCACTGGAAAACACTCTGATGCTGGGAAAGATTGAAGCAGAAAGAGAAGGGGACGACAGAGGAAAAGATGGTTGGATGGCATCACCAACTCGATGGACATGGATTTGAGCAAGCTCCAGCAGTTGATAATGGACATGGAAACCTGGCAGTGCTGCAGTCCATGAGGTCACATAATTGGACACGACTAAGCAACTGAACTGAACTTATGCTGATACTTATTTTTAAGCCCTTAAAGGTATAAGACAGGAAGTCACACACAGTTAAAACAGCTATCACAGCTTTGGGGATTATGTGCTCTATAGTGTCTATAGGCAGGACAAAGGAGAGGAGCATTTTCACTATGTTGCTCTTTATTTTTACATGGGAGACTTCTTTATTTTTTTTTTAAACATTCCAGTGGACTTCTTCATATATCAGTGTCCCAAAGCAGTCTTATCTGTTCATCCTGATGTGTATCTTGTATTATCTCTCTTTAACTACATATATAAAAGGACTCCCTATAAAATAAAAATCATAAGAGCTCACAATGAGGTGCTCCATATTTTCTGGAGGTTAATTTTAAAGGAGAAAAATTCACATCATATTTGTGCCTATATAAGAATTTATCTCAATAACTGTAGCATCTTGGAGTTGGGTACTGTGAACTCTAGAAATAGAGAAGAGAGGGTAGATTTCTACTGTGGAATTCAGAATTCTTTAGGAAAATGGTAGGAAGGTTAGGTGTATCTGTGATTTGGATAAAGTAAATGATGGTTGGGTCATTTCAGGTTGAGAGAGAAGGGTAGTTGAAAGCTTGGCTTTAGAGAGGAGTGCAGGCTAAGAGTGGAAGAAATGGAGCTTCGTTTATTACACACTGGTATTTTGGCTTGTCCAGAACCTGGATATTAAAAAGCCTTGAAAATGAACATGATTTTTTGATGCAAGACTTAGTTGTCTTGGTAAGAAGATTGGTCTTTAATCCATAGTAAAGAGACTCTACAAATCTCTATAACATTAGGATGAATGTGTTTCTATCATATATCTGCTGTTTGTCCATAGATTACACATTTAATCATCATAGTAAACCTGAGAGAGACTTATTATTTTCATTTTACAGATGAGGAAAATACAATATTGTAGCAATAAAATAATATCTGCAAGTGACACTGAAACAGACCTGAAAATCTTTCTCATGTTTCTACTGTTTTCTGTCTTTGCTTTAACAAGATAATAGTGTGGAGAATGGTTTGGAGAGGGGAGAGATTAAAAGAGAAGTAGGGAGCCTACCTGGGAAAGTATTGAAATAGCCTACATTAGGGGCAATGAGAGTGTTAATGCAAACTAAGGAGTGAGCATAAGGGAATTTTATACCTGTAATTACTAGAGATCAACAATTTATTTGCTATTAAATTTATTTTGAAGAATATTGGAAAATATTGGTGATAAGAGATATTTGATAATTTAATTTCTGTCTGATGATAAATGTACAAGATTATTAATCCCAATATCAATCACATTTAAAATTGTTAAATAGACCTACTACTTATCTTAGTCACATTAAAAACACAGTGATAGGCAGTGTAATAGCATCAATAAGCAGTTTATTTCAAAAGGTCCTTTCATCCAAAGAACTCAAAATTATCACAAACATTAATTACGTTGAAAAGTCTCTCAGGTTTCGATTCATTTGGTTTAGATTCATTTGGGTAAACTTCTCTGATAGAATCACCTGCAGATAATGGTGTTGAATAACAAGATGCTTGATAATCATGGCATTTGAGGCACAGGATTGACATAAATCTTGATAAAAAAAGATACTAATAGGAAATTTTATTTTATGTTGTTTTGCTTTTTTATTGTTCACACAATCTTCATAAACCATTCTCTAAATCACAGTAAAATTTTCAGAAAAACACATAACAGGGATCAGAGGCAAATTTTCTCTGTAGATAATGAATTGTGAACTTTGATCCCCTCCCTTGCACATCCATTTCCATGGCCCAAGTAGATGTCCTAAAAATGTGTTGTTAACAAGGTCATAGCCAAGACCATAGATGTATGTGGAGAATGAAAGTCCATTGATGTTACTTCCTGGGTAAATGAACTGGTATTTGTGGCCCTAGGTTGAAATAAATGTACATTTCTCATTGTGTCATTAGCAATCTTACATTCCAGCCAAAAATAATCATATTGCTCATGAGAGCAATTTCAGGAAGGGTGAACAGGAAGACAAAACACAGAAGGGATGAAGTTGCCAGTGTAGTTGGAAAGTGTTTTCCTTCTTCAAAAAATATTAGTTTTAAGCTTTTGTATGTTCTAGTATTGAACTGTTTAATTTTAAAAGTGAAACAATGTCATAGAAAATATTTTGGATATTTTTCCAGTATATATCTGCTAGTTAAACTAGCTTCCTTGTGGCTCAGCTGGTAAAGAATCCTCCTGCAATGTGGAGACCTGGATTTGATCCCTGGGTTGGGAAGATGTCCTGGAGAAGGGAAAGTCTACCCACTCCAGTATTCTGGCCGGGGGAATTCAATGGACTGTATAGTCCATGGGGTCGCAAAGAGTTGGACACAACTGAGCAACCTTCACTTCACTGCTAGTTATCAGTTTCCAGCCTAATGAAATTTTTTTCAAAAAAAGGAATGGGACAAACTAAAGAATCAAAGCTTATACTTGTTTGTAGGAGGAAAACATCAACACTAGCAGATAGTTTGTAATCCTGTGAAATGGACTTTCTATCTGTGAAATGGAGAAAAGAGAGAATACTAGAATTTGCTGCCCTCCTCACATGCACTGCAAATTGTACAAGAGATCTTTTTTGTTTTTATTGGAGTATAATTGCTTTACAATTCTCTGTTAGTTTCTGCTGTACAATGAAATGAATTAACTATATGTATACCTATATCCCCTCCCTCCTGGACCTCCCTTTCACCCATCCCCATCCCACCCATCTAGGTGGTGGTACATATATACAGCCACTAAAAGGAATGAAATACAGTCATTCATAGAGATGTGGATGGACCCAGAGTCTGTCATATAGTGCAAAGTAAGTCAGAAAGTAAAAAACAAATATCATATATTAACACATATATGTGGAACCTAGAAAAATGGTACAGATTAACCTATTTCAAGGGCAGGAATAAAGATGCAGATGTGCAAGAGATCTTTCTCTTTTTAGTCAAAGGTGATTGGGCCAAGGATGGACACCTAATTCTCTCAGGGGATTAGAAAATTGCATAAAATATCTCAAATGAATTGAAAATTTGAAGTGAGAGGCATGGAAATTATAAACAACACATGATAGGCAAAGAATAACTTGAACAGTGCTATTCAGTAGAACTTTCTGGAATGATAGAAATGTGGCTAAAAAGACAGAATAACTGAATTTTTTACATTATTTAATTGATTCTAATTTAAATAGTCGTATGTGGCCAGTGACTACTTTTGATGACAGCAAAGTTCTGGAAGGTCATGGTAGTGATCAGAGAATTAGCTCTGTTGGCCTAGATATACATTGAGTAAAGGGGATCAACTGAAGGAGAATACTACTAATATGGAAAAAAAGAAAAAAAATAGAGACGAGAAAATCCATATGGTGCTGTGGAGACTGAGAACATAGTCTTGGTTTTCTGAGTTTTAGTTCCAGTCTGCATGGGACCCAGCTCTTCTTTGCTCAGTCATCAAATTTGGTAAGAAATCTGTTCTCTTCCAGTAAAGCTCATAAATACTTTGCATTAATTTAAGTGAATTATTTTCAACACACTTGATTTAGTGAGATAATCACACATCAAAAGGTAAACTGTCTCCAGAATCCCAGGGAAATAACAGAAAACAGTCGCAGCCCAGCAGTTCCTACATGGATCAATGGAGCTACCTGTTTTACTCCCAGTATGATGTAGTAGACAGAACTTGAATTTACAAGATGTATAGATCTGGACTGATATTTTATTTTTTTAACCATATTCTTTTTTTAATTATTATTAAAATATACAAAATTTTAATTTAAGACAGGATGTTTGCCTTAAATTTTGGATAACATTATTCAAAATTGTAAGCCAAATATCTATTATACATTATTAATTTATTTTTATTTTTTATTTTTTTTAGTTTTTTGAATGTTGAATTTTTTTTTAAATTTTATTTTATTTTTAAACTTTACATAATTGTATTAGTTTTGCCAAATATCAAAATGAATCCATCACAGGTATACATGTGCTCCCCATCCTGAACCCTCCTCCCTCCTCCCTCCCCATA
>NW_011495026.1:1855245-1860582 GCF_000754665.1 Bison bison bison | reverse complement strand
TATTCCTAAGTATTTTATTCTTTCCGTTGCAATGGTGAATGGAATTGTTTCCTTAATTTCTCTTTCAGTTTTCTCATTATTAGTGTATAGGAATGCAAGGGATTTCTGTGTGTTGATTTTATATCCTGCAACTTTACTACAGTCATTGATTAGCTCTAGTAATTTTCTGATGGAGTCTTTAGGGTTTTCTATGTAGAGGATCATGTCATCTGCAAATGGTGAGAGTTTTACTTCTTCTTTTCCAATTTGGATTCCTTTTATTTCTTTTTCTGCTCTGATTGCTGTGGCCAAAACTATGTTGAATAGTAATGGTGAAAGTGGGCACCCTTGTCTTGTTCCTGACTTTAGAGGAAATGCTTTCAATTTTTCACCATTGAGGATAATGTTTGCTGTGGGTTTGTCATATATAGCTTTTATTATGTTGAGGTATGTTCCTTCTATTCCTGCTTTCTGGAGAGTTTTTATCATAAATGGATGTTGAATTTTGTCAATGGCTTTCTCTGTATCTATTGAGATAATCATATGGTTTTTATTTTTCAATTAGTTAATGTGGTGTATTACATTGATTGATTTGCGGATATTGAAGAAGCCTTGCATCCCTGAGATACAGCCCACTTGGTCATGGTGTATGATCTTTTTAATGTGTTGTTGGATTCTGATGGCTAGAATTTTTTTAAGGATTTTTGCATCTATGTTCATCAGTGATATTGGCCTGTAGTTTTCTTTTTTTGTGGGATCTTTGTCAGGTTTTGGTATTAGGGTGATGGTGGCCTCATAGAATGAGTTTGGAAGTTTACCTTCCTCTGCAATTTTCTGGAAGAGTTTGAGCAGGATAGGTGTTAGCTCTTCTCTAAATTTTTGGTAGAATTCAGCTGTGATGCCGTCTGGACCTGGGCTTTTGTTTGCTGGAAGATTTTTGATTACAGTTTCAATTTCCATGCTTGTGATGGGTCTGTTAAGATTTTCTAATTCTTCCTGGTCGAGTTTTGGAAAGTTGTACTTTTCTAAGAATTTGTCCATTTCTTCCTCGTTGTCCATTTTATTGGCATATAATTGTTGATAGTAGTCTCTTATGATCCTTTGTATTTCTGTGTTGTCTGTTGTGATCTCTCCATTTTCGTTTCTAATTTTATTGATTTGATTTTTCTCCCTTTGTTTCTTGATGAGTCTGGCTAATGGTTTGTCAATTTTATTTATCCTTTCAAAGAACCAGCTTTTGGTTTTGTTGATTTTTGCTATGGTCTCTTTTGTTTCTTTTGCATTTATTTCTGCTCTAATTTTTAAGATTTCTTTCCTTCTACTAACCCTGGGGTTCTTCATTTCTTCCTTTTCTAGTTGCTTTAGGTGTAGAGTTAGGTTATTTATTTGACTTTTTTTCTTGTTTCTTGAGGTGTGCCTGTATTGCTATGAACTTTCCCCTTAGGACTGCTTTTACCGTGTCCCACAGGTTTTGGGTTGTTGTGTTTTCATTTTCATTCGTATCTATGCAAATTTTGATTTCTTTTTTTATTTCTTCTGTGATTTGTTGGTTATTCAGCAGCGTGCTGTTCAGCCTCCATATGTTGGAATTTTTAATAGTTTTTCTCCTGTAATTGAGATCTAATCTTACTGCATTGTGGTCAGAAAAGATGCCTGGAATGATTTCTATTTTTTTGAATTTACCAAGGCTAGCTTTATGGCCCAGGATGTGATCTATCCTGGAGAAGGTTCCATGTGCGCTTGAGAAAAAGGTGAAATTCATTGTTTTGGGATGAAATGTCCTATAGATATCAATTAGGTCTAACTGGTCTATTGTATCATTTAAAGTTTGTGTTTCCTTGTTAATTTTCTGTTTAGTTGATCTATCCATAGGTGTGAGTGGGGTATTAAAGTCTCCCACTATTATTGTGTTATTATTAATTTCTCCTTTCATACTTGTTAGCATTTGTCTTACATATTGCGGTGCTCCTGTGTTGGGTGCATATATATTTATAATTGTTATATCTTCTTCTTGGATTGATCCTTTGATCATTATGTAGTGACCTTCTTTGTCTCTTTTCACAGCCTTTGTTTTAAAGTCTATTTTATCTGATATGAGTATTGCTACTCCTGCTTTCTTTTGGTCCCTATTTGCATGGAAAATCTTTTTCCAGCCCTTCACTTTCAGTCTGTATGTGTCCCCTGTTTTGAGGTGAGTCTCCTGTAGACAACATATGTAGGGGTCTTGTTTTTGTATCCATTCAGCCAGTCTTTGTCTTTTGGTTGGGGCATTCAACCCATTTATGTTTAAGGTAATTACTGATAAGTATGATCCCGTTGCCATTTACTTTATTGTTTTGGGTTCGAATTTATACACGGTTTTTCTGTTTCCTGTCTAGAGAATATCCTTTAGTATTTGTTGGAGAGCTGGTTTGGCGGTGCAGAATTCTCTCAGCTTTTGCTTGTCTGAGAAGCTTTTGATTTCTCCCTCATACTTGAATGAAATCCTTGCTGGGTACAATAATCTGGGCTGTAGGTTATTTTCTTTCATCATTTTAAGTATGTCTTGCCATTCCTTCCTGGCTTGAAGAGTTTCTATTGAAAGATCAGATGTTATCCTTATGGGAATTCCCTTGTGTGTTATTTTTTGTTTTTCCCTTGATGCTTTTAATATTTGTTCTTTGTGTTTGATCTTTGTTAATTTGATTAATATGTGTCTTGGGGTGTTTTGCCTTGGGTTTATCCTGTTTGGGACTCTCTGGGTTTCTTGGACTTGGGTGATTATTTCCTTCCCCATTTTAGGGAAGTTTTCAACTATTATCTCCTCAAGTATTTTCTCATGGTCTTTCTTTTTGTCTTCTTCTTCTGGAACCCCTATGATTCGAATGTTGTAGCGTTTAATATTGTCCAGAGGTCCTGGAGGCCTCTGAGATTGTCCTCATTTCTTTTAATTCATTTTTCTTTTGTCCTCTCTGATTCATTTATTTCTACCATTCTATCTTCTAATTCACTAATCCTATCTTCTGCCTCTGTTATTCTACTATTTGTTGGCTCCAGAGTGTTTTTAATTTCATTTATTGCATTATTCATTATATATTGACTCTTTTTTATTTCTTCTAGGTCCTTGTTAAACTTTCTTGCATCTTCTCAATCCTTGTCTCCAGGCTATTTATCTGTGATTCCATTTTAATTTCAAGATTTTGGATCAATTTCACTATCATTATTCGGAATTCTTTATCAGGTAGATTCCCTATCTCTTCCTCTTTTGTTTGGTTTGGTGGGCATTTATCCTGTTCCTTTATCTGCTGGGTATTCCTCTGTCTCTTCATCTTGTTTAAATTGCTGAGTTTGGGGTGTCCTTTCTGTATTCTGACAGTTTGTGGAATTCTCTTTATTGTGGCTTTTCCTCGCTGTGTGTGGGTTTGTACAGGTGGTTTGTCAAGGTTTCCTGGTTAGGGAAGTTTGTGTCGGTGTTCTGGTGGGTGGAGCTGTATTTCTTCTCTCTGGAGTGCAATGAAGTGTCCAGTAATGAGTTATGAGATGTCTATGGTTTTGGGGTGACTTTGGGCAGCTAGTATTTTGAAGCTCAGGGCTGTGTTCCTTTGTTGCTGGAGAATTTGCTTGGTATGTCTTGCCCTGGAACTCGTTGGCCCTTGTGTGGTGCTTGGTTTCAGTGTCGGTATGGAGGCATTTGATGAGCTCCTGTCAATTAATGTTCCTTGGAGTCAGGAGTTCCCTGGAGTCAGGATTTGGACTTAAGCCTCCTGCTTCCAGTTATCGGTCTTATTTTTACAGAAGTTTCAAAACTTCTCCTTCTATACAGCACCATTGATAAAACATCTACGTTAAAGATGAAACGTTTCTCTACTGTGAGGGTCACTCAGAGAGGTTCACAGCGTTACATGGAGAAGAGAAGAGGGAGGAGAGAGTTAGAGGTGACCCAAATGAGATGAGGTGGAATCAATAGTGGAGAGAGTCGGGTAGCCAGTAGTCACTTCCTTATGTGCACTCCACAACTGGACCACTCAGAGATGTTTACGGAGTTATACAGAGAAGAGAAGAAGGAGGAAGGAGACAGAGGTGGCCAGAAGGATAAAAGGGGGGAATGAAAAGGAGGGAGACAGATCCAGCCAGTAATCAGTTCCCTAAGTGTTCTCCACCATCTGGAACACACAGAAATTCACAGAGTTGGGTAGAGTAGAGAGGGGTTAGGGAGGAGACACAGGCGACCTGGTGGAGAAAAAGGAGAGTCCAAAGGGAGAGAAAGCAGTCAAGCCAGTAATCTCGCTCCCTAGTGAAAAATGGGTCCTGAAGATTGGGTTCTTAAAGGTACAAAATTGGTAACAAATACATAAAAGCAAAAATTAAAAATCTAGAGTAGAGTTTGGAGTTTCAAAAATATGATGTTAAAGAAAAGAAGAAGGAAAAGAAAGAGAGAAAAAACGAAGAAAAACAAACAAGGTCACGAAAATTATAAAGAAAATATAGGTACAAAATTGATAACTGATACCAAAAAGCAAAAATTAAAAATCTAGAGTAGAGTTTGGAATTTCAAAAATACAATGTTAAAAAAAAGGAAGAAGAAGCATAAAGAGAGAAAACAAACAAACAAACAAAAACAATGTCGCAAAAATCATAAAGAAAATACAGGTACAAAATTGATATCAAATACCAAAAAGCATAAATTAAAAATCTAGAGTAGAGTTTGGAATTTCAGATATACAATTTTATATAAAAGAAGAAGAGAAAGAAACAGAAAAAAAAAAGTACACAGAAATTATAAAAAAACTATAGGTACAAAATTGATAACATATACCAAAAAGCTAAAATTGAAAGACTAGAGTTTGAAATTTCCAAAATACAATGTTAAAGAAAAGAAGAAAAAAAAAAAACAAGGTCAAAAATTTATAAAATATATATATATGAAGTTTGCTGAAGAAGAAAAAAATAGGGTCTTTTTTTTTTTGCAAAGTAATAGGTTATAAAAGTGCAAATAAAACGAACAATAGAAGACTTAAATTTCTTTTTTTTAATTAAAAAAAAAAAAGAAAGAAAGAATGATCGTAAAAATAGTAAAAATATATCTAGGACTTTTTCTGGTTTTGTTGTGAGCATTGTGGGTTCAGTTCATTTTTGGCTAGTTCCTTTGTCCAACTTATATTTCTCAAGATCTATAGGCCCCTTCCTATGTAGTCCGTAGTAACCACAGGGTTTTCATCTATTGCCTGTAGCTTCCAGGGCGTTTCCCTCTGTTATAGCTTCTTCTGTTTGCTGGTCTCTTCAGTGTCTGGTTTCCGCCCTGACACAAAGGGGACAGTGGAGGAAACTTTTTTTTTTAGGCTCACTTGTTCAGTCGCGCTGTGGGGAGGGAGGGAGGGA
>NW_011495026.1:1809059-1855024 GCF_000754665.1 Bison bison bison | reverse complement strand
GAGGCCGGCCCTGGGCTGCATGTACCTCCCAGGTCCAAGCCGCTCAGGTTCAGGCACTCGGGTAGTCCTCAGAGTCACAGACTCAGTTGGGCCTGTGTTTTGTGCTCTTCCCAGGTCCCAGCAGCTCAGGTGATGAGGTGTTTGGTGAGTGCCAATGCTGCGACTTATCGCCTCCCCGCCACTCGGTTATCTGGGTGTATAACCGGCGCACCTTCTCAGGCAGATGTTAACCGTCCAGACCCCTAAGAAGTTTTAGTTAGCAAAGAAGCCTGCTTACAGTTTTATAGATAATGTCTCTCTGGGGCTGTGATTGCCCCCTTCTGGCTCTGGCTGCCTGTCACCAGAGGGGGAAGGTCTGCAGCCGGCTATCTCTGTTCAGTCCTTTGTTCCGTGCGCGGGCCTGGCGGTGTCTTAGGTTGGGGCTGGCTTTTCGCGTGGTAGATATCCCACCGTCTGGTTTGCTAGCCCAAATTATTTGGCTCAGATAGCGCTCAGGGTATTCAGGCCAGATTCTTACTCTAAGCGATGCAGCCTGCGCCGCGCCTCCCTGCCCAGCCCCCGCTCACTAATGGCGTGTGCAGGCGTCCGCGCTGCTTCTCAGCTGGGGGGGTTACCATAGGGCTCGCAATCTGCGAGTTTTAATTGTTTATTTATTTTTTCTCCTTGTTATGTTGCCCTCTGTGCTTCCAAAGCTCGGCACAGATTCGGCAGCGAGAAGGTTTCCTGGTGTTTGGAAACTTCTCTCTTTTTAAGACTCCCTTCCCGGGACGGAACTCCGTCCCTCCCTCTTTTGTCTCTTTTTTTGTCTTTTATATTTTTTCCTACCTCCTTTTGAAGAGTTGGGTTGCTTTTCTGGGTGCCTGATGTCCTCTGTCGGCATTCAGAAGTTGTTTTGTGGAATTTACTCGACATTTAAATGCTCTTTTGATGAATTTGTGGGGGAGAAAGTGTTCTCCCCGTCCTACTCCTCTGCCATCTTGGCTCCTCCCCTGGACTGATATTTTAGCTCAGTTGCTAAGTTGTGTGAATTTGAGAAAACGTTTCAGTGTCTGCTAATGTCACTTTATCATCTCTAAAATGAGGTGAAGAACAGTCAATAATAATAACAGGGAACTGACGCTTAGATCTGATCATGTATGTTCAGAATCTGTGGTAGTGAGTGGCACACAGGAGCTAGTTTACACTGTCCCTCTTACCTGCTGCCCATGCTAAGCTGGTAGACCATGTGTTGAGATGAGATCACTGGTCACAGAACTTTGCACACATACTGTCATCTTTGTAAAGGAAAAGAAAAGGAAATGGGGTCGTTTTTAATGTTCGTATTGTAGAGAATAACTTAAAATTTGGAAGCTGTGTATGAAAATCTCCACATAGCATTTTGATACCTAATTAATAGTAGTATTAATAGAAAGTATCAATGAAACATTGAAACAAGATGTCATAATTAAGTTTAAATTATCTGAAAGATTCCACAGCAGAGCTAAAAATATGTTCCTGATGCACTGCTATCTCCTTACCTAAACTTTGGTGAAACTAAATAATTTCATGAAAGAGAAATATCCATATAAGGGAACGTTCTTCCTTAGGCAAGATACAATCTTCCTGAAAATGAAACGAATCACATTAGAAATTATAATGTGTTACTTTCATTCCAGTCTTAAGCATGGTTGAAACAACAACAGAAATTCCAATTTCTACAAAAATGTTCTCTAGGCCATCATTTGCATACAATTGCAATGTATATGTAATAATATGTATAGAAAAATAAATGTTTGACTGTCAAGATGGGAAATGGAAATTCTAACTATATCCCTGCTTATACATTGGTCATAATATCAATTAGATAAATGAAATGTAGTTTATATCTTTTTTATAAGTTTTATATAAGTAACCTATACTAGATAAGTAACCTATATTCTCACAATCAGTTATTTTAATAACTAGCCTTAGTGTGGCTGAGTCTGACTCTATTACCTTTACTCCAGGCACTGCTACCTTGTTTTGATATGGAACATTAGATTAGGTGTTCTCAGGTTTGTTTAATAGTAGAAATTTCTGTACTGATTTGTAAAATGCATTTAATTTTTTTATATGTTTAGAAGCTAAACAAGTCATAATTAAAAAGGCAAGCTGGTCATTATTTTTCATTGAAATAAAAACATACATAGCATGTAGCATGTATATAGCATGTAGACTTGATTCTGCGTCTATAATAACAGAATTAAAAGGAAAGCATATATCTGAGAGTCACCTGCACATCTCCCTGCTGCTGCTGCTGCTGCCGCTAAGTCGCTTCAGTCGTGTCCGACTCTGTGTGACCCCATAGACAGCAGCCCACCAGGCTCCCCCGTCCCTGGGATTCTCCAGGCAAGAGTACTGGAGTGGGATGCCATCGCCTTCTCCGGCGCATCTCCCAGGCACCTCAAAATCTTTGTGATTAAATAAGAATTGATTTTTCTTCTCAACTTCCCCCCTTCCTCACTCTAGTATTCTTTAGCTAGAAGCCATCACTTGTCTCATAGGAAGTAAGTAGAAATCACCTTCAGATTCTTTTTAACCTATAACTTCTCTGCTTCTAATCCAAAAAGCAACTTAAGTCTGTTCTCTTTAAAACATATTTTCTTTATTATTTTAATTTTTATTTCCTTGGGCTACACTGTGTGGCTTGTGGAAACTTAGATCCCCAACCAGGAATTGAACCTGTGCTCCCTGCAGTGCAAGTCTTAACCACTGGACTGCCAGGGAAGACCCAACTCTATTTTCTTTTTAATGTCTATCAACTTCCTTCCTCTATCACCTCTGATTTTCACCTAACTTAGGTTCTCACCATATCTCACTTTAAATATTAAAATAATCACTGTAATCCATTCTCCATACTGCAACTAGAATGGTTTTTATAAAATGTAATTCCGTACTCTTATTGTTTTGTCTACCAACAAACCCAGTACTGTAGCTACATACCATGGCTTCCCTGCTCGTAGTGGAACACAGGTTTCCTTTCACGTCTGGTCTTAACTCCTTTTCCACTGAGCTCTGGCTATCTTGCCACTTCAGAACATTTCTCTTTACCTTTTATAAAATTTAAAATAATTCCCTTGATTCCATGTTCTCCTCTTAATACTTCTCTATTTTTATTGTCTTCTGTACTACAGGACATACTTCTGAGATTTGCATCTGACCTCATTTTATTCACTTCTTCACTCAATTTCTTTCTCTCTAGACAACCTATTGAAATTGCTTTTGTCAATATCAAAAATAACTTTTTTTGTTGTTGTTGCCACGTCCATTAACACTTATCTGATTTTGTCTTATTTGACATCTCAGCAACATCATTCTTGCCTTACTTTTCTTTCTTAGATTTTGTCATGAACCAGTCCTGATTTTTTTTTTTTTCACAACAAAATACTTAGTCTCTTTTGCAAGTTTCTTTCCCTAAACCTTTAAACTCAGGTATGCTGCTGCTGCTGCTGCTAAGTCACTTCAGTCGTGTCCAACTCTGTGTGACCCCACAGACGGCAGCCCACCAGGCTCCCCCGTCCCTGGGATTCTCCAGGCAAGAACACTGGAGTGGGTTGCCATTTCCTTCTCCAATGCATGAAAATGGAAAGTGAAAGGGAAGTTGCTCAGTCGTGTCCGACTCTTCGCGACCCCATGGACTGCAGCCTACCAGGCTCCTCCGTCCATGGGATTTTCCAGGCAAGAGTACCGGAGTGGGATGCCATTGCCTTCTCCAAAACTCAGGTATATCTTAGCATTATTCTTGCACTTTCTTCTCTGTATATAAACTTATTTCTTAGGAAATCTCATTTAATACCACATCTTTAAGTATCTTGTGGCCAAATTTAAATCCATTTTACTAGCATTCCCATGAACATGAGACATATAGCCAACCACATTATCTGCAAAATAGATAAGGACTATTTTAAACCTAACATATTCAAAATAGAACTCTGATTGTATCTTCTATTTCTAGGATTTTCCCCATTACAGTTGATGATATCACTGATGACACAATTACTCATTTCAAAAACGTAGACAGTTTTCTTGATTTCTCTTTCTCCATCTAGCTTATCAGTATGTCCCCCTGAATTATTTCATTTCCTTCATTTCCACTTCATGACTGCAAGGTAAGGTAAGGTAAACACTGAAAAAAATTGCATTTCATTAAAATTACAAATGTCTGTTAATGAAATTAACAGAGAAAAGATAAGTCACAATGTGACAAAATTTGGCCACATGTATAAATGACAAAGGACTCATGTAGAAGTGAAGAATTCCTATCAATGGACATATGAAATTTGGATATATATATAATAACATATTGCTTTGTAGCCTAATTATAATAATATCATAAATAATAATAGTGCTCACTTACTAGTACAAGACAGTTTGTGTTAAGTTCAATTCAGTCTCTCAGTCATGTCCAATTCTTTATAACCCCATGGACTGCAGCACGCCAGGCTTCCCTGTCCATCACCAATTCCTACAGCTTGCTCAAATTCATGTCCATTGAGTTGGTGATGCCATCCAACCATCTCATTCTCTTGTCATCCCCTTATCCTTCTGCTTCAATCCATCCCAGCATCAAGGTGTTTTTCAATTTGTGTTACATCAGTATCATTTTAGTATCACAGAGTTTCAACTGAAGTAGAGGTCACTATTATCTCATTTTTATAGATGAAAAAACTGGGTTTTTTAAAACATAGATAAATTAACCAAAACCATATAGCTTGGGCCTTGGATTTGCATTAGAAGAGGTCAAACTTTAGAACCCAAGGAGCCACTGGGCCCTGATACTGTTATGTGTGCTTTTAACTACTCTGGACCTATATGTTTCACAGAAATGGATTATCACATTTCCTTTTCCTATTATTTTTATTGTTTTGAACTTTCATATTTTGGCAGAAATATTGACCAACACTCTCATTGACAGAATGACCAGATCAGTTTAAAAGTTGGTAACTGAGTTTGATTTTTAAAATAACAATATCATTTGCTTTTCTTCTGGAGTGAGGCTGGCAATGTGACTTTTAAACACAAATGAATCAAATTTCCCATTTATATTGGGATGTCCTCCATATTGGAATTTGGCCAGCTTTTTGTTCAGATTTTCAATATAGTTCTAAATGTGTAGACTATAGTGAGGACAATCTCAGGGAAATATCATGTTAAATTTTACATATATTGGGAACAAAATTCCAAGGGCTGATAATGATTCCAGTTGACCTTCAATGTGAAGGAAATTAGAGTAAAGGACCAGACAGCTCTGCCATATTGTGAAAGGATAATACTAAAGAGGGACAAAATGTATATAATCTACAAATATATAAATCAGATGAAATGAGCATGGTGAGAATGCCACCCATTCTACCTCCATGGCATGCACACATTCACAGAACCATAGAAAGACACTTCTGTGCTGCCTGTGATTCTATCTCAATGAGTGGCACCTTTCAGTTGCCAAGGGCAAAACTCTGGGCACCTGTGTAGAGTTACTCACATACTCAGCAACAATGCTCTGCTCTCTAATTCCTTAGCCTTGTCATGTAATTCAGGGCTTGATTATTATCATTATTTGCTGAACTCTCACAGTACTCCTAATTGGTCTCCCTGATCACAGAATTTCTTTGTTTCAATTCATATGCTGGATTCTAGCCTCAGTGATCTATCTGAAATGATTATGTGGGAAGTTATATTCATAGATAATGATGATCAGTAGGGGGATGGGCAGAATAAGTTCCACTAAAGGAATGTTTCCTAAAATGTGGAGAGGGAATGTGATCAAACTGCAGAAAAGTCAGAAATAAGCTCAGTTCCTGAGAATGAATTAAAAGGTCTATATTTAAGAACTAATGATTGAAGAGAGGGTTTAAGAATTGCTCTTGTACTGTTTCTTTAAAGAAAAAAAAAATTGGTGATGCCACTAGATCAAAATAGGAGGAAAAAATCCTCACATTGGACATTCATGGTAAGTTACATAATAGTTACAGAATCAAAAACCATACGAACTATTTTGCTAAACTTATGTCTAGCTGATCAGCATATCTCTCTCATTTAATCTTGATGACATTGCAAATATTTATAATACATTTGTACCTACTACTTATAAATATTTTTTCTTTAACTCAGTCACCTCACAAATACTATAATTTGTTATGAAAAGGTATGGCTCTACAAGGTATGACCTAATAAACAACATATCTTTAAGAAAACCACTTGCGATGTTTTTCTTGGGCATTATTAGATTAATCTACTTACCTACTGATATTTTTCATAAAAATATTTAGTTTAAAAATTAATGAAATTGCAATTGATATAATTTTTAAATGCAGTAGTCTCTCTTTAAAATCTCTTAACATTTTTAACTTTGAATAGAAATTTTTACTTTCTAGTATAAGGCTGTCAGTACCTTGGCCACATCTTCTCAGAGTGCATACCCATTAAATGGAATTCATAGGCCACTTTAAAGCATCTCTTAGACCTGAAAGTAGTATAGTAACTGGTTGGCATAGTAACTGGTTTTAAAATTCCCAGCAGAATAATTCAGTTGTCCAGTATGTGGCTACAGAATGGCTTTCAGATTAGCTTCAATTATTTGCAGGCTGCTGACTTCATTTTCCTTATAGGCCCCCAACCTCTCACCTCTGAAAATATACTTTTATAGTCAAAGCAGTTTTTCGTTTGAGGTAGATGTGGCTTCCAGTGAGTGCAGTAATCCTTTCTTTTGTACCATGGCCTAGTTCAGAGTACAAACTTCAGTCATATCTCAGAAGGAACTTGAAACACAGACTTATGTTTAGCGTAGCACATAAATATGATGCATGCAGTATGAAGTGCTTCAGCCTTTAATGTTATCCATGTTCAGCCCTTTCATAATTTTGCCATATATACTTCAGTGCATGCAATTAGAGCAGGGAAGCTTTTGCTGGCCCCATACCTGAGCTCACTACTCTCTCCTTGGTTATTTCCTCCTAAAACCAAGTGTGACTACATTTTTCTCATTTTAAGTTCTTTTAATTTTTTTGACTTTGGAGAAATGGTAAATAAGTCTAAACCCCCACTCCCCTTCTCTGGTACTTAACATTTCTCCACATGCTGGTCTAATTTCCATTTGCTATAAGTACATACAAGATGGCAGAGTAGAAGGACGTGCACTCATCTTATCCTGGGAAAATTCCAAAATTACAACATGCTGATGAACAACCACTGACAGGAGAATGTTGGATCCAAGGTGAGGCCCCAGCAAGACTGTAGGAGGGGCAAAATCATATTTAGAATCAGACCCCCAACCCACCAGAGACACTCAGAGGGCTCAGACAAACCTTGTGTGCACCAGGACCCAGAGACCCCAAAGAGACTGAGTCAGAACTGTGTTTGAGTGTCTCCTGTGGTGGTATGGGTCAGCAGTGGCTTACCTCAGGGGCAGGGGCTCTGGGTACAGCAGACCTGGGTATGGCATAAGCCCTCTTAGAGGAGATCACCATTAACCCCATCATAGAGCCCCCAGAGCTTACACAGGACTGGGGAAACAGACTCTTGGAGGTCACAAAGAAAATATTGTGCCCACCAGGACCCAGGAGAAAGGAGCAGTGGCCCCACAAGAGACTGACCCAGACTTGCCCCTGAGTGTTCAGGAGTCTCTGGTGGAGGTGTGGGTTGGCAATGGCCTGATACAGCATTGGGGGCACTGAGTGCAGCAGTGCATGGAACCTTTTGGAGGTCACTATTATGTTCATTACCTCCACCATAGTTTGGCCTCAGGTCAAACAACAGGGAGGGAACACAGCCCCACCCATCAACAGAAAATTGGATTAAAGATTTACTGAGAATGGCCCCACCCATCAGCCCATCAGAACAAGACCCAGTTTCCCCCTCAGTCACTCTCACCATCAGGAAGTTTCAATAAGCCTTATCCTTATCCATCAGAGCACAGGCATAATAAAAACAACAATCACATAAAACTAACCAAACTGATCACATGGACCACAGCCTTGTCTAACTCAATGAAATTATGAGCCATGCCGTGTAGGGCCACCCAAGATGGACAGATCATGATGGAGAGTTCTGACAAAACGTGGTTCACTGGAGAAGGGAATGGATGGCAAGGCAGTATTCTTGCCTTGAGAATCCCATAAACAATATGGAAAGGCAAAAAGATACGACACCAAAAGATGAGCTCCCCAGGTGAGTAGGTGACCAATATGCTACTGCAGAAGAATGGAGAAATAACTCCAGAAAGAAAAAAAGAAGACAGAGCCAAAGCAAAACAACACACAGTTGTGGATGTGACTGGGGATGGAAGTAAAGTCCTATGCTTTAAAAAGCAATATTGCATCGGAACCTGGGATGTTAGGTCCATAAATCAAGGCAAATTAGAAGTGGTCAAACAGAAGATGGCGAAAGTGAACATCAACATTTTAGGAATCAATGAACTAAAATAGACTGGAATGGGTGAATTTAACTCAGATAATGATTATATCTACTACTGTGGGCAAGAATCCCTTCAAAGAAATGGAGTAGCCATCATAGTCAACAAGAGTCCAAAATGCAGTACTTGGATGCAGTCTCAAAAGTGACAGAGAGATCTCTGTTCATTTCCAAGGCAAAGCATTCAATATCACAGTAACTCAAGACTACGCCCTGACTAGTAATGCTGTAGAAGCTGAAGTTGAATGGTTCTATGAAGATCTACAAGACCTTCTAGAACTAACATCACAAAAAGATGTCCTTTTCATTATAGGGAACTGGAATGGAAAAGTAGGAAGTCAAGAGATACCTGGTAATAGGCAAGTTTGGCCTTGGAGTACAAAATGAAGCAGGTCAAAGGCTAACAGAGTTTTGCTAAGAGAACTCACTGGTCATAGCAAACACTCTCTTCCAACAACACAAGAGAAGACTCTACACATGGATATCACCAGATGTTCAATACCAAAATGAGATTGATTATATTCTTTATAGTCAGAGATGGAAAAGCTCTATACAATTAGCAAAAATAAGACCAAGAGCCAAATTCAGAATTAAATTGAAGAAAGTAGGGAAAACCACTAGACCATTCAGGTATCACCTAAATTAAATACCTTACAAATATGCAGTGGAAGTGACAAATAGATTCAAGGGATTGGATCTGATAGCCAGAGTGCCTGAAGAGCTATGGACAGAGGTTCATGACATTGTACAGGACATGGGGATCAAGACCATCCCCAAGAAAAAGACATGCAAAAAAGCAGAATGGCTGTCTGAGGAGGTCTTACAAATAGCTGAGAAAAGAAGGGAAGCTAAAGGAAAAGGAGAAAAGGAAACATATACCCATTTGAATGCAGAGTTCCAAAGAATAGCAAAGAGTGATAAGAAAGTCTTCCTCAGTGATCAATGCAAAGAAAGAGAGGAAAATAATAGAATGGGAAAGACCAGAGATCTCTTCAAGAAAATTAGAGATACCAAAGGAACATTTAATGCAAAGAAGGGAACAATGAAGTACAGAAACAGCTTCTGGTGTGGAACTATCAGAAGCAGAAGATATTAAGAGGTGGCAAGAATACACAGAAGAACTATACAATAAAGATCTTCATGACCCAGATAACCATGATGGTGTGATCACTTACCTAGAGCCAGACATCCTGGGATGCGAAGTCAAGTGAGCCACATCACTACGAACAAAGCTAGTGGAGGTGATGGAATTCCACTTGAACTGTTTCAAATCTTAAAAGATGATGTTGTTAAAGTGCTTCAATCAGTATCCCAGAAAATTTGGAAAACTCAGCAGTGGCCACAGGACTGGAAAACATCAGTTTTCATTCCAATCTCAAAGAAAGGCAATGCCAAACTACCACACAATTGCACTCATCTCACATGCTAGCAAAGTAATGCTCAAAATTCTATAAGCCAGACTTCAATAGTACATGAACTGTGAATTTCCAGATATTCAAGCTGGTTTTAGAAAAGTTTGAGAATCTGGAGATCAAATTGCCAACATCTGTTGGATCATTGAAAAAACAAGAGAGTTTCAGAAAAACATCTACTTCTGCTTTATTGACTACATCAAAGCCTTTGGCTGTGTGGATCAGAATCAACTGTGGAAAATTCTTCAAGAGATGGAATACCAGACCACCTTACCTGCCTCCTGAGAAATATGTATGCAGGTCAAGAAGCAACAGTTAGAACTGGACATGGAACAACAAACTAGTTTCAAATCGGGAAAGGAGTACATCAAGGGTGTATACTGTCACCCTGCTTCTTAAACTTATATGCAAAGTACATCATGCGAAATGCCTGGCTGGGTAAATCACAAGCTGGAATCAAGATTGCCATGAGAAATATCAATAACCTCAGACATGCAGATGACACCACCCTTATGGCAGAAAGCAAAGAACAATAAAGAGCCTTTTGATGAAAGTGAAAGAGGAGAGTGAAAAAGGTGGCGTAAAACTCAACAATCAGAAAACTAAGATCATGGCATCCGGTCTCATCACTTCATTGCATATAGATGGGGAAACAATGGGAACAGTGTCAGAGTTTATTTTGGGGGGCTTCAAAATCACTGCAGATGGTCACTGCAGCCATGAAATTGAGAGACACTTGCTCCTTGGAAGAAAAGCTATGAGAAACCTGCTGCTGCTAAGTCGTATCAGTCATGTCAGACTCTGTGCAACCCCATAGATGGCAGCCCACCAGGCTCCCCCGTCCCTGGGATTCTCCAGGCAAGAACACTGGAGTGGGTTGCCATTTCCTTCTCCAATGCATGAAGGTGAAAAGTGAAAGTGAAGCCGCTCAGTCGTGTTCAATTCTTTGTGACCCCATGGACTGTAGCCTACCAGGCTCCTCCGTCCATGGGATTTTCCAGGCAAGAGTACTTGGAGTGGGGTGCAATTGCCTTCTCAGATGAGAAAACTAGACAGTATATTAAAAAACAGAGACTTTACTTTTCCAACAAAGGTCCATCTAGTCAAAGCTAGGATTTTTCTAGTATTCATGTATGGATGTGAGAGTGGACTATAAAGAAAGCTGAGTGCTGAAAAATTGATGCATTTGATCTGTGGTATTGGAGAAGACTCTTGAGAGTCCCTTGGATTGCAAAGAGATCCAGCCAGTCCATCCTAAAGGATAATCAGTCCTGAATATTCATTGGAAGAACTGTTGCTGAAGTTGAAACTCCAATACTTTGGCCACCTGATGTGAAGAACTGATTCATTGAAAAGACCCTGATGCTGGGAAAGATTGAAGGTGGGAGGAGAAGGGGGTGACAGGGTGAGATGATTGTATGACATCACTGATGCTGCAGTCCATAGTGTTGCAAAGAGTCAGACATGACTGAGCAACTGAACTGAACTGAACTGTGATTGTTTGGCTTTCTCTGGCTTCCAGAGTCCTCTGCAGTCACACAGTTGTATGCAGCAGGACAGACGTGAGGATTGGAGTACATTCTCCCCAGAAGAATTTTCAACCAGGAGTCAGTGGGAGTTAGTGGATGTGCATGTGTGCATGCTCAGACATTCGGATTGTTTGCAACCCTATGGACTGTAGCCAGCCAGGCTCCTCTGTTCATGTGATTCTTCAGGCAAAATTTGTGCTGGAATAGGTTGCCGTGCCCTCCTTCAGGGCATCTTCCTGACCTGGGGATCAAACCCATGTCTTTTACATCTCCTGCATTGGCAGGTGGGTTCTTTACTACTAGTGCCACCTAAGAAGCCCAAGTTAATGGATAAATATCCTCAAATAATAATACAATGTCTTCTCTATTTGTTTTTTTTTTTTTTTTTAACCTCACCTTTGCTCTGTATATCTCAACTTTGCTTCTGTCTATTGAGTGGGTTTCTCAGTTTTACGGGACTTCTCTTTCTCCCCATGGCTTCCCTGATAGCTCAGTTGTTAAAGAATTTGCCTGCAAAGCAGGAGACCCTGGTTTGATTCCTGGGTTGGAAAGATCCACTGGAGAAGGGATAGGCTACCCACTTCAGTATTCTTGGGCTTCCCTTGTGGCTCAGCTGGTGAAGAATCTGCCTACGAGGGAGACCTGGGTTTGATCCCTGGCTTGGGAATATCCCCTGGAGGAGGGAAAAGCAACCCACTCCAGTATTCTGACCTGGAAAATTCCATGGACTATACAGTCCATGCGGACACAAAGAGCTGGACGTGATTGAGTGACTTTCACTTTCTCTTTCTCCCCATACATGTATCCTGTATAAATCCTGCAGATTCCTAGTACTGACTTCATCATCCCTGATTCTACATGACTCTTAGATTCTAGCACCCTTCACATTCTAACTGGCTTACTGGATCTGTAAGGGTGTTCTTATTACAGATTTTTGAAATAGTTCAGTGCCATCAGCTTAGCCTTAGAATCCATTCATATGGGTGCAGGTCCATTCAGATCCAGTCACCTAGGGGCCTAGGAGTTGTGGTCCGGCAATATAATCATGGCAATTGGATCCTCTTTTGTTCAGGAAGATTGAAGAAGTGATATTCCTAGAAGCTGTTTGGACCCAGGAGCAATAATTATAATAATATTTATAATATCTAATATACACATCCTGGAGGAGGACATGGCAGCCCACTCCAGTATTCTTGCCTGGATACTTGCCATGGACAGAGGAGCCTGGTGGGCTACAGTCTATGGGGTTGCAAAGAGTTGGACACGACTGAGCAACTAAGCACAGCACAGCACAATATACCCATAAAGAAGTGGGCTTCCATGAAGTAGGCTATTTCAAATGCTACTTAGGCTTTCCCCAACCAGGGTCTAGATCTATGCTACTTAAAAAGCTGAATCATCAGATTGAAGCATACATGGATATATGGTATGAATTTTGGTCCAAGATGTACAAGAAATAACACATTTCTTTATTATTCTTTAAGCCCTTCTTCAGCAAACACATAGATACACAGTCTGCTGAAATCATAAGAAAGTCCAGTAACCCCCTAACAATCCTCAATTTACATTAACATCCTACCAAGGAGATATTTATTATTTTTATCTCATGGTCTTTGCATAGCTCAAGGCTTTCTGCTGTTTCTATGCTGTCCTCAGAGCATAGGAATCTTTTTTCCAAGCCTGAGAATCCCAATGGCTAAAATCTTATCTCCTTTAGATGTGGAAAAATTAATTTTTAAAAATTTATCTCTTATACAGAGTATTGCTGGGGTTAAAACTTCCATCCAGGCCATTCTTGAACACACAGAGCTGTTTGCCTCCCCCATTTCAAGGACTTTCTGATCACTCGTGCAGGAAATTCTTCCATACCTTCTCTGTACCTTCCTGCAAATGGCATAGTAGGCAGTGGGCTTAGGTTTTTGTAAAACCCAGACCAGGAAGTTTTGGAGTCTTTCCATCTGCCTACTAGAGATGAGTGAGCTATTCACTTAGGGCACAAAATTGAAGGGGACCCCAAAAATCTCTGTAATCATGATGAATGATACTTAATGTAATGTAAAATCAAAATTAATGTAGAAATGCATGATGCAAGCATCACAGTTTTAAACAAAGACAGGATCAGTATTGCTGATATTTTTCTTTTGCAATAGGTTCCATCATGGCTCAGAATAGCATGCAGTTGGCCACATACTGTCCCTAAGCGCTGAACATGAGTTTTATTTACACAGAGGAGAAAGCAAAGACGGAACCACATATGTTAACTCTCAAAATGTTATCCCGTGAAATACGGAGGAGATGCTCTTTGGAGAATAATCTGTCAAGCACAGCAGCCTGAACTCACATATTTAGAACTTGATTTTCTTGAAATTGCTTGTTAGGATGAATCACATGCTAAATGTCTGATACTAGCAGAGCCTAGTGAGAAGCTTGAGACCTCTTATTCTTTGGAAGAGACAGTTAGATGTCTTACTCCATGCTGCCCCAAGTGGACTGAGAACAGTGACTTAGAGCTGGACTCAGTGTACGATTGGGGCCTTGAAAGATGTCCACAGTTCCCAACTCTGGTAGAAGATAGGGGGTAGTAAGGGACCCTTGTACATTTTTCCTAAACACCCAGGGGAGATTCATCTCTTTTATCTCTTGGACACCCCAGAATTTCTTCACACTAGTAGTCCTTGTGATCAGTCACCGTATGAGCTAAGAATGGCTTCTTAGAAAAAGTCCGCCTGCTTGTCAAGCCTCAACAGATTCATTTCAGCTTTTCAAACTGGTTAGGTAAGTCATCAGACTGATAAATGAACATTCTAAGAAACTCTTCCCTATCTTACTCCCCATGAAAATGACTGAGTTTTCAATTAAAAAAAAAAAATCAGCTGTTTACTTAAACTCTGCATTTATTTTCTGGAATTAGTTTTCATTTTCTTATCGTCGAAAAACTAAAGGTAACTAAAATAATCTAATACCTTCCTATTCAAAATGTAGCTATGAGACCAAAAGAATCAGTATTAACTATTAGAAATACAGAATCTGAGACCCCTTCCCATGCCTAGTGAATTACAGTTTTCATTTATCAAGAAACCCAGGTGATTTGTATGCATAGCAAAGTCTGAAAAATGCTGATACAATACAGACTGTTGTTTTTTCCCCTTCCAGTTCATATTTATCTTGTTCTTCACTCTCCGGTGTGTGTTTTGATGCCCAATTGTTGCTTTCAATTTCTCATTATTTACCCCACATCTTTTCCTTGATTTTGTTCTAAGTAGAATATTTTTAAAACACAGATTTTCAGCATTTAAGTCCTGCAGAATACTATCTCCCCACTCCGTTATACTTTGCAAAATGCTTTTTAGATATTAGGACTAAGTCTGAGCTCTTTGTGAAATTGGTTGCTCTGGAATTTGCACTCATCGTAGCATCATGAGTTTTTCTGTGGATGTTGTAATTTTTCTATAGTGGGGGATGTTTTTTCCTTACCCTTGGGGAAAGTTATTTTGTACATGGGGCACAAGCTGGTGAGAATTCTACACTTGGTAGAAGCAGTGATGTACTGAAACCAGATCATACTGGCTCAAGAGAGCCAAATGTATGCTTATCTTAATGCTGCATTCATCCACATCATTATGGTCGCTTGAAATCCCACTTAGTGGAGGTATTCACAATTTATACCACAGAAATTGGCAAATACTACGTATCAAGGCTTTTTTTTTCTTTTTCACATGTGTTTCTGGAGTATAAACATTCCAAGTTGTCCTGAAAAGTAGTAAACATTTTCCCTGAAACTTCAGTTGAGGCAGTTATCATTAGTTTGTTTCCTTTATAATATTGTTTAGCATTAATATAAAAAGATAAGATTACAAAAATCATAATCTCAAACAGTAGTACATGGTAGATAAATAGGTGGGAAAAAAAAGTCTTAGGCATGATAAGTAGATTGATGAAGAAAATGTAATTAGGAAACGATGTAATAAGTATTGGAGTATCTATATTTCTCCAAAGCTCTTACTGTTTTTGACATAAGTCAAGGTACGACTTGAGACAGGTCTGTAAGGACTTTGATGTTTGTGGGTAGATTGCTAACCCGTTTATACCTTAAAAAAGTAATTACTATGAACCAGGTATTATTTTAAACATGTCATAAGTATTTTAATCCTCATGAAAACAGCCAACTGGGAATAGTGTATTTTACAAATGAGGTAAGAAAACTTGACCAAGACCAGACAAGCAGTATATGGTTAGTTTGGGATTTAAACCCAGGTCATTTCACATTGGTGCTTCCCAAGGGGCGCTTGCGGTAAAGAATCTACCTGCCAATGCAGGAGACGTGGGTTTCCATCTCTGGGTTGGGAAACCTCCCAGGAGGAGGAAATGGCAACTTGCTTCCAGTATTCTTGCCTGGAGAATCCCATGGACAGAGGAGCCTGGTGGGCTACAGTCTGTGGTGGAGCAAAGAGTTGGACCAACTTAGCACACACACATCTCACATTATTGCTTTCGGAAACGCTCCTTGGCTGGAGAGTCACAGGACCTGTCTCTAAATTGTTTTAATCAGGTTGGCCACATATTTCAGGTAAAGGAGGTTTCAGAGATGGCTGCCTTTCATAAACCTTGGGTAGTTTTGACTTGTAAAATGTACATTTTCTTACAAATATGTTGTTATCTGTTAAACTTCATCATTTTTCCTGTTTCAAAAACCAAGAGCTCTTCCAGTATATAACTTGAAATATCCCCTTGTTTAGATTAATGTCATACTAAAAAGACATCTTAAGAATTTTCTGGTTTTCAAATTAAAAAAAAAAAAACAAAAAACAAACTTTCTTATTATTTACATAATTACTATGAATACTTTTAAAATTAAATTTTAACTATATAGAATACATTCACTCCACTTTTTTTTAGTCACGTCTTCATCCACTAAAATATTTGTCTTTAAAAATGTAGAGACACTTCAGTATCAGGCCATACGTAGCCAGAAATATATTCTGATGAAAGAAAGGTAATGTGCATAAATTATCCTGGAAGAAAACATTCCATTAACTATAGACAACTGACCTTCGTTGCATACAAAGTGATTTATAATGTAGGCTGTTTTTGTAAAAGAAATTCTAGGAGAGGCAACAGTTGTCTAGATCGTGGCAGTGGTTTTGAGTCATTTTGTAATTGAGCATTAGATTTATGAAGTCAGTAACATCAACAATGTATTCTGATTTTATCTTAATTGGATGCAATTAGACCTAGGTGTGCTTTTCATAAAATTAAAGATCTGAAGCACAGCAATATCAAAGACACCAGTGTTCTTTTGTTTTCCTAGATGAAACAGGTTGAGCTTTTATATGCTATTGGGATTTCTACATATTTATGGAGATAAAGGGTAGGAAGTAGTTTGTGTTCTCCTTGATTTTCCTCTCAGGGTTTATATATCTATATATTGTTGTTTTTCAGTTGCTCAGTCATGTCCAACTCTTTGTGAACCCATGGTCTGTAGCCTGCCAGGTTCCTCTGTCCATGGGATTCTCCAGGCAAAAATACTGGAGTGGGTTACCATTTCCTTCTCCAGGGGATCATCCTGACCCTGAGATGGATTGAATCCAAGTCTCCTAAGTGTCTTGCATTGGCAGGTGAGTTATTTACCACTAGTGCCACCTGGGAAGCCCCTATATATGTATATCTATATATAAACCTATGTAGATAGAGATAAATATTTCCTGAGACTTCAGTTTTAATTCAGTCATTCATTTAGCAAATAGAATTTGAGGCCCATAAAGTGCCAGGCATGAGTCTATTCTCTAGTGGTATTCTGGTGAACACTCATGAACTCTCTTGATATTTGAGGAACTGAAAATAAAAATGTAGATTAATATAAATAATATAGAATATAGTCTATAGGGTTTATATGTATTATATACACACTGTATATGTGTACATTATAAAATATTACGTGTGTATATATATTGTAAATTTTATATACTATAATGTTCTGTCTATGGGCTTCTCCACTGGCTCAGCAGTAAAGAATCCACCTGAGGTTCAGGAGTCTCGTGTTCAACCCCTAGGTTGGGAAGATCCTCTGGAGGAGGGCCTGGCAACTAACTCCAGTATTCTTGCCTGGAGAATTCCACTGACAGAGGAGCCTGACAGGCTAGAGTCCATAGGATCACAAAGAGTGGGACATGACCAAAGCGACTGAGCATGCACACACACATATTCTATCTACAGTCCTGGCTTTGGAACTCCATGGTGAAGTAGTTTAAGAAAAAAGAGAAAATTCAACTGCAAATGCCAAAGGGAAAACAGTCAATTTGCAGTTAAAGTTAGGAGATACAATTAGTGTGCTTGTGGAGAGGTAAATAGACTTGAAATACTTATTTATGAAGGAAGAAATTTTCTGTAATCACAAAACACATTCTAGAGAAAGATGAACTAAGGACTTTTGGATAAAAGGCAATCAAGCAGAGAGTGTTTGGGAGTTAAGAGGGGTAAAAAAAAAAAAAAAAAATCAATGACCAAAGAGATAGAACGTATAGATGACTTAATGCCATTCTCACAGTAATTCTATCATATAGTCAATAGAACTTTCCTAGGATAACAGAGTCTGGGATTTGACCTCATTCTATGTAATTGTGGGACATAGTGGAGTATACTTTTTGAAGGGATGACTTTAGATTCAAAGTAAATTCTGGCTCTTCCATTTACTTGGAATAAAAATTTGATCAAGTTTCTTAATCTCAGCATTTCATTATCTGTAAAATAGGGCAAAAATAGCCTTTACTACAGGAAGCTTTTGTGAAGATCAAATTGGTAGTAGTTTATTTTACTTGCTGAAAAGAATGCCTGGAATCATAAGGGATTAATTAAATTTAGCTGATAATCTTTAAACTAATTGTAATCTTACCCCTACCCATGTCTTTTAGTTGCATGAGAAAAATAATTCATGCCACAGCGCGGTGAGGGATGGGCTCAGGGAGGAAGAAGTCATGCTCAATCGCTAGAGAGGGGCTATTACATCTGACTTGGCCTAGATTTTTCTCAGGTACATGTTCATGGAGGGGCGTTGCTTGAATGGTCTTGTCAGAGTCTAATTGGACAATTACTAGTAAACAGGTTTGCTGTGGATTAAAAGGTGAACACCTGAGGGATATTCTATTGCATTTCTGCCCTCTGCATGGTAGGAAGATGAAGGCAAGGCCTAGACATTTAGTGTAGAATAGCTATCTTAATCTCTTTCTTTCTACAAGTCTTTGTATATAGCTTGCATATAGCTTGGGGGCATGGCCATGGAGATCAGTTCCTTTTGTCCACAACTCCCTCCCTGCTTCCTTCTTGCTGAGTTCTGTTTTGTTTACTTCTTTCCTGTAGGCCCAAGACAGTGTGTTGAAATCGTATGATGTAGATTTGGGTTCAAGAGGTGAATGAATGCTGCGTAGCTAGCCTGGGATCACATACTTCAGCTCAGCATTGATATAGCAGTTGGTGGTGAAAATCTGTCTCCTAACATTCTTCTGTGTGTTGAGGATACTCACAAACTGCAGAGGTGGTGAGCTGTGGGCAAGAGCTCACCTGCTATCCAGACTCTCACTCACATTTCTAAATGTGAAGTCTTTCGCCGTTGTTGCTGCTGCTGCTAAGTCACTTCAGTCATGTCCGACTCTGTGCGACCCCATAGATAGCAGCCCACCAGGCTCCCCTGTCCCTGGGATTCTCCAGGCAAGAACACTGGAGTGGGTTGCCATTTCCTTCTCCAATGCATGCAAGTGAAAAGTGAAAGTGAAGTCGCTCAGTCGTGTCTGACTCTTAGCAACCCCATGGACTGCAGGGAGAAGTTTTCCAACAATATTTATGTGTGTTGAAATTTTAATTGAAGATTTCCATTAAAATAATAAATGTGTGAGTGTGTGTGTGTGTTAGTCACTCAGTTGTGGCTGAATCTTTGCAACCCCGTGGACGATAGCCCACCAGGCTCCTCTGTCCACATGGAATTCTCCAGGCAAGAGTACTGGAGTAGGTAGCCATTCCCTTCTCCAGGGGATCTTCCTGAAACAGGGATTGAACCCAGGTCTTCTGCATTGCAGGCAGATTCTTTACTGATGAAGCCACCAGAGAAGCAATATAAAGTAATATACTAGTTTTAAATAAAGATACCGTAGCTTAACATTATTTATAAAAAAGTGTCAAGTATATTCTTACTTGTATTTATATAGTAACATAAAAATGATGAAATGTATTAATTTCTACTTCTAGTGGAAAATGAAACTTGTAAGTCTCTTAACATGATCATTTATTTAATAAAATTATCCAACAGTCTCATTGTTTTAATAAATAATAAATTATTTAATAAAAATTATGTAGTTATACTTCATTATTTCTATTTTAACATTATGATTTACTTACCATTCAATATGCATCAGTTTTTTAAAAGTATTTTTTATTGAGCTATAGTTGATTTTCAATTTTACAGCAAAGTGATTGTTATGCATATACATATATATTGGTTCTTTTTCAGATTCTTTTCCATTATAAGTTATTACAATACATTTAATATAGTTCCCTGTGCTATCACATCAGTTTTTGTTTGTTTGTTTGTTTGTTTTTAATATGTAACTATAGAGGTTTTTTTTTTTTTTTAAGAATTAGGTTAGGCAAGTTAAGTTTGTCTTTAAGTTTTTGTCAACTTTCTTTTGTCTCCTCAAAGTTTAAAATGCAAAGAACCTTTTTATGCATCATCATCAGAAGTAGAACTATTATTATCATTAGTAATTATATTTAAGACAATCTTCAGATCCCACTCTTTTCAGTTTGTAACACAAATTTTCCACGAACCCTGCAAATCACCGCCCTTGAGAGAATCTTCATAGCTCTGTTTGCCTCAGAAATGTGTGGCTCCTTCCTCAGAACCACTTAAGCTAACCAAACTATTAGCACCTGCTGAACCTCCTCTCCATCAGTCATCAGTCATCAGCAATCAGGCAGCTACTTGATAATTAGCTGAGAGGTGGAAAAAACACTTCAAAGAACTAAAAATATTTTCCACAGTGACTTTGTGCATAAAATAATTATTTTCCCTCTATTAATCCACTTACGTGTCTCCGTGCAATAGGAAAATTAAAAATGCAATACACAAACGTCAGTATAATTCAATGTATGATATACTTGTCTACTCACAGTTACCAGGAAAGCAGTATATGACAGATACAATTCTAAGGCATTATATGTAACTTAATTTTTTATTTTATGCATGCTGCCTTTATCACCTTACTTGATTAAAAAAAAAAAAGTTAAAGAAAGGCACATAGGCTATCTTGTGCCTAGCACCAAGCATGCACTAGTATAGTAGTATATATTAACCCATGGAATCATTACAAATATCCTATGTGTAAGCTTCTATTTTTACCTTCATTTTACAGAGGAGATCTGTAACAGAGCAAGACTTGCCCAAGATCACACAGCTTAAAATGGCATGGCTGGGATTCCATCTCAAACACTTTGGCTCCAGATTCCATATTCTTGACCACAGCAGACAGGTAAGATCCAAAAATAATACACTCAGTGATAGACACACACAGGCAAATCAGAGGGGAACACAATGTGCTTACTGTTTTGGTCAGTGTCCACCTAATTATAACCCTGATACATATTTTCACTAAGCAATATGTATAGAGATGATTTCTAACAATAATCCAGTAATAACAATAAAGATAATAATACTAAATAGAGTAGTAGAGAATCATCATTGTGTTACATTGCACAAGACTATGCAGCTTTTTACACATTTAATCTCCTATGATAGGTTACAAACCCAACTCAGATTCATATTTTCTTAACTACTGCTCATAACTTAAATGAATGGACAAATTTATTTTTTTTAAGTCCTCAATTTTCAAAGCTTGCCAAAAACTAGATAAAACATTTCCAGTGTAACTATAAAGATATAAGTTCATAATCTTTATTTTATTTCCTGAAGTCTATATGTTTCTAATTTGAGAATTTGCCTCCCTACCCCCAAAAATGTATCTTTACAGAGAAGCAAAATGTAGAGAAACTTTTGCTGTAAAATTATATTAGATTTTGGTCTACAATTCACTAGCAGTTTTAATCACTACCTATATTTATGCATATACAGATGTATCAACTCTACGTTTGACAACTCTAGAAAGCATTGCATCTACAGGATGAGAATATAGAAGTTTATATGAGGTGTGAATTAGAAAAGACACAATGAACATATATATATATATATATATATGCACTTTACTTCATTAGTTTCCCTGACATTAGAAAAAGTTGGCATGTATTTTAAATATCTACCCTAAAGTTTTAATAAACTTACCTTGCCCAGCAACTGTGCAGGGATGTCTAATATGGCTGTTTGTTTCTGCAGGGCAGTATTCTGTACATAGAGATATAAATGAAAGAAAGCAGGAGCCTAGAAAATGTATAGGTGCATTTCACATGCATATTTCATGAATTAATTTTTTACTTTCCTGCAGCTATAGCTTAATTGACCAATCATTCTGCTCTTTGTAAGTGAACACACTTTTTTGTCGTTTTCTTTTCAGTAATTACGCTTTTATTTATAAGTAAATATGAATATGCTAAGACCATAAAATAAAATATTAGGATGAGAGAAAGAAATAATGAGGAATAAATGATACCATACCATACTGATAGTTTTCATTTCTTGAATCACCCCTTATTTTTAGGAGAGACTTTAAAAATAAGAGCTCTTTAAATATTTAGGCTTGTTTTTCTGAGTAGAAACCATTTCCAAAAATAGAACTTTAAAAGGGAAAATATTGATTATGTTTTTGTTTTGTTTTCTGTGATAGGAGTCATTTTTTTTTTCACCCTTAAATGTATGTGTCCGTAATTATACTGACCCAGATGCTAATTCTCTTTTCTGATGGATTTACATGCAGGGAAGATGCAAATAAAATCTTAAAGCAGAGCTTAAGGAAAAAGGGTGAAAAGAAAGAGAAAAGAGGAAAATTAAGGTAAGAAAGGGGAGAGATGCTGTGGCGTCTTAGAAGGAATACACACCTCATATGTATATATCTAGCCACATGGTGTACATATTTTGTAGCAATAAAAGCAAGAGAAAAAAGGTGCCTTATGTTCTTTAAAGATGGTAACAGTGTGCATAAAACTTAATTACGTAACTACCAAAACCCTACCAAATTTGTTTTAAAGATAGCTCACATAGAGATCCAACATGGTTAAGCAAGGAAGTAAAAAGAGAAATGAAAAAGTAACAGAAAATCATAGGAAGTACAACTAACAGATACCTAGAGAAAATGAGAACAAGAGAGGGTAGACACTAAGACTGGGATAGAAATAAAGAGATACAATACTATAAGAGATAGACAACTTTGCAGAAACAAGGAGGAGTAAAATGTTAATATTGAAAGCATGTATGCATTTCTTACTAAATATCTGATATTTCATGATTATTTATCTGAGCATCATTTTTCACATATAATAACAATAAGCTTGATATCAACTCTTTAAATGGATTATTATGAGCATTAAGTGGTATAATTATGTGAAAGTGCCCAGGACAGAGAATATTTTAAAGATGCCTTACAAAATTATTTTATATTGTTGATTAACAGAAATGGAGAAAATAATAACTTAAGCCATATTTAGACAATCAGAAAGAAGAAAAAATGAAAGATGAAGAAATGAAAAAAATCAGTATATTTATAAAGAGAAAGAGATACAAAGTAATTTTAACTCAAGGGATACATTCTTCAAATGCCTGAAAATCATCATCATTTCACTTTATGAATGTTATCTCAGAAAGTACAAATTATCCTGACTGAATTTTAGGAATACATAATTGTAGTGTTTGCTAAAGCACTGAAAGACCAAGATCAAAATCATTTTCCTTTTATTCCCTTTAGTGAAAAATAAATTGGTTCCCTTAGCTAAAGGAAAAAGTCAGCTTTGCAGGAACTTGCAAGTAAAAATTTCTGTTCTTACACCTGTGACCTGGAAGTTAAACACTCAGAAGCTTGATCTTTTTCTTCTTGTCAATGGAAAAACACTAACATTCTCTGCTCTGAGAATTACGACATAGAGGTTTATGTGTTCCCCAAAATGAAAATAATGTTTTCAGAGAGAAGCCTTCAAAGTCATTCCCACCAAAGAACCTTAAAGTCATTTTTCATTTGCACAATTGTAAATTGAGATCTCATTTTTAAGTTTTGTCTTACAAATTTCACCTATCTAGGCAAGGAGTTGAATTGAGTTCAGCATTCACATGCTCTCCTCCCTTCATTTTAAAAGTTTGTAATTTTAGTCTTTTTTTAAAGGTTTGATATTTTTTCAGTTGATCATTGTTCCAATATAATCTCCAAATTTCAGGTGAGAAACTACTATATAAGTGAATAAATTAAAACAAGACATTTCTTAAATAATATCATGTGCTGAATAGATATATGATGAGTGAACTTGCTTTGATGGTATCAATTTAAATGTCAAATAAATGTAAAATGATAGGTCTTTGGACCCACAAATCATTGCATTTAAATAGATGAATAAACATATAGGGCCTAGTTAAGAATTGATTTCATTGAAGAATGGTAATGATTTATTGAAGCATTTTGTTTTGCTATTGAGTTATTAGCTAGGGTTTTGTTTTTATCAGAATATTTTTTTCATGTATTATAAAAGGTTGGTTGCAAGTGAGAAGTATTTGCCGGAATTATTCTCATTAATAATGCATGTAATGTCCAAGCTGGGTTTTTTGTTCCTTTGGAAAATGTTTCTCTGTAGCCTCGTTTTTGTCTGAGTTGCTATTTGTATTTTCTTTTTTTTTTAATGGATGGATTTTTAAAAATTTATTTATTTTAATTGGAGGCTAATTACTTTACAGTATTGTAGTGGTTTTTGCCATACATTGGCATGAATCAGCCATGGGTGTACATGTGTCCCCCATCCTGAACCCCCCTCCCACCTCCCTCCCCATCCCATCCCTCAGGGTCATCCCAGTACACCAGCCCTGAGCACCCTGTCTCATGCATCAAATCTGGACTGGCAGTCTATTTCACATATGATAATATACCTTTCAATGTTATTCTCTCAAATCATCCCACCCTTGCCTTCTCCCACAGAGTCCAAAAGTCTGTTCTTTACATCTGTGTCTCTTTTGCTATCTTGCATACAGGGTCATTGTTAACATCTTTCTAAATTCCATATATATGCGTTAGTATACTGTATTGGTGTTTTTCCTTCTGGCTTACTTCACTCTGTATAATAGGCTCCAGTTTCATCCACCTCATTAGAACTGATTCAAATGCATTCTTTTTAATAGCTGAGTAATACTGCATTGTGTATATGTACCACATCTTTCTGATCCATTTGTCTGCTGATGGACATCTAGGTTGCTTCCATGTATTTTTGTATATGTGGTAGGTTACTTTTCTTGATCTTGGAGAAGTGGCCTTCTGTTGGAGATGCCCTGTGCCTCCCAACAGCATAGTCTCCTCTTGTTATTGAAGCAACATGCTCTAGGGGGTCCCCAAGAGGGCTGTGTAGGTCCTTCTGTTGTGGCAAGTCGACTCTGGGGGGAGTCTGACAGGCTTGGCTGTCACCTAGCCCAGTTGGTTGCCGGATGCTGCTTTGTGTAGATGCTGATGGTTAGTGGGGCATGATCTCTTGGAGGCTGGCTGCAGAACCCCAGGACTAATGCTGTTTCAGCAGTGGACAGAGTCACAGTTCAGTAGACTCTGAGGCCTGTCCACTGGTGGGTGGAGCCATGCCTCAGCCCTCTGTAAGTGACTGTCTGCAGATGACTGTGGGCTCAGGAAGTCTTTAGGCAGCTGGTCTGCTGATCAGTGGGGCTGTGTTCCTGCCCAGTTAGTTGTTTGCCCTGAGGCCACCCAGCAGTATCTGTTAGGTGCAGACAGGTCTTTTAAATCCTGTATTTGTTTTTGCTGTAGTATGCTGCTTGATATGGGCTTCCCAGGTGGCACTAGTGTTAAAGAACCCACCTGCTAATGCAGGAGACATAAGAGACAGGGGTTCAATAACCTGGGTCAGGAAGATCCCCTGGGTCTTGGAATATTCCACTCCAATATTCTTGCCTGGAGAATCCCATGGACAGAGGAGCCTGGTGGTCTACAGTCCATAGCGTAGTAACTGAAGTGACTTAGCAACCATGCACATGCTCTTTGATGCAGTGGTTTAGTTCATAGGTTCTGGTTCTTCACTGTTGTGTTTAAGATTCTTCCTTCATTTATTAGCTGTTTGAAATTGAGAAAATTAATCCTTGTAGGTCTTGGTTTCCTCATCTATAACAGAGGAATGATAATAATAATGTATCCTTACAAGAATAGCTCTATAATTTGTAGAAGCCATTAAAAACAAAAAAAGGCCCTGTGTTCAAAAAGAAGGGAAAAAAGTCATTAAGTGTACTAAAATATAATGCTTTTCCCTTATACAGTGTATATCTCTTGTGATTTTTTTGTTTTCTATTTGTTATCTTTGTAAGAGAAGAAATATTGAAATTGTAAATTATTAGCACAAATTTACAATGTATTTTTATATTATGCAATGCCAATTTTAAATTCAAACATAAGAATGTTTAACATGTATATAGAGTCATTGATATCACACAGTTCTTATTTCATAGCTCATACATGCATGAGTTTTGTCTTCCCTGAAGAGTAGGAACACTGTACAAACTAATTCACTTGTTTCGTTTTACTTTTTGATTGATGCACATTCTACCAATAGCCTGTAGCTGTAGTGTATAGCCTATAGGCAGGACAAAGGGAAATTGGTTTGCCCTGTCTTTCTCTTCTTTCTGTATCATTCTTTTAGAATAAATGTTTGAATACAGGGAATTGACATGAGTAAGAACAGATATGATAGAGTTCCTTGGCTGTTTGTGTTTCTTGGAATGGCATTACCTTCTTTCTGTGTTCAAAGAGTCTGATTTGAAGTGATTGAATGGCCTTTTGGACGTATCAGTGCCTCTGCTCATGCATTGATAGAAGTAACATGCTGACACTTGTTTTGAGCCCTTAAACTTGTTCTGAGTCCCCTGACCCTCCCACGTCGTTGTGGGTCCATGGGAATTGTATACTCTTGGAGCACTGTGAATGGTGTATGCAAATAAGGCAGCAAGGAACAGGACATGTGTATTGCATGTAGCTTCTCAGCTCTTGTGCATGCTTTATTATACCATCAAACTTCATTTAAAAACACATGTTCACTGTTGAAGTTACTTAGAATATGAAAATGTTGACTGCAGATCATTAAACCAAGGGCAGTCCCTTCTGAACATGATCCTCTGTGCAACTGCTCAGTTCGTACATCCCTAAAGCTGGTCCTGTTGTCCTTAAAGGGTTGTTGGAAGGACTTGATGAATTAATAAATGTAGATTATCTGGGAGAATTCTTCAGTCTTAGTCAGCACTTAGTCAGTGTTAACCTATTCTTATTAAACAGAGGTAAGTCATTTTGCTGTTCAGTAGCTCAGTCATGTCTGACTCTTTGGGACCCCATGGACTGTAGCATTAACTATACCTGAATAAAATTAATAAAATTTTGTTAACTAGAGAATTTCAGTTGAGATGAATGACCCCAGATTTCACATTCAATAAAAGAAAAAAGTCTGTGTCAAAGTACAGTATCCACTGAATCAGAAATCCATTCAGGTTCCATAGCACATGTTTGGTAACACTCTGAGAGCAGTGTTTTAAGAAAACATTCCAGAATATAGTGTTAGGTAGTTAGAATAGGAAAAAGGAGTCCAAAATGGTGGTGGCTAAAAGGCAAAGAAGGGAAAAGCCTGTGAAAATAGTACAAAGGAAGATCAGAGGACTGGAGTGAGGACCTCAGGTAAAACAAACAGCCCTCCTGGTTAGCCCAATTTACATAGGGCAGGTTCAGGGGGAGGAGGAAAAAAACATGTAAAAAGAGGAGCCAAAATTGAGCTGGGGGCTTCTCTTCTCTTCACGTCTTTTGGGTTGGCCTACCCTTATGCCTCAAGGAGCTGTAACACGGAGCTGTAACATTGGTCTTTCTGAGGAAGTCACATGGGGCTATAACAGGTACTACCTAACAGTAGTATACAAAAAAAAAAAAAAAAAAAAGTCTAGTGTAAATGTTGAAAGGACATGCTTAAGAGTCAGACAGATCTATATTCTTAACCTTAACGAGTGTTCAGTGGCGTCCTACTCTTTGTGACCCCACCAACTCTAGCCTGTCAGGTTCCTCTATCCGTGGGATTTCCCAGGCAAGAATACTGGAGTGGGTTGCCATTTCCTCCTCCAGGGGATCTGCCTGACCCAAGGATCAAATCTGTGTTTCCTGCACTGGCAGGCAGAATGTTTACCCCCGAGCCACTTGAACAAGTTGTAGATAAAGGTCTAGTTTCTCTCTTCCCCCTGCCCCTTTATGAATGTCCAATTGTTTCAGCATCATTTGTTAAAAAAAGGCTATTTTTCTTCTATTGAACTGCTCTTGTACCTTCTCAAAAATCGGTTGAACATAGTTATACTGGTCTATTTTTCTACTTTGAGGTCCTTTGTTCTATTAATATTCCATGGGGCTTCCCCAGTGGCTCAGGTATCTGTTTCTCAAATTTTGGTTAACACATGTAAACCATTTTTAAATTACTCGTATTGTGGTCATCATCATTATTATCATCATCACTATAATTAAAATGTGAAAATTTAATTAGCATCAACACATAAAAGGAATTGTCCTGCGAGGAGGGCAAGGGCAATTAAAAACAAACATTCAGGGACATACATTTGTAATTTATTTCTGTTGTTATCCAGTTCAAAAAACGTTCTAGCTATAGAGGGACAAGAAAAATGCTACTATATTGTTTCCTAAATTCCTAAACCAGGCACATTCTCTTTCTCAACAGGGCTCCCTGTGCCCATACTGTGCTAGCTTTGTCACTGAGCACAGCCAATTCAGTACCATTGTAATGTAAAGTTTCATCCTACTCTAAAGACTTCAGGAGTGAGCAATAAAAGTAATCATGTGCCAGAGATTACATCAAGTTCTAGAAAAAAGAACTTAAAAAATAATAACTTTGAATTTACATATCTCTTTTGGAATATATATCAACTAAGTTCATTGATAATATTTCAGCTTTACTCCAAAAAAGAGACAAAACAACATTAAACTATTCAAGTTATATGATTTTTTTTCATTGTTGTTCAGTTCAATTCAGTCGCTCAGTCGTGTCTGACTGCGACTCCATGGAATGCAGCACACCAGGCTTCCCTACCCATCACCAACTCCTGGAGCTTATTCAAGCTTATGTCCATTGAGTCAGTGATGCCATCCAACCATCTCATTCTCTGTCATCCCCTTCTCCTCTCACCTTTGATCATTCCCAGCATCAGGGTCTTTTTAAATGAGTCAGTTCTTTGAATGAGGTGGCCAAAGTATTGGAGTTTCAGCTTCAGCTTCAGTCCTTCCAATGAATATTCAGGACTGATTTCCTATTCTTTTTGAGAGTTTTGTGTGTGATACCAACTACAGAAACAGTAGTTTAAAATCATTCTATTTCTCTTTGTGGTGTGTTTTATATTGTTAATCAACTGTTTAGAGCCTTTTCCTCTAAATCCAACTGATCTTATGTAGCAGTCATATTAGATCATCTTAGAACTCCCCTTGTGGCTCAGATAGTAAAGAATCTGCCTGCAATGCAGGAGATCAGAGTTTGATCCCTAAGTCAGGAAGATCCCTTGGAGAAGGGAATGGCCACCCACTCCAGTATTCTTGCCTGGAGAATCCCATGGACAGAAGAGCCTGGCAGGCTACCGTCTATGCTGAATCTGCTGCTGCTAGGTCGCTTCAGTTGTGTCCAACTCTGTGCGACCCCATAGACGGCAACCCACCAGGCTCCCCCGTCCCTGGGATTCTCCAGGCAAGAATACTGGAGTGGGTTGCCATTTCCTTCTCCAATGCATGAAAGTGAAAAGTCAAAGTGAAGTCGTTCAGTTGTGTCTGACTCTTAGCGACCTCATGGACTGCAGCCTACCAAGCTCCTTCGTCCATGGGATTTTCCAGGCCAGAGTACTGGAGTGGGGTGCCATTGCCTTCTCCGATGCGGAGTCACATACCCTCAAATAAGTTAAATTGGTCAACTAATGAATACTTCAAATAGTTGGTATTTTAATAAACATTTGTTGAAATAAGTTTCTGGACCAAAATAGGGCTGCTTCTGCCTTGGTGCCATGTCAGTAATCTGTAACTAAGGTAACTTTCATATTCCTGTAAATGCTCTTCTTGACTAGAAACTCAGTATATGCAGTCAGCCAACTCCCAATTCTGGGCCTTTTCTTCCTAATCATGGTCGACTGTGTGGCCTCAGACAGTCAAATATTTTCTATTCCTTGTTCCTTATTCTTTAGCTTATAACAGCTTCCTGCCTTCTGCCCCATCTTGCAGTTCTCTGAGTGAAGACTATCCATTTCATGAAGTGTTAAAAGAAATTTGTTTATATCATCTAAATTGTTTTCTTTATCATTTTAAAATATTTTTAAGGTGTATAAATCTGTGAAATATTTAGTCAATTATAGGTCTGTGTGCTCAGTCATGTCCGACTCTTTGCAATCCCATGGACTGTAGCCTACCTGGCTCTTCTGTCCGTGGAATTGTCCAGATAAGGATTCTGGAGTGGGTTGCCATTTCCTCCTGCAGGGCATCTTCCCAACCCAGGAATTGAACCTGCATCTCCTGTTAGAAATTTTAGAGCACAAACGTCTTTTTCTATACTATGGTAGCAATTAGAACATTTTAATAGAAAAAAGGTGTCAGTCATTCTCTCAGAACTTACTTTGTTTACTTATTCAAATCATCTTTCTAGAATATCTTGTATGCCACAAGTATTTTTGTAGAAACTGAGTGCTTATCACTGAACAAATAGAAAATGTTTCTTCCTTTTTAGTGTTTATTTAAAAATAAATTTTTTTATAATCATCAAGTTATTTGAATTAATTCAATATAAGCCTGTTTATTTAACATGTATCATATAAATCATCTGAAAATGTGAGCATAAACTTTTTTTTGTAATCCTTTGCAACCATAAAACACAGTAGGGCAAAAGGTTTTAAATCCATGTCCCAAGGCTGGTGCTAAAACTGTACCCTTAGCAATCAGTAGCAAAGAAAGAAAGGAGGGAGGGGATGGAGGGTAGGGGTGGGAACAAAAGCTAGAAGAGGGATATTATATTGCACTTAATTCATTTAATGTAAATTTCTCATTGCTAATTGTGCAACTGGTTATTTCACACCTTGTTGAAATGTTTTTTCTTTTATTGAATGGATATATATAATAAATTTGCACATGTATAAATTAAACATGGCTATTCCATTAAGAAAAACAATTTTCTTTGAAATTAAAATCAGACAGGATTAGTAGTTATTTGACTAAGAATGAAATATTAAATAGCTTTATAAGGTAGAAATGAGTTTTTAAATTTGATAATTAGCCTCCATTTTAAGATATATTTTATGTCATTAGTGCCATAGACATAAAGTTAAAGTATTTTGAAGTACTAGTTCAAATTAATGTTCAATAGTTCAATGACTAATAGCATAAGTCAGTCATTCTGATACATACACCAAAGTTTATATTCTCTTAAAATAATGATAATGAGGATACTAGCAGCCTGGTCATGTTTAATTAGGCATATGGCCCTAATGGTTTACTTGGGAGTTCGATTCCTGGCATGTTTGGTTGGCACAAAAAGAAATTGGATAAAGCCAAGCCATTTCCATACATTTGAAAAGGGCCACATTCATGATCTCCAGACCCTCTGTTGGATATTACTGAGACGGAAAACAGAGCCAGGTTAAATGTTTCCTCTCACAGTAAAAAAACATTAAGCTAAACAAAAGGCCTAATATCTTTGAAACAATGTCATTATAATGACTTAGGCATAAGTACAAAGTAATTTGATTCCAAGTAAAATGTCGACATATATATCATTATGAACGTTTACCATGATGCCTGTAATATACTATTTTAGAAATTAACAATCGCCTAAAACGTCCTTTCTCATACAGACATATTTATTTTTGTGATTGTAGACAAATCTTTCTGGCAAGATTTGATTTTAAACCCATTTACTCACTTTTCCTTAAAAATGTCTTAGATACTAGCAAACTGGCCTTAGTATTGCTCCCAGAACATGGCTACATATTTCCCATTTGTACTTCTTTTTGCTGTGATTTCTGCTTAAGATACTATTTCAACATGGTGGGATGCAGTGGAATATAGTGGTCCTAGAATGAGATTCCCTGAGTTTGAATCCCATCTCTGTTACCTACCAACTGTGTGAGATGTCAGGATCTGTTTCAACCTGAGTTAAATTTTAGTACAAAATTATAGTACAGAAATTAAAATTTGTCTAGAAAATAAGTACAAAAATATAGTACAAAAGTTTGTACTAAAAATTATAGTACAAAATCTTTGTTTAAAACATATAGCACAAAAGTTACAGTGAGGAGTAAGTAAGATAATGTTAAGTAAATCGTACAAAGCAGCTTGTGGCACATAGTAAGCCTACTACAGGTTTAACAGTTATTGTCTCACAAGTCCTACTTATCCATCAGACCTCTCATGAACACTACTTTGCAACACCACCACCATGATCATTCTCCCCCATGTCCCAAAGGCTTTACTTCTCCTTTGGTTCCAATATTCAACCTTATGTTATTGTTATTTCTGTCCTAGTCTTTCTTCCTTAATAGACTATAACTTTCTTAGGATATACCTTGTGTCTTCTTTATAAAATTCTAAGGTATATTCACTTGAGAAATATGTGGTAACATGAAAAATTGAGAATCCAAAAGTTTGTAAGGATAAAATGTCATTGAAACCTGCAATGGCATGTAACTTATTATTATTTGCTCTAGTGCATATGTGTAATTATTCTGTCTTTGGACATATGGCAAGGGGGCAAATATCTTGTTACTTGTTTCAGAGTTATAGTAAATTCATGCAAGTTTGCACAGCTATACACTGATGGTTCTATAAGTGAAAGAAGTGTTTTTAAGATGGGGCCAATGCAGCCACTGTATATATTGCCAACTGTTGTATACATACTTATTCTCCTTCTTCTGGCCACAACATAAAATTTCACTTCCTACTCATTTTGACGTTAGGTGTTGCTAGGTGACCTACTGTGACTGATGAAATGTGAGTGGATATGTCCTGGTGAAAGTTTTAAAACCAACATGTAGTTTTCATGTATCTTCCCCCATCTCCTGCCATCAAAAAAAAAAAAAAAAATTGAGAATAAAGCATGTGGGCCTGGATTTCTGACTGATTGCTATTATCATGATCTCTATCCTTCTACCCCATGCACCTGTATTAAAAATATCCTGTGAAATACTGGTGCCCTGTTTAGCACCAGCCTGCTATTTGATTGGGGTTGTGATTGTCGTCCTAAAGTTAGGAGAAAAGCTTAATGTTATATGGCAATGTTATATGACATTGGAGATTTTGGGAGATTATTAAGTTATGATATTAGAGCCCTCGTGAATGTGATTAGTGCCCTTATGAAAGAGACCCCAGGATTTTTTCTTGTCCCTTATACTGTGTTAGGACACAGTGAAAATATGGCTGTTTATAAACCACGAAGTGAGCCACCACCAGGCAACAAATCTTCCAGTCCTTTAGTTTTGGCTTTCTCTGCATCCAGAACTGAAAAAAAATTAATTCTGCTATCTATAAACTACCAAGTCCATGGTATTCTGTTAGAGCAACCTTAACAGACTAAGATTCCTACTAAAATAAAAGATTTTAATAGAAACTAGACACTTCTAAAATGACAAAGTTCTACAATTGAAAATTACATATCATAGCAAGAACTAAGAAAATCATGACTTGATTAAGAAAAGGCAATCAACTGATGATAACACCATGGTGTAATATATTTAAGGAATTCTAAATTAGCCATTATAAAACTATAATCAACAAGGAATTATAAGTTCACTTGGAACAAATAAAAGAAAAGAAAATCAAGGCATGTAGAAGTGATAAAGAAAAATCAAATGGGAAGTACATAATTTTTAAAAATATCACAAAAAAGAACAATTAAAACTTGCCAAATTGGCTCAATAATGGAATATAAGGGACTGAGGACAGAGTTAGTGCACTTAAGAAATCTGTGAAACATTTAAGAAAATATAAGAGGAAGGAAATCTTTCCTTCTCATTTTATGAGACTGGTATTACTTTTCCCCAAAATCAGCCAGACCAGTATGACTTATCTTAGATACAAGAATCCTTAACAAAATATTAGCAAACCAGATCTAACAATGTAAAAATAATTATGTACCATAGCTATTCAAAATTTATTCTAGATATTCAAGTCTGATTCAACATTTAAAATCAATCAGTATAATTGATAATATTAACAAACTATAGAAGAAATATATGATCATACCAGTTGACATAGATTAAAAAAATGAAAAATTTCTAGTGCTTGTTAGTAGCAAAAACCTTTAGCAAGTTAAAAATAAAGGGTAGTTAATAACATGATAAAGATTGTCTCCAAAAAACTTAAAGCTAACTTTATGCTTAATGGTTAAAACTAAATATTCATCACTTAAAGATCATAATCAAGACAACATCACTACTCCTGTTCAATGTAATTCTTGAAATTCTAGTCACTGCAGTAAGTCAAAAAGAAAATAAGGGACATGCAGATTGGAAAAGGAAGCAATAAAACTATTTTAATATGGCATGAATATCTACATTAAAAGTTCCTAATAAATCTACAGAAATTAACTCAAAATGGATTACAGACTTAAATTTTAAATGTATTCTTTTTAATGGCTGAGTAATACTCCATTGTGTATATGTACCACAGCTTTCTTATCCATTCATCTGCTGATGGACATCTAGGTTGCTTCCATGTCCTGGCTATTATAAACAGTGCTGCAATGAACATTGGGGTACACGTGTCTCTTTCCCTTCTGGTTTCCTCAGTGTGTATGCCCAGCAGTGGGATTGCTGGATCATAAGGCAGTTCTATTTCCAGTTTTTTAAGGAATCTCCACACTGTTCTCCATAGTGGCTGTACTAGTTTGCATTCCCACCAACAGTGTAAGAGGGTTCCCTTTTCTCCACACCCTCTCCAGCATTTATTATTTGTAGACTTTTGGATCGCAGCCATTCTGACTGGTGTGAGATGAGTTGCCAGTCCAGGTTCGATGCAGGATACTGGATGCTTGGGGCTAGTGCACTGGGACGACCCAGAGGGATGGTATGGGGAGGGAGGAGGGAGGAGGGTTCAGGATGGGGAACACATGTGTACCTCTGGCAGATTCATTTCTATATTTGGCAAAACTAATACAATTATGTAAAGTTTAAAAATAAAATTAAAAAAAATTTTAAATGTAGACTATAAACTTCTTGGGAGAAAACAAACAACAAGCAGAAAATGTCCTGGAAAGAGGGTTAGGCAAAGTTCCTAGACTTGACCCCAAAAGCACAATATATGAAAAGGAAAGATGATATATTGGATCTCATCACAATTTAAAAAATATATATATAATTTGGCAAAAACTCATGTAAAGAGAATGTAAATTCAAACTACAGAATGGGAAAAATATTTGCAAATCTCTTATCTGACAAAAAACTAGTACCTAGGATATATAAAGAACTGTCAAAACTCAACAGAAAAAAATGCAGTTAGAAACTGGGCAAAAGAACCACAGACATTTCACTGAAGAGGATCTGCAGATGGCAAATAAGCACATGAAAATATGTTCAGTATCATTAACCATTACAAAAATGCAAATGAAGCCTACAATGAAATATCACTATATACCTAGTGAATAGTTAAAATAATAAATAATGACAGTATCAAATACTGGCAAGGATTTGGAGAAGCTGAATCACTCATACATTGCTGGTGAGAATATAAAGTAAGACAGTCTCTCCACAAAGTAATTTGACATTTTTGTATAAAACTAAACAAGCAGTGTGCATATGGCATAGCAATTTCACTCTTGATCATTTATCCTGGAAAAAGAAAGCTTAGGTTTACTCAAAGTCCTGTACATGAATATTAACAACATTGTATATAATATTTGTTTTATTTGTAGTAGCCAAAAATGAGAATCAAACCAGATGTTCTTAAACAGGTAGATGTTTAAAAAAACTGTGGGGTGTATATGCCATGGGACACTGCACAGCCATAAAAAACAATGGGCTGTGCACACATGCAGCAACTTGTAGGCATAGTCCCAAATTAGTTGTTGGATATTATTTTCTTGATTTCAAGAAGGAACATGGCATGTTTATAAATTAGTGCAAAATGTATTTATCAATGAAAGATATAAAGTTAATTGACCTTTCATGAGAGAGAGAGAGAGGGGGGAGAAAAAGAGGAGAGAGAGACAGAGAATATAGTTTGATTTATCTTAATTCCTAATTTTTCCTATTGTAAAATGTGGCTCAGGATTCTAAGACTATTTTAAATAATAAGCATTTTTGTGATTTTTTTTAATCTGAAGCAGTTAAAGCATCACTTACAACTGCAAAACACTAAAAGCTGCAGTATAATAACCCTCAAAATTTTTTTAGGAAAAATGTACAAACTGAATTTACCAATAATATATAGCACTAATACAACCACATTGAACTAAATTTGAACCACTGCTAAGAACATATAGTACAAGCATATAAGCGTGTATTTGTTTTGTTTCTTTGAAGAGCTATCTTGATGTTCAACCAAAATCCTTAGCTTCTTAATAGAGGGTTTAAAAATAGATTTTTTTTCTTTAGGAACCTGGCTCCTTCAGCCACTTCATTCATCTATTCATTTTCCCCTGTTTAACCTTGTACTTTAAGTTTTGTTCTTCTACTCATAGCTCCTACTTTTTCCCCTCAGTGTGATAACTAAAATGAAAGCTTTAGATTCTCATTAAAGTTTCAGTTGCATTCAGACAGCATTCAGCTGAGTGTTCAGAATATACTGAAACAGAAAAAAAAAATTGCTGCAAAATGCTGTGATTATGTGATTATTCGTTCTGCCTACAAAGAACTGCTTTGATGATCTCTTCTGTAGAGCTTTTGAAAGTACATGTTTTCCTTTGGAATCTTGAATTCAGCTCAGGGGGAGTCTAAACTAAAATAGAGATTTAGATAAATTAAGAATACCACATTAGAAAAGAGCTGGTCTGTACCATGAAGAGTTAAAGATACTGAGAATATTTTACCCAATAGTGAGCAAGCATCATGAAGGGTGAACATACATCCAGTTCCCCTGGTACAGTACATACCTGTTATCCTAACATACTTTTAATATTACTCCTTTTATTTACATAAGTGTCTTGGTTTTGACAAGGATTTTATGGCAACCCTAATTATGAAGTGCATAGTAACTGCCTTTAGTTGTTTGAAAGAATGTCATATGGGGAAGGCATTAGTCTAAATTTGCATGAATCAGGGATAGAAATAAAATAGTTCAGTGAGTAGAAGCTTTAAAACCCCACATTTCTGGATCAATATAAGCAGGATCCTTTAAATTTGGGAAAAGCCTTCTTCAAAAGAAGAGATACTACTATTTAAATGTACAAAAATAGCCTGTCAGGTTTTGCAAGAGATTTCAGTGAATTATTGGATTAAAGGATATATATGTTTTCTTACAAATTTTGCAGTTTTTGAATAGGATAAGAAAAGTAAGAATAACATTATTTCTTGAGTACAGTTATCTAATTCTTCTTCATAGTTTGACATTTAGTTATCTCTCTAAATTTATAAGACAATGTCATTATCCATTCCTTTCCCCCTTTGTAATGAAGAAACTGAAATTTACTGTGGCTTAGTAACTTGCCCAAAGTCACCATCAACTTTCTAGTCATTGTATTTAAATCCTTAGCATTCTGGTTCCCATAATGATACTATTGATCATGCTTATCATAATTAATATGACTAAAATGACATGCATATTTTAATAGTGAAATGCTTTATTGAGTATTCACTACATCCAGGTACTCTGGTAGACACTTTTCACATCTTCTTCTTATAAGAACCCTATGAAATATGTATTGGTCAGGACTCTCTTGCATGCAGGTGATTGAAGTCCAGTTCAATTTGATTTAAAATGCCAGCACACAACTGAAAACCCATTGTTCCTACTGGCCTTGAAGCTATTGGATCCAAGTGCTTCAACAAAATTATCAGGTAAAACATATCCATAATCTATAGATAGTCTCATCTCTTTAAAGGTTTCATTTTACCCTGTGTTTGCTTAATTCTTAGGCAGGCTTTCTTCATGTATGGCAGAATAGCTCTGACAGTTCTGTGTTTATGTCATCTTCCCAGGCAACAATATCAAGAAAGAATATAAAGTGCCCATGCTTTGGGTTAGCATTTATTCCTGAACTGTGGCTGTATACGGAAATGTAGGATAATTTGGTTGGCTGACCTATTAACATGACCATCACTCAATATCAAGACACATTAATTGGCAGCTCCACTACAACCCAATGGATGCAGTTCCTAAAAGGAAATAAGGAATGTCATTATCAGAAGGGGAAGATATACTAGACTGGCTAAGATATAAATATCAAATAAATGTTAGATATCCAAACAATCATCACAACCTACTACATTAGCCCTAAGTTATATGCCCAATGTAATGATAATTTTCAAAGCCAGGACTGTATATTTTGAAATTTCTATACCTGCTTTGTAACCACTTTATAATCTCTATTAACAGTAAAATTTGTTTAATATGTATATTAATATATTCTGGTTAAAGTTCTGACACATGATTTTTTCTACTATATTTTTATAGTTATTTTATTAATGAAAATCAAACACCGTGTATTCAAAATGACCTAAATGAATAATTGACTTCTCAAATCTTTAGCTTTAAAAATAAAGTAATGCAGTAATTCAGAATAACTAAGCCACATCTCCCCAAACAAAACAGATCACATCAACAAAGGATGCATAATACAAACTGGTTAAATTTTTGAGAATGGCAGTAGTTATAATTGGTCATATAATTGATAATTAATGAATTTTTGTATGCCATGTAAATAATTTAGAAGCATACATTATTATCAAATTGCATGCTTCTTTGAGTTTTCTAGTTCTCTAGCATATTGAGCAGTTATCTTTTATGGCATCTCATTTTGAGTAAACACTTGCAACAAATTGTTTTCATCTTTATCAAGCAAACAATGGCCATTGTATTCCTACTCATTTCTGAAAAATTCTGGAAATCATTCATTATTCCTTTAATAAAATATAGACTGGAAATGTAATTCCTTCTCTCTTTTAGAAAGGTGAGAAATACCTGTTCTAATTCCAATGCTGTTCTATTAAATCTAGTGAGGGAAAATTAAGATTGTAAATTAAAGGCAGAAATGTATTATTAATGTCTATATGCAAAAAAGCAAAATGGCTGTCTGAGGAGGCCTTACAAATAGCTGTGAAAAGAGAAGTGAAAAGCAAAGGAGAAAAGGAAAGATATAAACATCTTAATGCAGAGTTCCAAAGAATAGCAAGAAGAGATAAGAAAGGCTTCCTCAGCGATCAATGCAAAGAAACAGAGGAAAACAACAGAATGGGAAAGACTAGAGATCTCTTCAAGAAAATTAGAGATACCAAAGGAACATTTCATGCAAAGATGGGCTTGAAAAGGACAGAAATGGTATGGACCTAACAGCAGCAGAAGATATTAAGAAGAGAAGGCAAGAATACACAGAAGAACTGTACAAAAAAAATCTTCACGACCCAGATAATCACGATGGTATGATCACTGACCTAGAGCCAGACATCCTGGAATGTGAAGTCAAGTGGGCCTTAAAAGCATCACTACGAATAAAACTAGTGGAGGTAATGGAATTCCAGTTGAACTATTTCAAATCCTGAAAGATGATGCTGTGACAGTGCTGCACTCCATATGCCAGCAACTTTGGAAAACTCAGTAGTGGCCACATGACTGGAAAAGGTCAGTTTTCATTCCAAACCCAAAGAAAGGCAATGCCAAAGAATGCTCAATTACCGCACAATTGCACTCATCTCACACACTAGTAAAGTTATGCTCAAAATTCTCCAAGCCAGCCTTCAGCAGTACATGAACCATGAACTTTGAGATGCTCGAGCTGGTTTTAGAAAAGGCAGAGAGGAACTAGAGATCAAATTGCCAACATCCGCTGGATCATGGAAAAAGCAAGAGAGTTCCAGAAAAACATCTATTTCTGCTTTATTGACTATGCCAAAGCCTTTGACTGTGTGGATCACAATAAACTGTGGAAAATTCTGAAAGAGATGGGAATACCAGACCACCTGACCTCCCTTGTTGAGAAACATATGTGCAGGTCAGGAAGCAACAGTTAGAACTGGACATGGAACAACAGACTGGTTCCAAATAGGAAAAGGAGTACGTCAAGGCTGTACATTGTCACCCTGCTTATTTAACTTATATGCAGAATACATCATGAGAAACTCTGGGCTGGAAGATGTACAAGCAGGAGTCAAGATTACCGGGAGGAATATCAATAACCTCAGATATGCCGATGAAACCACCCTTATGGCAGAAAGTGAAGAGGAACTAAAAAGCCTTATGATGAAAGTGAAAGAGGAGAGTGAAAAAGTTGGCTTAAAGCCCAACATTCAGAAAACTAAGATCATGGCATCTGGTCCCATCACTTCATGGGAAATAGATGGGGAAACAGTGGAAACAGTGTCAGACTTTATTTTCTGGGGCTCCAAAATCACTGCAGATGGTGATTGCAGCCATGAAATTAAAAGACACTTAGTCCTTGGAAGGAAAGTTATGACCATCCTAGATAACAACAGAGACATTACTTTCCCAACAAAGGTCCATCTAGTCAAGGCTATGGTTTTTCCAGTGGTCATGTATGGATGTGAGAGTTGGACTGTGAAGAAAGCTGAGCACTGAAGAACTGATGCTTTTGAACTGTAGTGTTGGAGAAGACTTGAGAGTCCCTTGGACTGCAAGGAGATCCAAGTAGTCCATTCTAAAGAAGATCAGTCCTGGATGTTCTTTGAAAGGACTGATGCTGAAGCTGAAACTCCAATACTTGGCCACCTCATGCAAAGAGTTGACTCATTGAAAAAGACCCTGATGCCGGGAGGGATTGGGGGCAGGAGTAGAAGGGGATGCCAGAGGATGAGATGGCTAGATGGCATCACCGACTTGATGTACATAAGTTTGGGTAAAATCTGGGAGTTGGTGATGGACAGGGAGGCCTGGTGCGCTGAGATTCATGGGGTTGCAAAGAGTCGGACACAACTGAGCCACTGAACTGAACTGAACTGATGTATCGATATGATTCTGGATAAGGAGGTTTGAGGTCAGTATCTCAATAAAAGAATGATATATGCCATGATTTAAACTTCCAGAATGCGATGGAGGGTGATAATTTTGTTTGACTGTCCTCACCCAATAAATAGAGTAAATTAATTGATGAAAAACATAGACAACCAAAGGAACAAAAGTAAAACATCGACACGTTAAAATTAGAAAGCAAAATTGAAAGCTAATCCAAAGTTACACACTGTTAAACACATGGTACGTACATACGATTGACTTTCAAAGTGAAAAAAGTTAAAGTGAAGTTGTTCAGTCATGTCTGACTGTTTTTGACCCATGGAATTTTCCAGGCAAGAATACTGGAGTGGGTTGCCATTTCCTTCTCTAGGGATCGAACCGAGGCCTCCCGCATTTCGGGCAGATGCTTTAACCTTTGAGCCACAGTAACTTCCAATAAAATTCTTGGTAGTAAAGGATCTATTTGGCCCTCCCAGGTGGCACTAATGGTAAAGAACCTGCCTACCAATGCAGCAAATATTAGACATGTATTTTGATCCCTGGGTGGGGAAGATCCCTGGAGGAGGGCATGGCAACCCCCCGCTGTATTCTTGCCTGGAGAATCCCTTGAACAGAGCAGCCTGGTGGACTATATTGTACATAGGGTCAAAAAGAGTTAGACACAACTAAAGTGACTTAATATGCACATGAAGGATATATTTATCTTTTTTATGGATAAAATGTCTTGATGTAGATATAGGTTGAGTAAATATCTCTGCTCTATCACGTACCTGAAAAGCTTCTAGTGAATAAGTCTTTCAAAACAAATAGATTTGAAAACCATACAGTTATCATCAAAGATAGTCACTTTTTCTTATAAATTTCCTATTGATTCAGCAGTGTAATATACAAGTCTCCTCAGTTAAAAGCACGATAACAAAACATTCTGTTCCTCTTGAAACATGTTCTAGCATTGTAATATGTTTTGGAGGCTTTCCCAGTGACTCAGCGATAAAGAATCCAGCTGCTAATGCAGGAGACACAGGTTTGTTCCCTGGGTCAGGAAGATCACCTGGAGAAGAAAATGGCAACCACTCCAGTATTCTTGACTAGAAAATCCCATGGACAGAGGAGCCTGGGAGGCTGTAGTCCATGGGGTCACAAAAGAGTCAGATATGACTTAACAACTGAACAACAGTAGCAGTATGTTTTTACATGTGAATTTTCTGGTCTTAATGCTTACTTTTATAGTATGTGGTTACACAAAGTATGTAGTTCACACAATCCCCGCATGACACTCAGACTGCCTTTTCAGTTCTCCTGACTTTGGAGTTCTAGTTCTTGAGTGTAGTATTTTACTCTCTACTTTCAATAAATGTAAAGAATCTCAAGTACATTCAAACCCAAAATCTGTGGCAGTGGAGATCAGCTGCCAGCTCAAATCCTAAAAGGTAATAGCAATATAACATAATTAAGAGACAAGAAATTGAGTTGTAAATAGATTTGAAGACTTGGGGTTTGCTTTATCTAGAAAAGACAAAGTATGTAGTGATTCTTTGCAACATCCCCATTTCTGTTTCTATCAAATTCCTAGTGAGTTTTGTTGTTGTTGTTTAGTCCCTAAGTCATGTCTGACTCTTTGTGACCCCTTAAACTGCAGCACACCAGGGTTCCCCCTCCTTTGCTGTTCCCAGAGTTTGCTCAAACTCATGTTTGTTGAGTCTATGATGCCATCCAACCATCTCATTCTCTGTTGCCCCCTTCTCCTCCTGCCCTGAATCTTTCCCAATGAGACAGCTGTTTGTATCAGGTGGCCAAAGTTGGAGCTTCAGTTTCAGCATCAGTCCTTTAAGTGAATATTCAGGGTTGATTTCCTTTAGGATTGACTCATTTGATCTCCTTGCTGTCCAAGAGACTCTAAAGAGTCTTCTCCAGCACAACAGTGTGGAAGCATCTATTTTTTGGTGCTCAGCTCCTCTGTCCATGGAATTCTTCAGGCAAGAATACTGGAGTGATTAGTTATCCCCCTCTCCAGGGGATCTTCCTTACCCAGGGATCAAATCTGTGTCTCTGCATTACAGGCAGATTCTTTACCATCTGCACCACCAGGAAAGCCCATCCTAATGAGTTTGGCTCTAAAAATTTTGATGATTTATTTACTCATATTTTTCTCTAAAGCATCTCATTAGATAATCTTGCATCCTATATTTTTCTCTGTGTGGACATGCAGCTTACTGGAATTGGCAAGCATCAGTCATCTTTACTCTTAAACCCATTGTCAACTGCTTCCAAATAAAGACAACACTTTATTTTCCATCAAGTGATGTTTTAATCTTGAATTTTTATATTAAATGACTGCATATTATTTAAGTATTTTTGTTTTATGTGGGATCCATTAATGTATCCACATGATTTTTCTGTTTAACAATAACATAGTTTTTTTTTTCTTTTCTTGTGCTTTGCATGAAGAAACTATCAACCCCCCCCCCTTTTTTTTTCAAAGACAACATATGCAGGAATATTCATTACTCCACCAAAATAGATCTGATATTTTGGTACCCAGAATTCTCCATCTGTATGCCAGATGCTTGAAGCCACGTGGCACTTATCATATTTTAAACAAATAAATGTGAATTATACAAGATGGGTAAAGGGCAGTGTTACATGTGTGCCATCATTATTCAGACTATATTAATCTTCCCTGAAATGTTAAATATTATTTAAAGAAGGAATTCTGCATTTCAGGGAATAGATACAGCAAATAAATCAACATATTGAACTAACCTCATGCATAACATTGGAAGTCTTTGAGACAAAGAACAAATACTTTATGTTGACATAAAACACAAAATGTAAAAGGTCATTGAATTGTGGGCATATTATTTTATATGAACAACTGTCTTCTTTTTCTCAAAGAGATTTTTTAAAATTATTATTTCTGGGAATATTTTATGTTAGATAAAAGAAAGATTTCTATAAATTCAATTTCAAAATTTGTGATGAAAATAATGTCTTATATTAAGTGTATAAATGTGTAGTGTGATACAACTTAAAAATCATAAATATATATATATTTGTATATTTATCATTTTATTACATGTTGATGTTGAAATTTTCTAACATCCTTTTTGTTGATATCTGATAATGAGTATAGTTGTTAGCATAGTTTTTTTTTATCTTCTTCATTTCTTGTATGCTTCTGCTCTCTCTATTAGATTTGTCTTTTGTGCATGCATGGTAAGTCGCTCAGTCATGTCCAGCTCTTTGCGACCCTATGGTTGTTAGCCTTCCAGGTTCCTCTGTCCATGGGATTCTCCAGGAAAGAATACTAGAGTCAATATCCATTCCCTTCTCCAGGGGATCTTCCTGACCCAGGGAATGAATCTGCATCTCTTTCATTGCAGGAAGGTTCTTTACCCACTGAGCCACCTGGGAAGCCCAGTTTTCTCATTATTACATCCTAATTCTATTTAAATGACTCCTTAAGTAGTTTCCCTCCCCATAGACTTTTTTCTTTTAGAAAATCCCCCTTAGGTGCTTATTTATCCTAACATATTACTGTTTCAGGCCTCCTGTTTCACTTCAGCTTGCATGGTTTTCTGTCTTCTAGACATAAAACTCAACTGTTTCAGCATAGCTCCTATATTGCACCAGAAGATAGACAAGAGTTTCTGAATCCTCTTCCTTACCTTATCCTCAAATCACAGACTACTCAGTATGCTTAGGATTTCTCTTCATTTTGCTTTCAGCAGTCAAAAGCATGGAAGATACCCTCCCTGTCTCTCAGACAACACTAAACACCTCTGATGTTTATCAATATTTTACTAATGTTCATCAATATTTAAGCTTAAAATGATAAGGAGATAAATGTTAGTTGTCTCTTTCTGTATGGAAAAGCTTCATACACACCTATGAAAAGATTATGTGCATGTAAACATGCATGGAAGAAATATACACAAATCTATGGATCTCTGGGAAAAATAGTGATAGGTGGAGGTTATATTTTAAATAATGTTGAAGGTTTTCTTCAATAGTTATATAATACACAAGGAAAAAGCTGTATGAAATTTTAAACAGGAAAACTTGTGAAAATTGTTTGTAAAGCACCTCTTTCCTACTATAATTAATTTAGTAATTAATTGTGTTTTATGGCACCATCTTTCAGTGTTCTTAAAAATTATTTGTGTTCTTGAACTGTTATTTAAATCCTCTCCTGTTCATTTTTCACATGCAAATCTGGTCTCCTCAACTAGCTTGTTTGGGTCCTTGGGGAAGATGACTTTTTCATATGTTACTATGAAGAGTTAAAAGTAACTCATAGAGCACCTGATATAGAGTAAGGAATTTAGTATTTTTTTATATGATGTAATTTGATTTGTCATTTTCTATGAGAATTCTACTCATAGAATTGCTCATAGCTACTGTCTATGTAGAATTTTTTGTTCTACACTTTAATGTTTTGAACATATAATCAAACTTGCACTTTAATTTTATATAAATATGTATGTGTGAATTTAGAAAATTTCCTCTGGATAGCAGATTTATTAAATCCAAAAGCTGATTATATCCATTATCCTTTCTAACAAATATTTCTTATTTGTCTTAATTCTCAAATTCTCCTAATAATTAAACATAGGCTATTAAGAGAATATTTTTACTTTAGTAAGAAACATAAGTAGTATATTTTCTTGTGGTCCATAGATTGATAGAGTGAATAAAAGAGTGAAAAATGTGAATATTTGTATAACTTTGTATTGTGATTCTTTTAATAGTAGAGAACTTTTCAGTTTGTTCTTATGAAATTTTTTGCTATAGGTACAAGATACCACAATGCAAACTACCTGAAACCAAATGTGTGACAGAGATTTGGAGATGGAATACAAATTTTAGAAGACTTACAGGGCAGGTCACAAAAATAAAGTGTTTCTCCTTCAGGGTCAGTTTCATTTCATCATGTTTCTCACATGGCTGAGATAGAAGCTCTTTGAAAGCTGCAGTGTTAATTGCTCAGTCCTCAGCATCTAGAATGGTGTGCCTGGTTTATTGCATGCAAACAATATTTGTTGCATGGACAGAAACAGTTGGATCTGGTATCCCAGGGACAGAATAGTATATTCTCTTTGCTCCAGTAGAATAGTTCTGAAAGTGAAAGTGAAAGAGTTAGTTGCTCAGTTGTGTCCGACTCTTGTGACCTCATAGACTATAGTTCACCAGCCTCCTCCATCCATGGAATTCTCCAGGCAAGAATACTGGAGTAGATTGCCATTCCCTTCTCCAGGAGATCTTCCCAACCCAGGGATCAAACTCAGGTCTCTCTCCTCCAT
>NW_011495026.1:1800621-1808959 GCF_000754665.1 Bison bison bison | reverse complement strand
TCCATTACAGGCAGATTCTTTATCATCTGAGCCACCAGGGAAGCCAGTACAGAAAGACAGCTACTGATCTTGCACAGTTCACATTCTTACTCCTGATTATCAGCAGGGACTTTAAGAAAGTTGTGGTACATATACACAATGGAGTATTACTCAGCCATTAAAAAGAATACATTTGAATCAGTTCTAATGAGGTGGATAAAACTGGAGCCTATTATACAGAGTGAAGTAAGCCAGAAAGAAAAACACCAATACAGTATACTAATGCATATATATGGAATTTAGAATGATGGTAACAATAACCCTGTATGCGAGACAGCAAAAGAGACACTGATGTATAAACAGTCTTTTGGACTCTGTGGGAGATGGAGAGGGTGGGATGATTTGGGAGAATGGCATTGAAACATGTATAATATCATATATGAAACGAGTCGCCAGTCCAGGTTCGATGCACGATACTGGATGCTTGGGGCTGGTGCACTGGGATGACCCAGAGGGATGGTATGGGGAGGGAGGAGGGAGGAGGGTTCAGAATGGGGAACACGTATATACCTGTGGTGGATTCATGTTAATATATGGCAGAACCAATACAATATTGTAAAGTTAAATAATAAAATAAAAAAAAATAAAAAAAAAAGAAAGTTGAATCAGGGAAGATTCTTCTGCCAGGAAGACAGACCAGACCAAAAGCCTCAGAAAACTCTTGTAAAGTATATGTATTGATAGCTGTGTCTCTGCCTTCATGTATTTGTTCAGTAGCAACAATAAAGACAGAAACCACAGCTGGAAGTACAGCATATATGCAGTTTTTTTTTTTCTGAGAAAATGCATGAGCTGCAATCTTCCAGAAGCAAATTAATTCCAATTCATTTGAATGTTGTTTTCCATATCATCTCTTTGAATCCCCAAACTGCTCAAAAAGTATTAGAGTTCCTTCCAACAATACTTCTAAATGTTCTTTGAAGTTTCTAGAAATTCTGGTGAAATGGTATTAAAAAGCAGTGTTTCAATTCATGTAGTGGGGGTGTGCCTTGTGCTAAGCTGCTTCAGTCCTATCTGACTCCATGTGACCCTATGAATTGTAGCCTGCCAGGCCGCATGTCCATGGAATTCTCCAGGCAAGAACATTGAGCTGTTGCCATGTCCTCCTCCAGGGGATCTTCCATACCTAGGGATTGAACCCACCTCTCTTACGTCTGCTACATTGGCAGGCAGGTTCTTTACCACCAGCACCACCTGGGAAGCCCCATGTAGCAGGTGCTTAATGATAAATCTCAGCTACAATTTAAATCCTGAAATATGTTATTCGGTTTTAGGTGGCTTTGCTTGTTGTATCAAAATATGGGTGATCATTTTAATATTAACACCAGGCTACAGAAATAGGGCTCCAAATTGGAAAGCTGGAAAGCAGTTATTTTTGGTCTAGGAATAACGTAAGCAGAAAAGCTAGGACTTTAATTTTACCTCTTATAAAAATTATCATTCTAAAATGAAAGTTTATCAGTTTTCCAAATTGTTCTCCCTACTCTTCTGCCTTCAACTTCCGAAGTTGCAAGTACTACTGAAAAAAGTAGTACTTGCTGTTATCTTTGGAATGATTTAGAAATGACTGTTATGTTGTTGCTGTTATTAAACCTGTATTTGTATAAATATGACAAAGTCTTATTCCATCAAAAAAGTCATAATTTAAATTAGTCTTCACACATTTTAATGTTGTTCTGCATTGTTCTTAATGAAGGTCGGACCTGTGAGATCATATGCTATTACTGGCTGAATTCTAGCTGTTTTGTATGCATTATACATTTTACAAGAATTCAGCTTCAGAAGAAGCAATTCATTTACATAGAAAATGCTTTGCTATAAGCAAACCAAAGCATGCCTGTATCCAAATATAGAAACATGTTGGTAGATCCATAGTTTTACAATGCGGAGAATACACATATACACACACAGACACACGTAGCACATGCACATGTATTCTCTTGGGCTCAGATGATGAAGATAAAATGCATCTTCTGCTTGAGAGCATTTGACTTCCTCTCATTTACACTTGATATTTTGTTCACTTGTTATATTTATTTTTTGTATGTTTCATAGTTCATTTATCATTTAATTAATAAACACTTAATGAGAATACCATATTTACCACTCTATACATGTTTTCTCATTTAAGAATCCCCCAAAAAGTTAAAGATAAGTTTTTTCACTTATGAAGAGACTGAGGTCTTAGTCTCAGCAAGTTTTTAAATGACAAACCTATTTTAAAATATATCCCCATGCTGTGAACCAATATTCTGTACTTTCTGCCCTACAACGAAGGGGGTAGGGTGGGTGGAATGAAATTTTGTTGCCTTTTCTGAACTTAAATAATCAGAAATTATGTACATGGTTACCAGCATTATTATGCTTTATTTAAATCTCATATCACTTTGGGGGGCATATGAAGAAGCATGCTGTGAATAATGTTAAAGTTTTATGGTGAAACTCTTAAGCTGTAGTGAATTATTTTTATTTAGATTATATTTTAACATGTTGAAGAAATCTGACAGTTGAGCAATTTTCCAATTAATCTAATCAATACACAAGCACATCTGTAAAGAAACATTAGAATCATTCAAAGTTAGAACTGATATGGATAATTGATTTAACTTTTCATTTTAACCCTTGAAAGCAGCCTAAATCAGAGTGGAATTTATAAATTGATTACTCTTTGAATGAGTACAAATACCTAAGGCTAGGTCTTATATTTCATTCCATAGCTTTCTCACAGCTCCTTAAATGTGTTGTCTTTCTTGATTCATTTTGATTTTCAAACCTGAGCTTGATTTACTTTAATGTGTTTGTCAAAGAGCATGGAAAGGAGAAATAGTTTTCTTATAACTTTTATTCATTATGGCCAATTGAAACTAAATAGTCAGTCAATTGTTACCTGATCCATGACCACCAACATTGATTGGCTTCTATCTTTTCAAAAGACAGAGGCAGAAAAGAAATGTCTAAAATGTTTAGATTAGATGGCTTTCTATTTCTTTACTCAGCCTGGACACATATGCCTTTGTGACTCTGGGAGAGGTGACAGTCATTAATTCTGTTCAGTTCAGTCGCTCAGTTGTGTCCTACTCTTTGAGATCCCATGGACTGCAGTATGCCAGGCCTCCCTGTCCATCACCAGCTTCCATTCCAGAGTTTACTCAAACTCATATCGAACAAGTTGGTGATGTGATCCAACCATCTCATCCTCGTCCCCTTCTCCTCCTGCCATCAATCTTTCCCAGGTTCAGGGTCTTCTCAAATGAGTCAGTTCTTCGCATCAGGTGGCCAAAGTATTGGAGTTTCAGCTTCAGTATCAGTCCTTCCAATGCATATTCAGGACTGATTTCCTTTATGGTGGACTGGTTGGATCTCCTTGCAATCCAAGGGACTCAAGAGTCTTCTCCAATACCACAGTTCAAATGCATCAATTTTCCAGTGCTCAGCTTTCTTTATAGTCCAACTCTCACATCCATACATGACTACTGGAAAAACCATAGCTTTGACTACATGGACTTTTGTTGGCAAAGTAATGTCTTTGTTTTTTAATATGTTGTCTTGGTTGATCATAACTTTTCTTCCAAGGAGCAAGTGTCTTTTAATTTCATGGCCGTAGTCACCATCTGCAGTAACTTTGGAGCCCCCCAGAATAAAGTCATTAATAGTGAAAAGCTTATTCAGGAATTATGCATGGAAAGATGGAAGTTACATTTAATGGAGAAAATTATAGATACTATTAGTAGTGTATTCTCTGCAATTAGTATACTCTTGTCTCTCCCTTAATTAAAACATATTAAAGTATCTGCGACAGAGGAGATAAATTGAAAATACTGTTTCTGAGAAAGAACAGCCAGAGAGGATGGATTACGTATACTCTGCCCCCAGTTTTGCCTCAGATTTGAGGAGCCACAAGTCCTGAGAAGCAAGAGCAGACTGACAAAAAGTAGGCGAGGAAGACACAAACCTCTTCTTTGAAGTTTTGGAACAGGACTGAATAGTTGTAATGTGGTACACACATTTTAATCAGCTAATCTACGACTCTTACACAGCCAGTACAGGAAATTAAGAGAAACAAATGGGATCTAGATTCAGGGTTTTGTTTTTAACTTAATTTTGGGCAACACATGAATGGGCAAACCCTGAAGAGATAGTGAGGATTTTGAAGACATTTCTTATCTTCTGATACCCAGGATTCCCATAAGCCTGAGTTCATGTTGGGCTTAACTGCTGTTCTTTTTCAAAGAAAATCAACCCAGAAAGAGATTCACATCATACTCTAATTTTGTCAACTAACAATGACAGTAAGTATGTGCTCTAAACACATTAAAATTGCTTTTTTGTCTTTAGAAATTAGTCCTGGAAATTATACCTGTAGTTCTCTGGTATCAGATGAAGAGGATCTATCATCCTCATTTCATTTATCCATTGTTTCACAACTTTTTTTGGAAACTCTCCCCTGCAGGGTAGTTCTTAAAAAAATACTCATTCATTCCAAACAGGGAGATCATAACTAAATTTACGTGCATTGTTGAAATAGTATACCTCTATCCCCAATCTAGGTGAAACGAATCACCTTTAGTTCAACAGTTTTATTTTTGATCTTGCCAGATTTATCACCTGGACAGTGAATTACCAGGTGCACGTGGAGGACATGAATGACACATTCATATAATTTCTTTTTCTCTGGCAATCCAAACTACAAAAAAATGTAATTCTGATTGCTCTTCAGTTTGCAGCTATACCAGAATTTATTACTGGAACTCTGACTTCCAGTATCATGCCACTGACAGGCCTGGAGGTGAGATCCTTTCCCAGTTCTTTGAAATGCTCTGACAGAATTCATCTTCTTGTTTTATGTCCACAACCCCCTTTTGTGGTCACTTATTTCATCTCACTTCTGAATATTTCATTGTAAAACGAATGGAAATACGTGTGCTTTTAGCCTTATCTAGTCAAGTGTTCTCTGGCTACTTGCTTTGCAATAAAGCAGGCAGTAATGCACTCACTGGCAATAGAGAGGAGTGTTTCCTTTCTTTTTGTGTCATAACTTCTGCTTATTTCTGCAAATAATAAATGATCACTTTGCCTCACGTTCTGTTTTATTAATAATTTTGTTTTATAAAAACACATATGTATAGATAGTGGGTATTAAATATGTATATATTCAGAAATAAAATTATATTTGTAAGAGTAAAGTCAGATATCATTTTACATGCATTAGGGAAGGTTCTATTGGGAAGTATTCTCATGTTTTCATATTTCTTGTCTCTGCAAGGGAGGTAGATAGAGGTCACATATGGTGATTATAAGCATGTGCTTTCTCTGAATTTTATTCCTGTCTCTGTCACTTAATTTGCTGTGTAACCTTGAGCAAGTTATTTCAATCTTCTGTCTCTCAATGCTTTCATCTGTAAAAGTGAGGAAACCAGCAATATACAAAGGTTAGCATTAAGAGCAAATTAAGGAATTAAAGCAACTGAAGATAGTCCTTGACACTTATTAAGTATTAAAGTTAGATATTATACCTGTAGTATTGATAAGGTTTCAACAAATAAATGTATCTGAAAAGTGGCTTTATAGCTTGATGTTACGGAAAGAATGGTACTATTCATGAAGAGTATGGTTTTTTTCACTCTTGTTTTTTTTCTGGCAGGTAGAACAGTGCTTGGACATAAAATTGGTATTCAACATAATATTTTGTGATAGACTGAATTAAAGAATGAGTGAATGAATGATTATCTGAAGGAGAGAGTGTATATACATATAAATTATGTTTAGAATATATGGATAATTTATATATTTTATGAAAGATAAAGTCATTAGTATAGTTATTAATTATACTATATATATAGGGAAGCCTGACATGCTGCAATCTATGGGGTTGCAAAGAATTAGATACAACTGAGTGACTGAAATGAGCTGATAGTTATTGATTAGCTATTTTGAAAACAGGCAATTTTGAGCATAGAAAATATAAGGAGAGACAACTAAGTGTTGGTTAAGAAATCCATACACCTAGCAGGACTTTCAGTCAGTTCAGTTCAATCACTCAGTCGTGTCCGACGTTTTGCGACCCCATGGACTGCAGCATGCCAGGCCTCCCTGTCCATCACCAACTCCTGGAGTTTACTCAGACTCATGTCCATTGAGTTGGTGATGCCATCCAATCATCTCATCCTCTTTCATCCTCTTCTCCTCCCACCTTCAATCTTTCCCAGCATCAGGGTCTTTTCAAATGAGTCAGTTCTTCGGATCAGGTGGCCAAAGTATTGGAGTTTCAGCTTCAGCATCAGTCCTTTCAATGAATGTTCAGGACTGATTTCCTTTAGGATGGACTAGTTGGATCTCCTTGCAGTCCAAGGGACTCTCAAGAGTCTTCTCCAACACCACAGTTCAAAAGTATCAATTCTTCAGCATTCAGCTTTCTTTTTAGTCCAACTCTCACATCCATACATGACCACTGGAAAAACCATAGCCTTGACTAGATGGACCTTTATTGGTAAAGTAATGTCTCTGCTTGTTAACATTCTGTCTAGGTTGGTCATAATTTTTCCTAAAGGAGGACTTTAGGATCTGATATACTGTGGGACAGACCATGAACTCCTTATTGCCAAATTCAGACTTACATTGAAGAAAGTAGGGAAAACCACTAGACCATTCAGGTATGACCTAAATCAAATCCCTTATGATTATACAGTGGAAGTGAGAAATAGATTTAAGGGCCTAGATCTGATAGATAGAGTGCCTGATGAACTATGGACTGAGGTTCGTGACATTGTACAGGAGACAGGGATCAAGACCATCCCCATAGAAAAGAAATGCAAAAAAGCAAAATGGCTGTCTGGGGAGGCCTTACAAATAGCTGTGAAAAGAAGAGAAGCGAAAAGCAAAGGAGAAAAGGAAAGATATAAGCATCTGAATGCAGAGTTCCAAAGAATAGCAAGAAGAGATAAGAAAGCCATCGTCAGCAATCAATGCAAAGAAATAGAGGAAAACAACAAAATGGGAAAGACTAGGGATCTCTTCAAGAAAATCAGAGATACCAAAGGAACATTTCATGCAAAGATGGGCTCGCTAAAGGACAGAAATGGTATGGACCTAACAGAAGCAGAAGATATTAAGAAGAGGTGGCAAGAATACACAGAAGAACTGTACAAAAAGATCTTAACAACCCAGATAATCACGATGGTGTGAGCACTGACCTAGAGCCAGACATCCTGGAATGTGAAGTCAAGTGGGCCTTAGAAAGTATCACTATGAACAAAGCTAGTGGAGGTGATGGAATTCCAGTTGAGCTATTCCAAATCCTGAAAGATGATGCTGTGAAAGTGCTGCACTCAATATGCCAGCAAATTTGGAAAACTCACCAGTGGCCACAGGACTGGAAAAGGTCAGTTTTCCTTCCAATCCCAAAGAAAGGCAATGCCAAAAATGCTCAAATTACCGCACAATTGCACTCATCTCACACGCTAGGAAAGTAATGCTCAAAATTCTCCAAGCCAGGCTTCAGCAATATGTGAACCATGAACTTCCTGATGTTCAAGCTGGTTTTAGAAAAGGCAGAGGAACCAGAGATCAAATTGCCAACATCCGCTGGATCATGGAAAAAGCAACAGAGTTCCAGAAAAGCATCTATTTCTGCTTTATTGACTATGCCAAAGCCTTTGACTGTTTGTATCACAATAAACTGTGGAAAATTATGAAAGAGATGGGAATACCAGACCACCACCTGATCTGCCTCTTGAGAAATCTGTATGCAGGTCAGGAAGCAACAGTTAGAACTGGACATGGAACAACAGACTGGTTCCAAATAGGAAAAGCAGTATATCAAGGCTGTATATTGTCACCCTGTTTATTTAACTTATATGCAGAGTAAATCATGAGAAACGCTGGACTGGACGAAACACAAGCTGGAAGCAAGATTGCCAGGAGAAATATCAATAACCTCAGATATGCAGATGACACCACCCTTATGGCAGAAAGTGAAGAGGATTTAAAAAGCCTCTTGACGGAAGTGAAAGAGGAGAGTGAAAAAATTGGCTTAAAGCTCAACATTCAGAAAACGAAGATCATGGCATCCGGTCCCATCACTGCATGGGAAATAGATGGGGAAACAGTGAAAACAGTGTCAGACTTTATTTTTCTGGGCTCCAAAATCACTACAGATGGTGACTGCAACCATGAAATTAAAAGACTCTTACTCCTTGGAAGGAAAGTTATGACCATCCTAGATAGCATATTTAAAAGCAGAGACATTACTTTGCCAACAAAGGTTCATCTGGTCAAGGCTATGGTTTTTCCTGTGGTCATG
>NW_011495026.1:1776978-1800521 GCF_000754665.1 Bison bison bison | reverse complement strand
CTGACTCGATGGATGTGAGTCTGAGTGAACTTCGGGAGTTGGTGATGGACAGGGAGGCCTGGCGTGCTGTGATTCATGGGGTCGCAAAGAGTCAGACATGGCTGAGGGACTGATCTGATCTGAAACTGTGGGAAGGATACTTACATGCCACAGGGCCTGGAACCCTGCTTTTAGCTATGATTTTGAAATCTTTCATAATGCACTTAACAGCTCTGAAACTGTTTTCTATTATATTATCTGCTAGTTTCACTGAGCTGCTGAAATCAATATAAATTGTAATATTCCTAGTTGATTTCTCATGAGTTAGAATGACGTAACTCCTTTCTCTTCCCCACTTATACTGCTAGCCAGCACATTTACTGTGTTCCTCCTCCCCACTCTGGAAGTCTCTTAAAACTGGGTAAATCATGTATCAGCTTGGTTTATCCACCTGGTCAGGTCTAGGTGAAGATAGACTTGATTCCTACATCATGCCCTTTTCTATGGAAAAGCCTCAAGTCTTTCCTAAAAATTGTACAAACTCCTCACACTGTCCTGTTTTTTCAATCATTTCTAGCTCCTTTATGCATTCATCTCCACTCCTGCATTGGGCAGCAGTAGAGTCTTGGGCAGCAGTCTTATCTACAGTGTCCAACCAAATATGGTGTGGAGTTAGAAGCAATGCATTGTGACAGTGAAACAAGCTATCTGATGTTGAACATTTGATATTCCTGTGTTAAAATAATTCTTTTTATCTTGTATGTGGCTCAGTGATTCCCATTCAGCCTTCCTATTCTTCCCAGTCCCAAATCCCTTTTCTTTTATGATACCCATTGATATCATTATTTCTTTGAGTCTTTTTCTTCCTGCTACGCAGCCTTCACAGAGCAATTACCTTCTACCTCAAGCTCCTTATTAAGATGTTTTCCTAAAAAAAAAAAAAAAAAAAAAAGATGTTTTCCTGAAAATGACAGCTTTTCCCCCTAAAATATTTTGTTACTGATAATATTCTGTACCTCAAAAATTTTATCAGGCACATTCATTTTTTTTTGGTGCCAATGAAATATGAGAAAAAGTTATGTGTTCAACCTCCTTGTTTTGCCTCAGAGCAAGTCTCAGATTCCTCCTCTTTTACCTGCCCTCCTTACGATATTCTCATTGACAGTTGTCTTGGTCATCTGCCTCAGAAATCATAAAGAAAGGGTGACATGCAATAGATTCAAGGATCTTGAATCTTGATGCTTTTGAAAAGCAGGATTGTATGAGCTTGGATTAGTATAAAATGAATATAGACTTCTCTTTTTAGTTGATCTCTTTGCTAAGCTGGGTCTCAGTTACATGTGGAGTTAATAAATTAATCATTTTCCTGAGAGCAAAGCATTCAAAACACAAATTTGCTTTTATAGTTGCTAAATTCTTTCCTTAAGGTAATTAGCCAAGAATTATCAGTTGGTTCAGGGAATTTCATGACTAGGTAATGGGGGAAACAAATATAAGAAATAAAATTCCAAGAAAACAATTGTATATTTTATTTAAAATGTGATACTGCCATGTTGACAGGAATGAGTCATCTGTTAATATATTGAAATCTGAAATGATTTCAGTTGGCTATAGGATTATTTGTAGGAAGAAAGCAGTGCACCCTCTCTACTTTGAGATGTCTTTTTTTTTACCTGCAGTAATGCCTTGAACATGTGTATACCTGTGGTGGATTCATGTTGATATATGGCAAAACCAATACAATATTGTAAAGTTAAAAAATAAAATAAAAATTATCAGAAGGAAAATAAAAATATATATATGTATCACAGGAATTAATTGAGAAAATTAAAAAATGATGAAAATAACAATTTAAAAACATTATTATATTACCACAAAAAAGGTGGATACATTTTATTCAATTGATTGACTTCAGTTCTCTAAAAAAAATAACTGGGGTACCACCTCATGAAACTGGTAAAACCAAATTTGTACAAGCAATTTGTTAATTCCCCTTAATAATAGTCTTATCAGTATAGTTCTTACCACCTGCAGTTTTGAAAAATCAAGGATATAGCTACACCCTTGGATTATTCTATAACATTCAAAGATATACAGTGATGAGTATTCTACTAAGAGATGGTGAATATAAAACACCATTAGAGACAGTGAACAATGGGACTCATTATCTTTTGTGTACAGAAATATTTTTATTTGAAAGTTATAATTAGTCTTTCCTAGGTTAGCAGGATAACCGTGTAGTTAAAGCAAGAGATGATGAAAGAGCCTTGGATGTCAATCAAAGAAAATTGATAACCAATCATAATAAATTAAGCAGTGGGTTGTACATATCAATCTGCTCATCAGAAGTAGATCTGGGAAGAAAAAGGTGACAACGGTAATGTGGGAGGTGAGAAGGGAAGTTAACTTCAGACATCATGTCTTGTCAAGTGTGTGTCATGGAACACGCTCCTGTCACTCAAAAAGAAAAATTATGCCATGAAAGAAAGTGGTTTTAAAAAATAGTTTTATGATGTTTGCTTTCAGTTGGCCACTAAACATTAAGACACACTTTCAAAACCAAAGAGTGAATGATAACAATTTGGAGTAACTGCTACCAGGATCTGCAGAAACTGTGAAGTAGATTCACACATATGAGGTTGGTGCAAAAGTGATATCGGTTTTGCATTGCTGAACGTTGCCATTTGATACTGGAATACATGGGCTTCCCAGGTGGTTGAGTGGCAAAGAATCTGCCTGCCAGTGCTGGAGACTTAAGAAACTCGAATTTGATCCCTGGGTTGGGAAGATCCCCTGGAAGAGGGCATGGCAACTTACTTCAGTCTTCTTGCCTGGAGAAACCCTTGGACAGAGGAGCCTGGCAGGCTACAGCTCATAGGGTTGCAAAGAGTCAGACGCGACTGAAGCGACCTAGCATGCATACACAGGAATTCCTTGTTAAATAAATGTGTTTATTTGTTAATGTATTTTTATTTTAATGTGCATTTCTTGCTTTATGTTGTTTATGAATTATTACTTACTGTTTATTTTATATGTACTCTAGACTGTGAAAATGATATTAGACAATAAGCAAATTTGAGTAATTTTCTTATTCAAGTTACAAATGGATCGTAAAACAGTGCAGACAACTTGCAACATCAACACCACATTTGGCCCAGGAACTGCTAATGAGCATACAGTGCAGTGATGGTTCAAGAAGTTCTGCAAAGGAGACGAAAGACTTGAAGATGAGGAGCTTAGTGGCCGGCACTCAGAAGTTAACAACAATCAACTGAGAGGTTCATCGAGGCTGATCCTCTTACAACTACACAAGAAGTTGCCCAAGGACTCAACTTTGATGATTCTACAGTTGTTTGGCATTTTAAGCAAATTGGAAAGGTGAAAAAGCTCAAAAAAAGGTGCCTCATGAACTGACTACAAATCCAAAAACAAAAAAAATCATCATTTTCAAGTGTTGTCTTCTCTTATTCTATGCAACAACACTGAACCATTTCTTGACTGGATTGGGACATAAGAGGAAAAGTGACTTTTAGATGACATCATGATGCCTAGCTCTGTTAGAATGGAGAAGAAGCTCCAAAGCACTTTCCAAAACCAGACTTGTACCAAAAAAACAAAGCGGGGGTGGGGGTCATGATCTGTTTGGTAGTCTGCTGCCAGTCTGATCCACTAAAGCTTTTTGAATCTTGGTGAAACCATTACATCTGAGGAACTCTGCAAATCAGTGAGATGCACCGAAAAGTACAACATCTGCAACTGGCATTAATGAAAAGAAAGGGCCTAATTCTGCCCCACGACAATGCCTGACCACATGCCACACAACCAACACTTTGAAAAATTGAATGAATTGGGCTATGAAGTTTTGCCTGATCTGCCATATTCACCTGACCTTTTGCCAACTGATTACCATTTCAGCATCTCAGCTTTTCACAGGGAGAATGCTTACACAATCAACAGAATGAAGAAAATGCTTTCCAAGAGTTCATCAAATTTGGAAGCATGGATTTTTATGACAAAGGAGTTAGCAAACTTACGTCTTGTTGGCAAAAATGTGTTAATTCTAATGGTTTCTATTTTGATTAATAAAGTTGTGTTTGAGCCTAGATTTAAATATTAGGATCTGAAACCACAGTTACTTTTGCACCAGCCTAATAGAACCTTTGCCATTCTATTGCTTTCATCTATTTCTTTGCACTGATCATTGAGGAAGGCTTTCTTAGCTCTCCTTGCTATTTTCTGGAACTCTGCATTCAAATGGATATATCTTCTCTTTTCTCCTTTCTCTTTAGCTTCTCTTCTTTATTTTTTCTTCTTTATCTTTACCTTTATTTCTCTTTATATTTGCTTTTATTATAAAGACATCTTACTTATTTTTGCCTTTATTTCTCTGCAAATAAATAGAGGAAAACAATAGAATGGGAAAGACTAGAAATCGCCTCAAGAAAACTAGAGATACCCAAGAAACACTTCATGCAAAAATGGGCACAATAAAAGACAGAAAGGGTATGGATCTAGCAGAAGCAGAAGATATTAAGAGGTGGCAAGAACACAGAAGAACAATAAAAAAAAAAAAATCTTCATGACCCAGATAAACATGATGGTGTGATCACTCAGCTAGAGCCAGACATCCTGGTATGAGAAATCACGTGGGCCTTAAGAAGCGTCACTACAAACAAGGCTAGTGGAGATAATGGAATTCCAGTTGAGTTATTTCAAATCCTAAAAGATGATGCTGTGAAAGTGCCGCACTCAATATGCCAGCAAATTTGGAAAACTCAGCAGAGGGTGCAGGACTGGAAAGGGTCAGTTTTCATCCCAATCTCAAAGAAAGGCAATGCCAAAGAATGTTCAAACTACTGCACAATTGCGCTCATCTCACACGCTAGCAAAGTAATGCTTAAAATTCTCCAAGCCAGGCTTAAAGCCAGTACATGAACTGTGAACTTCCAGATGTTCAAGATGGATTTAGAAAAGGGAGAGGAACCTGAGTTCAAATTGACAACATCCATTGGATCATTGAAAAAGCAAGAGAGTTCCAGAAAAACATCTACTTCTGGTTTATTAACTACGCCAAAATCTTTGAGTGTGTTTATCACAACAAACTGTGAAAAATTCTTCAAGAGACGGGAATACCAGACCACCTTACCGGCCTCTTGAGAAATCTGCATGCAGTTCAAAAAGCAACAGCTAGAACCAGACATGCAACAGCAGACTGGTTCCAAATTGGGAAAGGATTATGTCAAGGTTGTACATTGTCACCCTGCTTATTTAACTTACATATAGAATGCATCATGTGAAATGCCCAGCTGAAATGATGAAGCACAAGTTGGAATCAAGATTGCCAGGAGCAATATCAATAACCTCAGATACACAGATGACACCACCTTAGTGGCAGAAAGCAAAGAAGAACTATAGAGCCTCTTGAATAAAGTGAAAGAAGAGAGTGAAAAAGGTGGCTTAAAACTCAGCATTCAAAAAACTAAGATTATGGCATCTGGTCTCATCATTTCTTTGCAAATAGATGGGGAAACAATGGAAGCAGTGACAGACTTTATTTTCTTGGCCTCCAAAATCACTGCAGATGGTGACTACAGTCACAAAATTGATATATGCTTGCTCCTTGGAAGAAAAGGTATGACCAACCTAAACAACATATAAAAAAGCAGAGACCTTACTTTGCTGACAAAGGTCCATCTAGTCAAAGCTATGGTGTTTCCAGTAGTCATATATGGATGTGAGAGTTGGACTATAAAGAAAATTGGATCAAGTGCCAAAGACTTGATCCTTTTGAACTGTGGTGTTGGAGAAGACTCTTGAGAGTCCGTTGGACTGTAAGGAGATCAAACCAGTACATCCTAAAGGAAATAAATCCTGAATATTCATTGAAAGGACTGATGCTGAAGCTGAAACTCCAGTACTTTGGCCACCTGATGTGAAGAACTGACTCATTTGAAAAGACCCTGATGCTGGGAAAATTGAAGGGAGGAGGAGAATGGGATGACACAGAGTAAGATGGTTCGATCCCATCACCAACTTGATGGACATGAGTTTTCAAGCTCTGGGAGTTGATGATGCACAGGGAAGCCTGGCGTGCTACAGTCCATGGGATTGCAAAGAGTTGGACACAACTGAGAGACTGAACTGAATTTACTCAATAGAGTCTTGGAGTCATCAAAGGAATTGGGGAGTACAGTTCTGACTATCTCAAACAGCCTTGTCCCTCTAATTTCTCTTGATTTGCTGTGAGAAGTAGTTGGTGAAGAAGGTGGTGACAGAGAGAAATGCTTTTGGAAGAAACAGGGAGTCTGTAGAATCATAGGTAGGATTTACCCTTCAGGTGTCACAGATAGTATCTTTTGAGAAAGGCATAAGTTCTATACTTATTTTGTTATGTATATGTTATGTACAGAAGGAGCTGTGGGTTGGGTCACTATTCAAAGTAAACTAGGTGAGCCAGAAGGACAGACGAGTGTGTGAGCTGCAGCATTGCCCACCCTATATCCAACTTCAGAACATCAAAATGACTAATCCTCCAAATCTGCCTTTCCAATCTCATGCAGATTTCTCTTGTGAACAACTCTATCCTGAAACAATATAGGGAAGATAGTTTTTCAATAAATACTCCCAACTTCGCTGAAACCAAAGTTCATATATTACATACACATCTATTTTTAAAAACTTTAATCATGGTTAACTTCCAAATGAAGAAAATGGCTAATAATACCCTGTGTACTTTGTGCTCAGATGCTCAGTCCTGTCCAACTCTTTACGACCCTATGAACTATAGCCCACCAGGTTCCTCTGTCCATGGGATTCTCTAGGCAAGAATACTGGAGTGGGTCACCATGCCCTCCTCCAAGGGATCGTCCTAACCCAGGGACTGAACATGCAACTTTTATGTCTCCTGCATTGGCAGACGAATTATATACCACTGTGTCACCTTAGAACTCAGTTTTACCTTACATGACACAAATAACCCATGCATAGCTGACAACATGCCAACGTCCAATGAAAGATCATATGAAGTTTTTTAGTCCATCTTCATTCAACTTCAGTATTTTGTAACATTAATATGAAAAGGTTAACTATTAATTCATCTTATGTTAATGTAGGTAACTTGCTAATAGGAAGGAAAAAGGAAACTTTAATTAATAAATGCATACTTAAATATATTCACATCAAGACAAGAAAGAAATGTTCATAATTATTACAGTTTAAAAAATATATTTATTTTTATTTATTTATTTGACTGTGCTTGGTCTTAGTTGCAACATGCAAGATCTAATTCCCAGATCAGGAACAGAACCTGGGTCCCTTGTGTTGAGAATGTGTATTCTTAGCCACTGGACCACCAGGGAAGTCCCAGTTATTAAAATTTTAATTTCTTTTAGTTTTTCCAAAATAATCATTTTTTTTTTTCGAATTCAAAGACTGTTTTTTCCCCCTTAAGGAAAATAAACATCTTTTAAAAATAGCTCGATACACATAATCTTCAGTGTCTAGCAATATGCTAATACAAAGTGCTTAGTATACTGCTGTGTTTGTTGTTTAGTCACTCAATCATGTCCGACTCTGTGACGCCATGGACTGCGAGCCCACCAGACTCCTCATACTACAATTTTAGTTTCTGCGATCTTTTTAAGCCATTTCTTCAGGTGGTCAGATGACAAACCCCATAAGAAATTTCTTTCCCTTCATGATAAAAGAATTACCTTTATCTGTTAAGCATCCTATTTCACTTTGAACTCAGCAAATACTGGACTGGCTGTGTTTCCTTGCCTGTGGAGTCACACGAAGGATCTAGGCTAAGATTTCCAGAAATAGTGAGGACACCCAATTAAATTTGAAGTTTTGTTAAGTAATTAATAGATACTTGTTTAAATATTACATGAGACACCCTTAAACTTAAAAAAAAAATGTTGATTATCTGAAATTCAGTTGTAACTGGAAATGTTTTTATTTTTTAAATACAGCATCTGTCACCTAGGCCATTTGTAGTTCTGCCTGTACTAGGTTTATTATAGTTTCTGTTTACTTTATTGTAGAGCATGAGAGTATAAAGAATTTCTCCAATGGTTCTCTTGGAATCCAGACATTCTCTTTATACTCATTGTGAGTTGACAACCCAATTTCCCCTTGATAAATTGGATCAATTCCCTCCAGCCTTGATATTAACATTCAAACCCCATTCCTGACCTGCTGATTTGCTGACATGAGAATTCAATGTTCCCAAGTAATAGTCTCAACTTTCAGTTGACTGAAACTGCTTCTATTTTGTTGAGTAGTAGCATGCATTCTTTGGGAATTAAGAACTCAGGATAATCAGAACCCCAAATTATAGAAAACAGAAACACAAATTCCTTCGTGGATCGCAGAGGGTCCTAGTGTGAAAAGCTAGTTGTGTGTCCATCCCTGAGTCCTGTAGCCACAAACTTGGCTTTAAGAGAAGCAGTATCATATATAGATTATGCACATAAGGCAATCACCATAGCCTAAAAGACATTAATGAACACTGCAGATTATTGCTACCCAACTAGGATTGTAACTGTATTATTAAAAAGGCCATTCTATCTTTCTATCATCCCATATGCTTAAAAGTGACAGGTAACATGGTGAATTCCATGAGCTTGACTCATCGTCATACTTAATTTCTCATAAGATGAATCCTTGGCTAACAGCAGTGCTGTGTGAAATAATATGAGGATGAGTAAGGCATTTATATATTGTATTTTTTGGCAGAAGCATTGCAGGCCAGAAAGACAAATTCATAACCACAGAAGTTGTCTGTCCCAATAGGAACTGGCATTACCCTTCCATGATGGAAGTGATCCAAGGAAACCAACAAGCCACCAGGTGGTTGAAGATTTCCCAAGGGAATGGTGCCATATTGCATTCTCAGTGCAGTTTTGCAATTGGCAGTTGGGGCATTAAGCACAATTGTAGCCAAATTCATCCTGTGGATAATAATCCATCTTGTTTAGCCCTTGCAAAACCTCTGTTCCTTCTGTCATTGTCACTTTGTCCTTGAATTCATTGACTAAGGATAGAGGTGGCTGGAGAGAGAGACTGTCTGAAATCCACCTAACAATCCATCTTGTCTACCTGCTTCTTAAGATCTTTTGCTAAGGTCACTCTTTAGTGAGTGTTTGTATGGGAGACACATATTTTCACATTCTGGGCCCATGTAAAGTGATCTATTTGCATACCTATTCCCTAGACTAACTCGTCTCCAATTATCCAATTATCCAGCTTGTGTGCCTTCCAAGTCCCTGTTCATCCTGCCAGAACATTAGTGACAGTTCATGAATCAGGTCTACATCTCCAGCTCTCTACATTTTCAAGGGAAAATGAACACTCAATTATATTAGTTGAGGTTCTGTTCATTGACAAGATTTCTCTTCACTTCTGTCCTTCAGGCCATTATGGTTATCACTGAGTAAGATTGTAGTTTAATAGCATTTTATTCAGGTGGTAAAAGCATAAATAGCAGGACCACTGTAAGTCAGACATGAGTGTTTTCTTTCTCGAACAACTGGGCCATACCGAATTGCCCAGGAAACCGTAAGAGTTGTTCTGTGAGGGAAAGTATTGGAACAAAAATAGGATTCTTGGGCTTCCGGGCCACTTACTCCTGAAACTTACTTGTACCCCCAAGACCTGCTTGAGCCTGCTTTCATATTCCATTTGAAGATAAAGTGCAATTGTTTATGACAGATTTATGGCTGGACTATAAATTGACTTATGGCTACTGGGTCCAATGGTTGATGGCCTTCTTGTTAAAACCTAACTAAAACCCATAAGCAGTTTTCCAAAAGGAGAACTGTTACCTGTAGGGGCTGGCATAGTTCTGATCCAGATTGTGTGGGTTTGGGATTAATTCACCCATGAGGGCCTGCCATACACAGTCCTCTCTACCAACATTTAGAGCATCGTGTGATTTTAAAACTCAAGGGGAAGATCAGCCTTTATGGCATTTTGGATTTGTTGAAATCCTTCTCTTGTTTTAGGCCTCACTCAAACCCACAACCGTTTTAGTCACTTGGTAACTAGATGAGAATAGCACACTCAAGTCAGATATATATTGCCTCCAAATTCCAAAAGAGAGCAATAGTCATTGTGGTTCTTTCTTCTAAGAATGGCTAAATGCAGCAACCTTTCCTTATACCTTAGATTATACTAAGATGCTCCAGGTCGCTGAGCCTTTCGAAATTTTGCTAATGCAGTAGACACCTGATTTTTATGGGATTTATTTTCTAACCATTGGTGCTCCCATATGTCTCACCAAGGTGTCTAAAGTAGTTACTGCTTCTTGCTCACCAGATTCTGTTGCCTGAAACCATCAAGATAATGGAGTAGTGTGATGTCTTGTAGAGGGAAAGGTGATCAACTGCTTGCAGACTAGGTTATCGTGTGAGGTGGGGGAGTTGAAATAACTTTGAAGGAGGACTATAGAAATGTATTGTTGGCTGAAAGAAAACAATTTCAGAGGGTCTTTATTAATAAATATGGACCAAGTGGCTTGACCAGATTAAGAACTAGGTACCTGATCATGGGGCATGTATTGAATTTTATATAAGCTATTTATCAGCTCCTAAAATTTTTATCTGTTTATTAACACAAGCTTATAAATGGCATGATAAGACATATACATTTAATAGGCATGTACTTACACATACCTAGAAAGTCTAGAACACACATCCGGAGTACCAGCTACAATCATATGTTAAATTATGATAATACATTGCCCTTCTCCAAATACTTCTGTCTTCTGCACAGGCCAAGTAGGCAAGTTGATGGGCATAAATGGGTAATCAACATCCTGCATTTGTCAGGCCCTAGATGGTGTCACAGATCTCTGATGACCCTCTAGAGATGCATACTGCTTTTGGTTTACTGTTTCGATCAGTAGAGAATATCGCTTGGCTTTCCCTACCATAACAGCCTTTACTCCACAGGTCATCCAGATAATGTAGGAGTTCTGCTGTGTTAAATATGTTTCAACTATGCATCCTAGACCTGAGGAAATAACACATACTCGCCATGGACAATAATAGTCACCCAGAAAATACAAATATATTTTTGTATGTTTTTCTTCCATCTATTCCTCCATTCTCTAAGCTACTTTTATCTAAACTATCAAAGGAAAGAATTTTATGTCCTGATTATATTGGGAGATTAGTTCAGTGATTGTGTTAAATATGCAAACCAAAACATATTGAATTTTAATAAGCCATTTATCAAGATCTTGACAAAAAGTTTTCTGCTTATTGACACAATCTTATAAATGGCATGAAGGGACACATACATTTACTAGACTTAAATATCTCTCTATTATGTGCCTTCCATTTATAGTGATATGTTTAAATAATATTTGAACTCCTCTCATCATCCAACTGTTTTTTAAAACTTTGAATTAAAATTCTAAGTTGATTGTGAATATAGACTTTCATTTTTGTTTTAAGATACTATTGTTAGTTAATTTAAAGTCTTTCCTTCATCATTGCTAACTGCTGTAGCCTGACATCCATTCTCCAAATGAAATGTGACTTTGATGGATAAACTCAATTAAAGCTCAGGCATTAGATAAGTTAAACAGAGAATTGGGCTGATCTTTACCAATCTACCTTTAAAAATACAATAAGCATTTCAAAATGAAGCAGTCATAAATTATACTGAAAATGTATGTTAGTAAAATTGGATTGAAATTCAAATCAATTACTCTATGTAAATTTCTATTGCTTTGGAAATAACATGTTTCTTCCCCCTTAGTATTATAGCTTATAAATATTTTAATAAAATAAAAATTAGAGAGAAATTTGTTGTCTTTTACTTTTCTAGAAATTTCTACATCTTTTATGCTGCTTCAGCTTGTTAAAATGTCTAGTTTTAAGACTGATAATATATATTCTATCATAATCTGAGAATGTAAGTAAGTATATTTAATTGTCTTGAATGGTTTTTAGAAATAACTTGGTGAATGATTTGCCTATGAAAACTTCTAATATTAGCAGTGATGTATCATTCATTTATTTATTAAATCATTAAAATCTATACCTTCTTTAAAATAGAAGAAATTGAACTTGGTTATATAGGTAAATAAAATATGTAGGGACATGTAAGGAAACAATTTGGTTTGATGTGATAAATCCCCTGCTAGACATATATAGAGGATGCAAAAGGAATATAGATTCAAAGGCAACTAACAGGAAATTGGGGAAATTGTTGACCCACATTTCAACTTAACCTTTATATTTTAATATTCAATTACTTTATTTTGAAATAGAAATAATGAAGAGGGCTTGATTTTTTTTTGAACTAATATAACCAAGGGAACAATATTCCCTGTAATTAAGAATTTGTATTTGAGATTCTGACAAATCTTAGATTTGTCAAAGATTCAAATCTTAGATTTGGATTCAAATCTTAGATTTCTATCTTGGCTTTAATATACATGTAAGCTTTTAAATTCAGATTTCTTATTTGCCAATTGAAGGCAAGAATAATTAACTACTGTATAGCTTTATATTGTAAATGTTATGTGAAATATTTAGCAGAGGGCACATTACACTGTTCATGGGGTTCTCCTGGCAAAGAGAAATATCAGCAATATTAACACTTTCAGGTATGCCAATGATACCGCTCTAATGCCAGAAAGTGAAGAGGAACTAAAGAGCCTCTTGATGAAGGAGAAAGAGGAGGGTGAAAAAGCTGGCTTGAAACTCAACATTAAAAAACTAGGATCATGGCATTAGATCCCATCACTTCATGACAAATAGGTGGGGAAACAATGGAAACAGTGACAGACTATTTTCTTGGGCTCCAAAATCACTGCATTTGGTGACTGCAGCCACAAAGTTAAAAGACACTTATTCCTTGGGAGAAAAGCTATGACAAATCTAGACATATGTATTAAAAAGCAGACATCACTTTGTCGACAAAGGTCAGGATAGTCAAAGCCGTGGTTTTTCCAGTAGTCATGTATGGATGTGAGAATTGGACTATAAAGAAACCTGAACACCAAAGAATTGATGTGAACTGTGGTGTTGGAGGAGACTCTTGAGAGTCCCTTGGACTGCAAGGAGATCCAGCCAGTCCATCCTAAAGAAGATCAGTCCTGGGTGTTCATTGGAAGGACTGATGTTGAAGCTGAAACTCCAATACTTTGGCCACCTGATGTGAAGAGCTAACTCATTTGAAAAGACCCTGATGCTCAGAAAGATTGAGGGCAGGAGGAGAAGGGGATGACAGAGGATGGCAGAGGAGAAGGGGATGACAGTTGGATGGCATCAAAGACTCAATGGATATGAATTTGGGTAAATTCCGGGAGTTGGTGATAGACAGGGAGGCCTGGAGTGCTGCGATTCATGGGGTCACAAAAAGTCAGACGACTGAGCAACTGAACTGAACTGAACTGATGCAGTAGAAAATTTATATAGCTACTCTGACCTCAAGGAGGGTGAACATAATTCCCCATTCCTTAAATAAGGGCTGGACACAGGTGACTTCATTCCAAATGCTACAAATGGAGAGAAAGAAAAAAGGGAAATTACAGTGAAGAAGCCTAATAAGCACTGCTCACCTAGGTGAACAAGACTAGCATCCACAGTGATAAGTCTTATCGATAGTATATACCCTTTACATGATGTGATGAAAATTCCACCTAAGGTCCTGGGCTCCACTGCAAAACACATCAGTTCAGTTCAGTAGCTCAGTCATGTCCGACTCTTTGTGACCCCATGGACTGTAGCATGCCAGGCCTCCATGTCCATCACCAATATTTGTTTTTTCAAGTAAAAGTCAAATTTATTTTTACCGTTAGGCCTAGGGCAAGAGGTAACTCGGGGCCTAAACGGTAAGTTTAAAAGATCTTTGTTTGGTGTAATGTCAGGTTTTCTACTGTTTAAATTAGGAACAGTTTTTTTTTTTTTCCCCAACTAGGTGAGAAAAGAGATAATGGGAAAGAAAAGAGACCTTTAAAGTTCTGGGTTTCTTAGCTAAACTAGAGCCTTTGGCAAGCCAGCTCTGTCTACTCCATGCATATGATTTTCCAACTAAATGATACTGAGAAAAACACACAATAATGCTGAAAAAATTGTTAGATGTACAACCAACAACCTCATTTGGCTTCTTATGCTACATGAAAATCATATTCCTTAAGTCAGTAACTTCCCTCTCCCTGTGACTGTTTCTAGCTTCTTCTCTCCCCTGACATCTCCAACACATCTTCCTCTATTGTTACTCACAGATGACCTTGTTTTTGTTTTGCTGAAACCTTCCAAATAATTGGAAGAGAGTTTCCACAAGTTCCACAGCAAATTTTTCACCTAGCTGCATCAATTTCTATATAACATGCCTTTTCTTTTCTTGAATGATATATATTTCAAATTTTTTCATATCTCTTTTTCTTCCACCTCTAGAAAGATATGGCTGAAGTCAAACCAAAATCTCCCCTTTGTTTCCCCTTTTCCTGCTTCACTGATATTTGTTTGTTTTATTTTATTAGAACTTCTTCATAACTATACCAGTGTGTTGTCATCTGAAGTGAACAAAAATTCTGAGTCCTGCTTTTCTCTCTAGATATTGTATCATTTCCCCCCTTGCCTTTGTATAAAAATCCTTTGCAAGGGTTGCTATACTGCCTGTCCCCATTTTCTGTCTTCCCAGATTCACATGAACCCGCACCAGGCAAGCTGTCAAAGCCACAGCTCCAGGGAAACTGCTTTGTCAAGGTCATCTTTGGTTATTTCTCTCTGTATATTTTACTTGACTGAGCAACGGCACTAAACAGTTGGTCATCCCCCTTTTCTTTTAGATACTGTCTTTACTCCTAACATACCACAGGCTCTTCACTTTCCACTGAGTCCCTGACAGCTCCCTCTCATTCCGTTGTCCTCTTTCCTCCTCAGAGATCACTTGAGTTTATATTGCCTCAATGTCTAGTCATGGTATCTCTGCGATTTTATTTTACAGTAAATCCTTTCATGAGGTCTTCAAATCTCATGGCTTTGCACCCCATAAGTTCTTTTTTTGTGCTGCTGCTGCTGCTAAGTCGTTCAATCATGTCCAAACTCTGTGCGACCCCGTAGACGGCAGCCCACCAGGCTCCTCTGTCCCAGGGATTCTCCAGGCAAGAATACTGGAGTGGGTTGCCATTCCCTTCTCCTTCTTTTGTGCTAATAACTAACAAATGTGTCCCTGTATCTAGACCTCTTCTTTGGTTTCTGGTCTCATATACCCAATGGATGACTCAAAATCTTCACTGGGATGATTAATAGAGATATTAAACATAACTTGTCTCAAACTGAGCTCTTGTTTTTCACAAAAAAAAAAAAAAAAAACTTGTTCTGACAAATTTTATCATTTTCTATTACTGGTCACTCTGTTCTTCTACTTACCTAGGCTTTGGTTCTGAGAATTTTACTTGACTCTACTCTTTCTCTTATACCCAAAAGCCAGTTTTATCCACCTTATCTTTAAAAAATACCTAGACTGAGAAACCGTCTTACCGTCTCCACCTCTACCACCCTAAAGGCACTATTCCATTTCATTTGAATTTTTCAGTATCTTCCTATTTGTTCCTTTATACACCTTTTGTGCATACAATTTGTCATTCTTGCTTCTGTACTGATATAACTTAATTATATTACTGCTCTGCCCAAAATCCTCTAGTAGCTTCAAATCTGGTCTCAAAATTGTCTGCAGTAATTTTCTCCTAGAAATCTACAGGGTCTTGCTTATGCATCTCCTCTGATAGTTTAGTTTCTTTTGGTGGCTTCTCCATAAAGACTTCTACATAGACTCTCTTTACAGTTGCCAACCCTTCATCAACATATCCTGTCTCTATGCAAGTGGTTTCCGCCCCCCTTTTAGTATCCATCACCCTTTATTGTTCTATATAGTTTACTAACTTACACATTTTATCTTTTATTTCTCTCTTGCCAACCCCCCCCCACACCTGAAACTAGAAAGCAAATTTAGGAAGTTAGGGATTTACTGTGTTTGATTGGTTTTGGTTCCTTATAAATATAGCTCTACAAATAGCACCTGGCTATAGTAGTCAAATAAAAAAAATGTTTATTGCCTGTTAAGTGACAGAGATGTTTCTCTTCTTTCTCTTACATGTGGAAGATAACCTTGGATTGGATTTATGCTCTCATTCAATTTATTGCTTTTTTTTGTTACATAAAGTTAATCCCTGACTTTGATTTCCACATGTTCAGACTCGTAGATTTTCTCAAACTTTGGCCATATCTTATTGAAAAATAGCAAAGTTTCAAACTGTAAGCTGTATCAAAGTACAATTTTGGAAATCTAGTATAAATTTTTTCATTGTTTAGTATTCTTGAATTTGTGGAAGATGGTGTATTGAAAGATATAAAGCTGATTATATTCTTGTAAATTTCTAAAAGCAGCTGCCTTTAAGGAAACTATAATAAAAGAAGTGTAAAAGTCTTTTGGTCAAGGGAGACTTATTAGAACATATTTAAAATCACCCAAAGTTTTTAAAATTAAAAATTTGTTTATGTCTACTAAGAAGCAAAATCAAGTGTAACAGTAAAGTAGTCATGGTTTTAAATTTGAAGTCCTAACTTATCATTTCTAATAATTTTTCATATAGACTATGACAATGTAGAATAAGAACATTGCTTATTGAATGATTATCAGTGGCTTCTTGTTGTAGTTTAGTCACTAAGTTGTGTTCAACTGTTTGCAACCCCATGGACTGTAGCCTGCCAGGCTCCTTGGTCCCTGGGTTTTCCCAGGCAAGAATACTGGAGTAGATTGATGTTTCCTTCTCCAAGTGATCTTCCCCAGCCAGGGATCAAATTGTATCTCCTGCATTGGCAGGCAGATTCTTTACCCCTTAGCCACCAGGGAAGCCTTGTCAAATAACTACAAAATGTTTACTTTCCCCAGATTTACTGTATCAGTATTGGTGAGTCATATATTTTTAATAATAAAATATTTAATCATGAAATAATATTATATTTTTATTCCTTTGGAAATTAGTTTTAAAAGCATGAACTATTTAAAGGTAAAATGAGTAGAATGAAATGGATAGTTACAGAGGAGCAGCCTGACAGCATCTCATTCATGGAGATATAAAGAAACTGTGGTTGAATACACGGTAATTTTTCCTTTGAAAGAGAACTTACTGATCTAAGTTATTATGTCATAAGGACTCTATTTTGTCAAATCATCTCATTTTCTAGATGGCAGAGCTATTGTCAGAAGTGGCTGCTTGGATATAACTTTTGTAATATTCAACTTTGTAAGATATTTTGGTTTCATGTGCTCATGATTTTTCTAAGCTTGAATTTAACCTTTCCCTTATAAAAGTAATTGAGGGAAATATTTTTTAAAGAGTGGCTTTTCTTTTTTATTTTGACATGATTTACATTATATAAATGTCACAAAAAGAAATGTCTTATTAGTGTGCTTTGGAAATTTTTAGTAATGGTAACAGTGAAATAAAGAAATACAGGAAGAGTGATATGTTAGTCATCCAGTAATCCAGTGTAAACTGCTACTTATTTTATAAACTTTCTCTAGATCTTAATTTCAACTTAAATTTGAAAACTAGCACATTGAACTACAGTAATATGGCATTGTTTATATCTTTTTGGATCTCTTAAATATATCCCCTGGTAGCTCAGTTGGTAAAGAATTTGCCTGTAGTGCAGGAGACCCAGGTTTGATACCTGGGTTGGGAAGATCCTCTGGAGAAGGAAATGGCAAACCACTCCAATATTCTTGTCTAAAGAATCCCATGAACAAAGGAGCCTGGCGTGCTAGAGTCTGTGGGGTTGCAAGAATTGGACATGACTTAGCAACTAAACCACCACCACCAAATATATTATTTCCTTCTACATGACTGATATTTCTTACAACTTGAAATATAATGTAAATACTTTGAGACCATGGTTTTTATTTTAGTTTTTGCCTTTCCTTACTTAGAACTTAGCTGCCTGACAAATATTTGGAATCATTAAACAGTTATTGAATGCACAAATAAATGAAAGCTAATTTATAGATACAATTAACAGTGTTTTAATCAATGATATAAGTATTTACATTGGCTAGTCATATAATGAATGCATTTATATGTCTTCCTCTGTTTAAGAATACATTAATATAATGAGGCATGTTTCATTTTGTGAGGCATTTATGTACATGTTTTTGCACATTGGTCAAGTGCCAATATCAGTGTCAGCAAGTACTTAATAAGCATCTACAGTGTGTTCAATACAGAGCTTATTATTATTTGTGATGTCAGCTTGACAATCCCAGGGGAGAAGAAGCAGGAAACTCAGTATCTTGATAAGTAGAGCTATGTACTAGGTAAATAAGGATTTTTTTTTTCTGCTCTTTATAAATATGCTCTTTCTTTATTCAACAACATTATTAATCATCTACCATGTATTAGGTACTATGTTGGAGGATATTTTAATTTTTCTTACTTGTAGTTCTTTTTTTCTCAGAAACACATCAAGCACAACAAGCAACTGAAACTTGAGATTTCTGTCTAAATCAACTTTTCCTTTTTTTATTCATTGGATTTTAATTATTGGACTAATAATTAATAAATCACTACTGTATATCATGGAACAACAGACTGGTTCCAAATAGGGATATATGGAGTACATCATGAGATGCTGGGCTGGATGAAGCACAAGCTGGAATCAAGATTGCCAGGAGAAATATCAATAAACTCAGATAAGCAGATGACAACACCCTTATGGCAGAAAGTGAAGAAGAACTAAAGAGCCTCTTGATGAAAGTGAAAGAAGAAAGTGAAAAATTTGGCTTAAAGCTCAACATTCAGAAAACTAATATCATGGCATCCAGTCCCATCACTTCATGGCAAATAGATGGGGAATCAGTGGAAACAATGGCTGACTTTATTTTCTTGGGCTCCAAAATCACTGCAGATGGTGATTGCAGCCATGAAATTAAAAGACGCTTACTCCTTGGAAGGAAAGTTATGACCAACCTAGATAGCATATTCAAAAGCAGAGACATTGCTTTGCCAACAAAGGTCTGCCTAGTCAAGGCTATGGTTTTTCCAGTAGTCATGTATGGATGTTGAGTGTTCAACTATAAAGAAAGCTGAGCACTGAAGAATTGATGCTTTTGAATTTTGGTATTGGAGAATACTCTTGAGAGCCCTTTGAACTGCAAGGAGATCCAACCAGTCCATCCTAAAGGAGATCAATCCTGGGTATTCATTGGAAGGACTGATGTTGAAGCTGAAACTCCAATACTTTGGCCACCTGATGTGAAGAGCTGACTCATTTGAAAAGACCCTGATGCTGGGAAAGATTGAAGGTGGGAGAAGAAGGGGACGACAGAGGATGAGATGGTTGGATGGCATCACAGACTCAATGGACATGAGTTTGACATGAGGTTGTCCACCAAACTCTAGGAGTTGGTGATGGACAGGGAGGCCTGGCGTGCTGCAGTCCACGGGGTCGTAAAGAGTCAGACACGACTGAGCGACTGAACTGAACTGACTGTATATTAGATCTTGTTTAAGATACAATAGATAAATCAATACTTTGGGAATATATTTCATTCTCATAGAAAATGTAGACTTTAAATAATAAAGACAATAAATGGACAAATCAGAAATAATCTCAGAAGAGGATAAATATTTAGAGAAAATTTAAAGTACTTCTGCTTCTCAAAATAAAGGACCCCTTCCACTGAAACAGTTAGAATAATTGGACAACATATTTCTTTAAAAACAGACTTGAAGAGATGTGTAAACTAAACAGAGTTGTGAAAAATTATGAGGCCACAATCTAAGGGGAGAAGAAAGTACAATAGAAAGTCAATATTTAGTTCAATTTTTTTTTCTAAAAGTATTTAGAGAAGATAACCAAGAAGCCAGAAATCTTATCAAATTTTGTCACTCTTATAAAGCAGGGAGTTAGAAATTCGAGTCATTCCTAGGAGTGAAAGTTGTTTTTAAAGCTTTCAAGGTTTTATCCTTAAGAGTTAAACTATGAGTATGAACCTAGATTCATATATATATATATGAATCTAGATTTGGTTAAAGGTGATCCTGAATTGCTAACAGGTCTGGAACATCAGCAAATGCAAATATTTCTCTCTGGGGAAAGATAGATTCATAAAATATTTCTAATTCCTTCTAAATCATTTTATATTTAATTTCTGTCTCTAGTGTAAAATAACTAGGCATATCATTCATACCAGGTTACAAACGTAATAGAAACAATAAGAGAAAATAAAAAGAGATTCAAAAAGGGTCCAGAGAATGGCATGATAGAACAAAGACTCTAAAATGACTGTGCTAATATTTCCTTAAAATGGCATGTTTGAAAAGTTGTCAGTCTTCAAGACAGAATATTAAAGTCTTGTAACTGTTTTATAACTAGCACCCTGCATCTAGTACTAATAACTGAAGGGTAGGCTTAATAGTTATCTTAGTCCATTCAGACTGCTAAAGAACTACCACAGATTGAATAGCTTAAACAGTAAACACCATTTCTTATAGATCTGGAGCCTGGGAAGGGCAAATAAGTCAGATTTGACATCTGGTTCATAGACTGCCATCTTCTCACTGTGAACTCCTATGATAGAAAGGGTGAAAAAGGTATCTGGTACAGTTTAATAAAGGCACAAATCTCATCATGATTAGTCCACCCTCATGATCTAATCACCTCTGAAGGGCCCCACTTCCACATGCTATCACATTAGGGATTAGGTTTCAGCATTTATACTTGAAGGATTCACAAACATTTAACCTATAGCTAAGGGCAAAGCTGAAGAAATGAGAAAACATGTCTTAGTAAGAGAGACAGTTTCCATGAGGTTCCTTCTAATATTGCTGTGATTGGTATGATGAAAGCTATGTAGCCTAGCGATGACCTCTCAGCATGATTATTATTTTTTGCATTTCAGTTGTACATAAATTAACTTCAGGTGATACATTTACCTCTTTCATTCTAAATACAGTATCAACAAATCTACTGATTTCTGTCAACTTATTTAACCAGTTTTAATTATATTTTGTTTCTGTATAATAATTCTTTGCAATGTTATGCTAATATTGACCCTCTAAGTACTAAACATTTATAAACCATATTGAGGCTATGACTGTGCCAATATTTGTATGATTGGACTCATAAGTAAAGGAAATGTAATAATGTATTGCATCATCTGTGCTGCTTGAAAGTATGTTTCCGGTATTTGGGACAAGCAAGGTCTATTTATGTTTTATACATTGATTAGGACAAAGCCATTCTTCAGATTATATATATATATATATATATATATATATATAAATTGTGCCACAACTTCCAAATTGGAGAGTCCTCAGTTATCTTACTAAAATGTTTCCACTACAGAACCCCTTGCTGGGGTAGATCAGGGTGCTGACTCTTTTTTATTTATTGTGAATACTACTCTGTAGAAAGTGTTTCAGTCTGAAGATTTGTTCTTTATTTGGCCCAGGAAAATGTTTTACTTTATTGATTCCTGTCTTATTTTCTTTCTATCCCTGTTTCTTTCCATTCCTATTGCAATAAGTTTTAGGCAGTTGCTCAACATTTTGTATTCTCCAGCTGTTTTCTTGATGCTCCAGTATTTTGATTGTTTTCTCACGGCTTATTTCAATTCTCATTCATGCTTCTAGATTGTCTCTCCCTGGGCCTCGACCTGGACAATTGGCACCAATGTTCTTGGCAATTTTCTCCAGGTGTCCCTTTTTCTGTTTCCTTTATCTGTGACTATAGTCTTGCTTACTTGCAGTTCCAGAAATCCATTGATATCTCTGGATTGCTGTTTTGTTATTGGCATGATCGAAGATTTTTTTTTTCCAAAGCAGAATAGGAGGATTGATTTGTAATTCATAGACTCCATTTTATTTACATAATTGTATCTATGTAATGATATTATGTACCACAAATAACAAACAATATACCTTTAAATTATGTCTTCAGAATCAAAAATACAATTCTCACTTAAATAAATGAGAAAATATTAAAATAAGACCACCAGGTAATTGGGGGGGGTCATTTTCATAATGACTGTGGCTCAGATCATGAACTCCTTATTGCCAAATTCAGACTTAAACAGAAGAAAGTAGGGAAAACCACTAGACCATTCAGATATGACCCAAATCAAATTCCTTATGATTATACAGTGGAAGGGAGAAATAGATTTAAGGGCCTAGATCTGATAGATAGAGTGCCTGATGAACTATGGACTGAGGTTCGTGACATTGTACAGGAGACAAGGATCAAGATCATCCCCATGAAAAAGAAATGCAAAAAAGCAAAATGGCTGTCTGAGGAGGCCTTACAAATAGCTGTGAAAAGAAGAAAAGCAAAGGATAAAAGGAAAGATATAAGCATCTGAATGCAGAGTTCCAAAGAATAGCAGGGAGACATAAGAAACCTTTCTCAGCAATCAATGCAAAGAAATAGAGGAAAACAACAGAATGGGAAAGGCTAGAGATCTCTTCAAGAAAATTAGAGATACCAAGGGAAAGTTTCATGCAAAGATAGGCTCGATAAAGGACAGAAATAGTATGGACCTAACAGAAGCAGAAGATATTAAGATATTAAGAAGAGGTGGAGAGAATACACAGAACTGTACAAAAAAGATCTTCACGACCCAGATAATCACGATGGTGTGATCACTCACCTAGAACCAGACATCCTGGAATGTGAAGTCAAATGGGCCTTAGAAAGCATCACTACAAGCAAAGCTAGTGGAGGTGATGGAATTTCATTGAGCTATTCCAAATCCTGAAAGATGATGCTGTGAAAGTGCTGCACTCAATATGCCAGCAAATTTGGAAAACTCAGCAGTGGCCACAGGGGTGCAAATGGTCAGTTTTCATTCCAATCCCAAAGAAAGGCAATGCCAAAGAATGCTCAAACTACCGCACAATTGCACTCATCTCACACACTAGTGAAGTAATGCTCAAAATTCTCCAAGCCAGGCTTCAGCAATACGTGAACCGTTAACTTCCAGATGTTCAAGCTGGTTTTAGAAAAGGCAGAAGAACTACAGATCAAATTGCCAACATCCGCTGGATCACTGAAAAAGCAAGAAAATTCCAGAAAAACATCTATTTCTGCTTTATTGACTATGCCAAAGCCTTTGACTGTTTGTATCACAATAAACTGTGGAAAATTCTGAAAGAGATGGGAATACCAGACCACCAGACCTGCCTCTTGAAAACCTGTAAACAGGTCAGGAAGCAACACTTAGAATGGGACATGGAACAACAGACTGGTTCCAAATAGGAAAAGGAGTATGTCGAGGTTGTATATTGTCACCCTACTTATTTAACTTGTATGCAGAGTACATCATGAGAAACGCTGGGCTGGAAGAAGCACAAGCTGGAATCAAGATTGCCAAAAGAAATATCAATAACCTCAGATATGCATATGACACCACCCTTATGGCAGAAAGTGAAGAGGAACTAAAAATCCTCTTGATGAAAGTGAAAGAGGAGAGTGAAAAAGTTGGCTTAAAGCTCAATGTTCAGAAAACTAAGATCATGGCATCTGGTCCCATCACTTCAT
>NW_011495026.1:1774276-1776878 GCF_000754665.1 Bison bison bison | reverse complement strand
TCAGAAAACTAAGATCATGGCATCTGGTCCCATCACTTCATGGGAAATAGATGGGGAAACAGTGGAAACAGTGTCAGACTTTATTTTTTTGGGCTCCAAAATCACTGCAGATGGTGATTGCAGCCATGAAATTAAAAGACGCTTACTCCTTGGAAGAAAAATTATGACCAACCTAGATAGCATATTCAAAAGCAGAGACATTACTTTGCCAACAAAGGTCCATCTATCAAGGCTATGGTTTTTCAAGTGGTCATGTATGGATGTGAGAGTTGGACTGTGAAAAGAGCTGAGTGCCGAAGAATTGATGCTTTTGAACTGTGGTGTTGGAGAAGACTCTTGAGAGTCCCTTGGACTGCAAGAAGTTCCAACCAGTCCATTCTAAAGGAGATCAGTCCTGGGTGTTCATTGAAAGGACTGATGTTAAAGCTGAAACTCCAATACTTTGGCCACCTGATGCGAAGAGTTGACTCATTGGAAAGACCCTGATGCTGGGAGGGATTAGGGGCAGGAGGAGAAGGGGATGACAGAGGATGCAATGACTGAATGGCATCACTGACTCGATGGACATGAATTTGGGTGAACTCCAGGAGTTGGTGATGGGCAGGGAAGCCTGGCGTGCTGAGATTCAGGGGTCGCAAAGAGTCGGACACGACTGAGCGAATGAACTGAACTGAAGTGATATTCATAATACTATAATCTAAGTGAGGCATGAATTTAGCCATTCCAGCAAAATAGAGATAATTCAGGAACAAGGACAAGATGCTATTTATTGTTGAATTTCTTGTAATGTCTGTATCTTTAAGAAATAAACTGAACCAGTGTTCGTAAAATGAAGTAATGTTTTGGTGGTTAGATACTTTCGAATGTAGACTGGTAAAGTCTGTTCCTACTAAGCCACAGGGATAGCTTAATATAAAACTTTTTGTTTTCTTATAGGTTCAGTGGGAAAAGCGAGTAAAATTACTCATTATTAATGATACATATTTGATGTGTGCTTGAGAGTGAGGGTTTGTATGTATTTCAGCTGAGTTTGAAAGTTTTTAAGTTCTTTAATTTAGAAGAAGCTCCCATAATTAAATAGTACAGTAACTTCTCTCACTTCTTCATCAAAGTGACGTGAAATATTTTATTTAAATATTTAATTTTTGTATGAACTAATTGTTGAATGTGCCAATTTGCCATTCATTTTGGTTTTATATTTGTGAGAAATTAGTGTGAATAATAGGAAATAAGTTTTAATTCTTTCTCATCAGACACAACCTTTTTCCATTATATGCTTAGTCAGTAGACTTACTGAAATAGCAATGAAGTTCAGGTCACTCTTTTGGAAACTAAGTCTGTCCAAGTTGGCATTTCCTATACTGTAGTACAGCCTGGGAAAGCAGCCTAATACTTTCTTTCCTTCCTATAAAATTAAACAAGCAAAGAGAGGAAAGGTTGGTCTGGATGCTCCCCTACATATATAATGCCTCCTTCCCTACAGGGAGATTGCTTGCATATTGTGATGTTATTTGCCCTGACTGATAAAGGGTAAGTCCATTTCAAGATGAAAAACAAACCACATACTAAAATTAATAAACACTCCTATGAATGGATTTCCCTGGTGGCTCAGTAGTAAAGAATCTGCCTGTAATGCAGGAGACACAGGAAACATCAAACCTGACCTAAGGTTTGCTCCTTGGGTCAGGAAGATCCCTTGGAGAAGGAAACAGCAATCCACTCCAGTATTCTTGCTAGGAAAATCCCACAGACAGAGGGGTCTGATGGGCTACAGTCCATGGAGTCACAAAGAGTTGAATATGACTGAGCACACACACATTCATATGAATAGTAAGGTATAACATTTCTTTCACTATTAAAAACAAAAGGCATTATGTTCATTAATTGTGCACTTTTATAAAAGTTTACTATTGTAATAATAGAGCTAGAGATAATAAATTAGTCCCTAACAAATTATACAACAAAATAGATACAGATGTGATAGGTAAAATTTACACATTAGCAAAGAAAATGTTTAAGCCATTCTCAAGCAGTCTTTTAAGTTTTGTCAGTTCCAGTTGGGTCATTTTTTATTATCTGTGTGTGTCTTTCTGCGTGTGAGAGAGATTATTTGGTGTAATCAATAATTTCTATTCTAATATTAAATATCTATTTTCTTTTTATAAAAATTTTCCTGTTAAAATGCCAAGTGCACCTAGTGGATGGAGGTCTGTTATTATTTAGTAAATAGAACTAATACACTTAAATGTAATTCTTGTAAATATGAACTAATACATGACACAGAATTAGCATGCTTTCTCTTAAAATAAGGTCCAACAGATCAGAAAGTCTTTTAAAACTAACTTTTTTTTCTACTCTCTCAAAGTGGCAAAATGGAATTATACTTCTAATAACATACAGTTTTTTTTTGTAATCTAAAATCATCTTCTTTGTGACTTGGTAAAATGTGTAAATGTCTAGATTTGCTTATTATAGTGATCACTTTACAACATATATATATATATATATATATATATATATATATATATATTTCTTTTTCTCCTTTGCTTTTCACTTCTCTTCTTTTCACAGCTATTTGTAAGGCCTCCCCAGACAGCCATTT
>NW_011495026.1:1760213-1774176 GCF_000754665.1 Bison bison bison | reverse complement strand
CACAGCTATTTGTAAGGCCTCCCCAGACAGCCATTTTGCTTTTTTGCATTTCTTTTCCATGGGAATGGTCTTGATCCCTGTCTCCTGTACAATGTCACGAACCTCAGTCCATAGTTCATCAGGCACTCTATCTATCAGATCTAGGCCCTTAAATCTATTTCTCCCTTCCACTGTATAATCATAAGGGATTTGATTTAGGTCATACCTGAATGGTCTAGTGGTTTTCCCTACTTTCTTCAATTTCAGTCTGAATTTGGCAATAAGGAGTTCATGCTCTGAGCCACAGTCAGCTCCTGGTCTTGTTTTTGTTGAATGTATAGAGCTTCTTCATCTTTGGCTGCAAAGAATATAATCAATCTGATTTTGGTATTGACCATCTGGTGATGTCCATGTGCAGAGTTTTCTCTTGTGTTGTTGGAAGAGGGTGTTTGCTATGACCAGTGCATTTTCTTGGCAAAACTCTATTAGTCTTTGCCCTGCTTCATTGCGTATTCCAAGGCCAAATTTGCTTGTTACTCCAGGTGTTTCTTGACTTCCTACTTTTTCATTCCCTATAATGAAAAGGACATTTTTTGGGTGTTAGTTCTAAAAGGGCTTGTAGGTCTTCATAGAACCATTCAACTTCAACTTCTTCAGCGTTACTGGTTGGGGCATAGACTTGGAATACTGTGATATTGAATGGTTTGCCTTGTAAACGAACAGAGATCATTCTGTCGTTTTTGGGATTGTATCATGGTATTGCATTTCGAACTCTTTTCTTGACCATGATGGCTACTCCATTCTTCTGAGGGATTCCTGCCCGCAGTAGTAGATATAATGGTCATCTGAGTTAAATTCAGCCATTCCAGTCCATTTTAGTTCGCTGATTCCTAGAATGTTGACGTTCACTCTTGCCATCTCTTGCTTAACCACTTCCAATTTGCCTTGATTCATGGACCTGACATTCCAGGTTCCTATGCAATATTGCTGTTTACAACATCGGACCTTGCTTCTATCACCAGTCACATCCACAACTGGGTATTGTTTTTGCTTTGGCTCCAACCCTTCATTCTTTCTGGAGTTATTTCTCCATGGATCTCCAGTAGCATATTGTGCACCTACTGACCTGGGGAGTTCCTCTTTCAGTATCCTATCCTTTTGCCTTTTCATACTGTTCATGGGGTTCTCAGGGCAAGAATATTGAAGTGGTTTGCCATCCCCTTCTCCAGTGGACCACATCTGTCAGATCTCTCCACCATGACCCGCCCATCTTGGGTGGCCCCACAGGCATGGCTTAGTTTCACTGAGTTAGACAAGGCTGTGGTCCTAGTGTGATTAGATGACTAGTTTTCTGTAAGTATGGTTTCAGTGTGTCTGCCCTCTGATGCCCTCAAGACCAACCCCATGGAAAAAAAATGAATCAAGACCATCCCCATGGAAAAGAAATGCAAAAAAGCAAAATGGCTGTCTGGGGAGGCCTTACAAATAGCTGTGAAAAGAAGAGAAGCGAAGCAAAGGAGAAAAGGAAAGATAACCCATTTAAATGCAGAGTTCCAAATAACAGCAAGGAGAGATAAAAAGCCTTCCTCAGTGATCAATGCAAAGACACAGAGGAAAACAACAGAATGGGAAAGACTAGAGATCTTTTCAAGAAAATTAGAGATACCAAGGGAACATTTCATGCAAAGATGGGCTCGATAAAGGACAGAAATGGTATGGACCTAACAGTAGCAGAAGATATTAAGAAGAAGTGGCAAGAATACACAGAAGAACTGTACAAAAAACATTTTCACGACCCAGATAAGCACAATGGTGTGATCACTCACCTAGAGCCAGATATCCTGGAATGTGAAGTCAAATGGTCCTTAGAAAGCATCAGTACCAACAAAGCTAGTGGAGGTGATGGAATTCGAGTTGAGCTATTTCAAATCCTGAAAGATGATGCTGTGAAAGTGCTGCACTCAATACGCCAGAAAATTTGGAAAACTCATCAGTGGCCACAGGACTGGAAAAGGTCAGTTTTCATTCCAATCCCAAAGAAAGGCAATGCCAAAGAATGCTCAAACTACTGCACAATTGTACTCATCTCACATGCTAGGAAAGTAATGCTCAAAATTCTCCAAGCCAGGCTTCGGCAATACATGAACCGTGAACTTCCAGGTGTTCAAGCTGGTTTTAGAAAAGGCAGAAGAACCAGAGACCAAATTGCCAACATCTGCTTGGATCATCAAAAAGACAAGAGAATTCCAGAAAAACATCTATTTCTGCTTTATTGACTATGCCAAACCTTTGACTGTGTGGATAAGATTAAATTGGAAAATTATGAAAGTGATGGGAATACCAGACCACCTGATCTGCGCCTTGAGAAATTTGTATGCAGGTCAGGAAGAAACAGTTAGAAGGGGACATGGAACAACAGACTGGTTCCAAATAGGAAAAGGAGTACGTTCAAGGCTGTATATTGTCACCCTGCTTATTTAACTTCTATGCAGAGTACATCATGAGAAACCCTGGGCTGGAAGAAGCACAAGCTGGAATGAAGATTGCCAGGGGAAATATCAATAACCTCAGATATGCATATGACACCACCCTTATGGCAGAAAGTGAAGAGGAACTAAAAAGCCTCTTGATGAAGGTGAAAGAGGACAGTGAAAAAGGTGGCTTAAAGCTCAACATTCAGAAAACGAAGATCATGGCATCTGGTCCCATCACTTCATGGCACATAGATGGGGAAACAGTGGAAACACTGTCAGACTTTATTTTTTGGGGCTCTAAAGTCACTGCAGATGGTGACTGCAGCCATGAAATTAAAAGACGTTTACTCCTTGGAAGAAAAGTTATGACCAACCTAGATAGCATATTGAAAAGCAGAGACATTACTTTGCCAACAAAGGTCTGTCTAGTCAAGGCTATGGTTTTTCCAGCAGTCATGTATGGATGTGAGAGTTGGACTGTGAAGAAAGCTGAGTGAAGAAGAATTGATGCTTTCAAACTGTGGTGTTGGAGAAGACTCTTGAGAGTCCCTTGGACTGCAAGGAGTTCCAACCAGTCCATTCTGAAGGAGATCAGCCCTGGGATTTGTTTGGAAGGAATGATGCTAAAGCTGAAACTCCAGTACTTTGGCCACCTCATGTGAAGAGTTGACTCATTGGAAAAGACTCTGATGCTGGGAGGGATTGGGGGAAGGAGGAGAAAGGGACAACAGAGGATGAGATGGCTGGATGGCATCACTGACTGGATGGACGTGAGTCTGAGTCAACTCCGGGAGTTGGTGATGGACAGGAAGGCCTGGCATGCTGCAATTCATGGGGTCGCAAAGAGTCGGACACAACTGAGCGACTGAAGTGAACTGATATATATATATATATATATATATATATATATATATAATCATTATGCTATATACCTGAAGCTAATATAATGTTATATGTCAGTTAATATAAAAAAAAATCTAGATTTGATTCCTAATTTTTACACTAAGATTCTTTATTCTACCAAGGTAAGTAGTTGTGGCCTTGGGCACTTTATGTAAATTATTTGTTCTTCCAATTTGTTATGTGAAAAACTGGAATACCTGTATTTTAGAATTGGTCTGTAAATTAAATGAGTTCCAGCATTGACAACACATAGAGCCAAGGCTGACTAATGTTCCATAAATATTGGTCACTATTACTATTTTATATACTGCTAACTCCAGTACTTTGGCCACCTCATGCGAAGAGTTGACTCATTGGAAACGACTCTGATGCTGGGACGGATTGGGAGCAGGAGAAGAAGGGGAAGACAGAGGATGAGATGGCTGGATGGCATCACTGACTCGATGGACGTGAGTCTCAGTGAACTCCAGGAGCTGGTGATGGACAGGAAGGCCTAGCGTGCTGCGATTCATGGGGTCGCAAAGAGTCGGACACAACTGAGCAACTGATCTGATCAGTCCAATAGAAAGTTGATCTTTTCTCTCTCCCCTTATTCCCATTTTTCCATTTTAAATCTAACATTTTTCCTTTTCTATAAATCCTTGTGCTCTTCTCTGTCTACCCTGTTTCTCTTTCTCTGTTTCTCATTGAGCTTGCTGGGTAACTTCCCAACTCTCTAACTTATTTGATTCTGCCACATAAAGTGTCAGGAATATATCAGGCAAAAATTGAATTTTTCTTTACTGGCAGCTTAGTTGCCAAGATTAAGCATAATTGTAACTAAAGGACTCAAAATTATAGGGAATCAGAGGTTGCCGATTTTTATTGAGGTAAATTATCCACATGTTAAAATTATTATATAACCTTGAAGAATTGCATCAGGTTGAAAAACAGCCTTCTTCTTGACTGCTTTCCTTCATTGTGGATTTTTCCAGAGGTCATATATAAGCTAGATGTAGAATTCATTCAATTTAGCGTTCATAGAATGTAAATAAATTTACCTGTTTTCCATTCTCTTAATTACTTGTGCAAGATATACTTATATTTCGAACTTCATAGGAAGTTTGAAAGAAATGCTTTTGAAATATGGGAAAATCCAATTTTGAAACATACAAGCTTGTAAGCAGTTAATTATTAAACACATCATAGACTTACTTTGTAAAAGATTATAAAAGAATTAAACATAAATGGATTGAGTTAAAGGGTTGCATTAAAATGTGCAATGCATTACTGTTTGAAACATACTTATTTTTTTTTTAAATCCTTACACTGTAACTATCAGAAGGGTTTTAAAAATACATCATGACCCCAAAAGATGCATTCATAACTTAAATTAACATAATCAAACTTGAATTGGCAAATATTCAATTTTGGTTTTGAGAAATTTTAATTATTAACTTCAACGGAGTTATAAAACTGGGAAACAGCATTCTGTCAGAAAATAATCAGGTAATTGACTTTTAGTTATTTGAGTAAAAAGTATGTTGCAAAATCTTTTGTTTTCCCAGTAAAATACTGTGTGTTGCAGAAGGGTAGTAATTTAGGTAAAAGTATAGAGGCTTAGAAGCAAAAAAAAAAAAAAAAAAATGGCTTCTAATATTGACTGTGCTGAATTTAAAAGTATGACCTGGGCCTCTCTGTCTCAGTTTCATTGTTTGGAAAATGAAGGATTTGGTCTAGTGATTCTGAAACTCTCTATTCTCTTGGAAGTAAGTAAGTTCTATTACAAGCTCAATTACTTCATTATCTTTGATGGTCTAAAGAAAGTGTGATTAGCAAATATATTAAAGGTTTTGAGTTGATTTTAGAGTGAGTCTTTGATTAATGTCTCAGCTTAGCATAGTATCTAGAATAAAGTAGAAGAGAGAAAGACTTCTGAAGTAGTTATGAGGAATGGAAAAACTTTCAGTTATGGCTTTAAGTATATTTATGCATGTGTGCTCAGTCATTCAATCATGTCTCATTCTTTGCAAACCTATGAATTGTAGCCCACCAGGTTCCTCTGGCCATGCAATTCTCCAGGCAATAATACTGGAGTGGGTTGCCATTTCCTCCTCTAGGGCATCTTCCTGACCCAGGGATCAAACCCAAGTCTCCTGGGTCTGCTGCATTGACAAGCAGATTCTTTACCACTGAACCATTTGCGAAGCCCCAAATATATTTATAGTTAAATTAATTGTTGAAGATCCAAAAAAAGAAGAAATAGATTTTTCTTAGGAAAATGTAAAGATGAATAGTCCCTCTTTCATCAATCTTTCTTATGGCTTGCTTCATCATAAGGTTTGAACTTGGGTATGTCATCCAAAACGTATTCTGTAATTCAGAGTCTGAAGTAATTTATTAAAAATTGTGAAAGAAAAATTAAAACAGCTGATATTGCTCAGAAAGTTCTCTGAAATGGATCAGAGAGGCCAAAGAGGAAGCACAATTTAGGCACGTCTCAGCCCAGATAGAATTTCATCTTTTGACCACGTATTATCTTACCTCAGGCACCCAGAACATCTGCCTATTGTTCTAGAAATTCAGGATACTTATTGGATCCTTACCCTAAAATAGCTTGTGACAGTCAATCCCTTAAGGACAAGTGTTCCCTTTCTTGCAGTCATAATTCTTGCCAGTGAACTTTAGTAATCATGGATTTGCTTTTATAACCCACTGACTCTCTCTTACTCAAAATACTTTTTTGGTTTTACCCAAATCTGTGTCTCCCAAATTGCAATGCTTAAGACCCTTAATAATGCTGTTTGTCCTTTGAGTCTTAACACTGATTCAGTTCAGTTCAATTCAGTTCAGTCACTCAGTCATGTCCGACTTTTTGCGACCCCATGGACTGCAGCATACCAGGCCTACCTGCCCATCACCAACTCCAAGAGTTGACTCAAGCTCATGTCTATTGAGTCGATGATGCCATCCAACCATCTCATCCTCTGTCGTCCCCTTCTCCCACCTTCAATCTTTCCCAGCATCAGGATCTTTTCAAATAAGTCTGTTATTTGCATCAGGTAGCCAAAGTATTAGAGTTTCAGCTTCAAAATCAGTCCTTCCAATGAATATTCAGGACTAATTTCCTTTAGGATGGACTCGTTGGATATCCTTGCAGTTCAAGGGACTCTCAAGAATCTTTTCCAACACCACAGTTCAAAAGCATCAATTCTTCAGCACTCAGCTTTCTTTATAGTCGAACTCTCACATCCATACATGACTACTGGAAAAACCAAAGCCTTGACTACATGGACCTTCGCTGACAAAGTAATGTCTCTGCTTTTTAATATGCTAAGTTGGTCATAACTTTCCTTCCAAGGAGTAAGCATCTTTTAATTTCATGGCCACAGTCACCATCTGCAGTGATTTTGGAGCCCCCCAAAATAAAGTCTGTCACTGTTTCCACAGTTTCCCATCTATTTGCCATGAAGGATGGGACCGGATGACACTGATTACTGTTTGACAAAATAAATCTGCAGACTAGTTTTGGTTGTCATTTAATTTTATCAAAATAGTTTCCTGAAAAGTGTCAAAATGCTTTTTTTATTCACCTTTTTATTTTGAACAATTTCAAATTTAAAGATGATGATAATATTGTTATGAAATGTCCATGAATCAGAAACATGAACAAATACCAGTATAGAAATCCTTGTATAGTAATCACCCTATGGTAATACTAAGGCTTGTATTTTATTTAGAATAAATTAGTAGAAAATATTCAAGATCTTTTTAAAAAAAAATTTAGTCACCATTCATGAAAATAAAAAATAAGGTCCAAAATTATTAAGATCTCATTTTTGACTGGTGACAAGGGTCTTGATCATAATATCAGATCAGATTGGATCAGTCGCTCAGTCGTGTCCGACTCTTTGTGACCCCATGAATCGCAGCACGCTAGGCCTCCCTGTCCATCACCAACTCCTGGAATTCACTCAGACTCACGTCCATCGAGTCAGTGATGCCATCGAGCCATCTCATCCTCTGTCGTCCCCTTCTCCTCCTGCCCCCCAATCCCTCCCAGCATCAGAGTCTTTTCCAATGAGTCAACTCTTCTCATGAGGTGGCCAAAGTACTGGAGTTTCAGCTTTAGCATCATTCCTTCCAAAGAAATCCCAGGGCTGATCTCCTTCAGAATGGACTGGTTGGAGCTCCTTGCAGTCCAAGGGACTCTCAAGAGTCTTCTCCAACACCACAGTTCAAAAGCATCAATTCTTCAGCGCTCAGCCTTCTTCACAGTCCAATTCTCACATCCATACGTGACCACAGGGAAAACCATAGCCTTGACCAGACGAACCTTTGTTATCAAAGTAATGTCTCTGCTTTTCAATATGCTATCTAGGTTGGTCATAACTTTCCTTCCAAGGAGTAAGCGTCTTTTAATTTCATGGCTGCAGTCACCATCTGCAGTGATTTTGGAGCCCCCAAAAATAAAGTCTGACACTGTTTCCACTGTTTCCCCATCTATTTCCCATGAAGTGATGGGACCGGATACCATGATCTTCGTTTTCTGAATGTTGAGCTTTAAGCCAACTTTTTCACTCTCCACTTTCACTTTCATCAAGAGGCTTTTGAGTTCTTCTTCACTTTCTGCCATAAGGGTGGTGTCATCTGCATATCTGAGGTTATTGATATTTCTCCCGGCAACCTTGATTCCGGCTTGTGCTTCTTCCAGTCCAGCATTTCTCATGATGTACTCTGCCATATAAGTTCATAATATAGAGAAGACCTAAAATTTTCTAGATGGGTGGCCATGTCAATGAAAAATAAACTTGTACCTTGTTATTTCATGGGCAGTTTATTGAAGACTCTGCCTACAGTTAGAATTCTACAATAGAACTAGATAGCAACTTGATAAGGCAAATAGGAGCTTCAGATAGGAGTTTTCCATATGAGACAGAAGAAACTGCCAACCAGAAAATCATAGTTGGACCAAGACCCTCATATGAATATAGCTTAGAAATGCAGGTTGGAAAAGCTGTCAGGATTGGAGAAAATATTTGACTGAAGATTTAATAGAAACTAAGACAGAAATTCAATTAAAGGGTAAGATAACAGCATATAAATATAGGCTGTGAATATTACCTCTGCTATAAAAGGAAAGAGAAAGTAATGAAATAAGCATGTGGAGACCTTATGAGAAAAAAAGGTATGAGGTTACTTTCCATTACAAAATTATGTTGCTCTTTACAAAAAAGAATAAGAAGAAAATAGGAAGAGAAAAAGAAATAATACAGTAAAGGGATAGTACTTGGAAATCACAAACGCATTTATAGCTTTTAGCATTTATATGCATGCATGAACACACACACACACACACATATGTATATAAGCACATATATCAGTTTAAGCCCAACAGATGAAAAATGTCTGCTGAAAGACAAAGAAGAAAAGAAAATGAAAGAATATTACAACAGTTATTAGGAAACATCATCTTCTATTTTTTTTAATTTTGAAATAAAGAAAATAAAGGTGCACTAGTGAAAGATTACCTAGCAGAAGAATTATTTTTGTCTTTAAAAAATTTCTGATCATTATCTGACTGCCTTTTGCCTGGTCAAAACCTGGAATGAAGTATATCACTTGTCACAATTAAAGGGGAATGTTAGTCCATGTAATATTCTTAAAATTTGTCATTAAGTTCAGAAAGCTTTGAGGGCAAATGAAGCTATAAAGAGTCTCTGTAAGCTCTTATAGAAAATAATTGTTTAATTAACTTTGTAGAATGGTGATATTTGGTCAGTTACCAAGGTTCTTTGGATCCTAATATTAAGGAGGTCAGGGACATGAGTTCAGTCCTTCAAAGAACTATAACTGTGTTCTTGAGCAAAGACTTTCTTAATCATACTTCAAGACATCGCCTGAATTATCCCATTAGTCTTAGGATGGAACAGGGAATATGAATGAATCACTGCTATGGGAAATTAAAGATAATGGAGCCAGTGATACCATGATGGCCTTATAAAGGCAATGACCACCTAGGAGGCAATACCCAGTAATTTTCCATAAACTAATATTCCTTTCTTTTTTAGTTTTTTTTTTTTTTCTGTGTGTAAGAATCTTTTTTATTATTGTTTTTTGGCTTCTCCTCAGCCAGATTTGCCATGATCAGTCTATTCAATGTGCCTACATGTTTCAGGAGCAAATAGAATGTGCAGTGACAAAGACAGATAATTCACATTAGCTGGAATATCCCTTAGGTCTTCCCACTGGAGGAATCTCCAGTACAAATTTAGTGCAAAGGTACTGTTGTCTGCAATCTTGAGAGAGACAAATTAGGGCAGGGGGGTCACAAAATAATTTTGATTCTTATTCAGATTGACTCAATGTCATTTTGCATGTCTCAAATCACAAACTCAGTTCTTTACCTAATTATATTTTTAAAACCACATTTTGGGGGCCATTTTAGTTGAGCTGAAATAACTATACTTTGAAAGACATACAAAATTGATTATTATAAGTAATAAAAAAACTCATTAATTTTCTGTAGGTAGAGAATCCTCTTTGTATTTACAGTTCAAATTATGATGACTTCTATAATGTTAACATTAATAATAATTTAGCACCAAGTGTGGAATGAGTGTCACCTCACCTATAATGCATCATGTGTGATTATGTAAGCAATATCATAAGATATTACAGATAGAAAGTCATTAAAATTTGTTAAGATCAAAATTTTACTGATTATCTAATCTTGTGAAAAAATACTAGTGTAAAAATTGCATATTATCTTGACATTAGACAATAATGTATAATGCTGTGTAAAATATCTGTAATTAGGGATCCAGCTAATGAATTTGAAAATATTTTTCACACTGTTCCCCAGCTATCTTTTTAAATTGATTATTTCAAAATATTGAGATTAATATTTTGTTTAGGAATTAGATGTCTTAGATAAAGATCTTTCAAAGCCATTTTAGTTCACAGCCCCATCAAACAGCTTCTTAATGTATTTTTTGATTTATCAAGAAGATTCAAGTCTTGTCATGGTCTGTTGAGCTGACTGACTTTAAATCTTGGAGCCTCATGGGTTTACCCCTGGAAAGGAAAAAGAATGAATTCAGTACCATACCTCCTTTGAAATCCAGCTCTTTTGTCTAATAGCTTTAAAATTAGCAATGAGCCCAGGGGAGTCATTTAGTGCTGCTCTGAATGTTAAAGCATGAAGCCTTTTGATTTGAATCTTGGGAAGCTTAAAAATTTTGTTTTATCTTAATATGAATCCAAGCTTTATTTTTAGTTTGATAAATATGCAAGGCACAATGCCATTTCTTGTCAACCATTTCTTACAGATGGCATACCAGAAGAAACAAACTTCCTCTGCTTTAAAAACAAAGTCCTGAATGAACAGCTTATTTCTTCACGTCTTATCTTTTCTTTAAAGAGGAAATATTGGTGCATATGAAGTTGACTTAATCAAGTAATCCATATCCTACTCTCAACTGATAAACTGTATATAACACTCTACCCTGATTAGCCATATCTTGGATACTCTGACTTTTATCTGAGTGATCCTGACTTATTTCTGTGTATGAAGTGAACCTGAATATTATTTTAAATAAAAGTGAACAGTGATCACATTGTTAGTTGACAGCTTTGAGTTTGATTATTACATGTGTTATCTTGCTTCAAATTCATAGCAGTGAGGTAGTATAGTTTCCCCCATTTCATTAGTGAGGAGAGTAAAATTAAGAAAATTTAGGTAATTGTCCAAGGATTTATAACAATTTTAGCCTGATCCTATATCTATAAAATGCAGCCAGCTATATTTTCATCTCTAAACTGTCATAAAGTAAAATAAGAAACTATATATAAATGATCTGGCATGTAGTAGACTCTCACAACGAATAGTATTATATAGTTTGTGTTACTGTCATTATCGTGACCATAGTAGGTATGGATGCATGATTTAAATCAGAATATCTCTGACTTTGAAACCTCTTTTACCAATATTTTTTCAAGAAAATCTGTGTTTGGTATTTTACAGTTTATGTGGAAATTTTCTGTGAAAGTTTGATTTAAATTTTGTAAGAAATAAGAACCATGCTTAAGTATAAATTAGATATATTTTAGTAGAGCTGTGGTCTATAGTGTTGTCTTACTGAAAATAAAGGTCAAAGAAGTATTACTATTAGGTTTACTTATAGTTAAACAGACTTTTCCTGAATTTCAAAAAACTGAAGATTGACTCCTAAACTGCTAGTATGGCCTAATGAATTCTTAGTGAACTACAAACTTTGTAAGTCAGAATGGGCTCTCATTCTTTTTATTTAATATCAACCATAATTAAATGTTCAAATCATGAATATTTAAAACATCTTTAAAGAGAAATGACTTTTTCAAAATAGAATACCATTTGAATTATACTGATGATCCAAAATAGTCTACCTTTTTTAAAAATGGAGGTTGATTGATTTTTACTGACAAATAAAGATTACCACATGCTGGTCTGAATAGAGAATGAACACAGGCATTCATTTAAGAAGGATCAACTGGCCTTTATTATTTTAAGTTTCTTTGTGTGTATGTTTTATTAATTGAAGTTTACTTCTTGTGATCTGCCTCTACTTCTGCACCACCAACATCTTTTACTTAGACTTTGTATATGTGTGCCCACACATGTACAAACATGTATGCCCAGTGTTGATAAAGAGAATGTTCTAATTTCTCTCTTTCTTCTATGTGAATGTCAATAAAAAGTTATATGTATACATCCTTTTCACACCTAAGTTGTATACTTGAAACAGCCCCCTAATATTTTCTATATTAGTCTAGTCAGAGATATTTGGAGAAATGGAACCAATATTATGTATAAATATAAAAAACTAGCTCACACAATTATAGAGCCTGAGAAGTCCTAAGACCTTGGCAAATAGTAGAAATTAATGTTTCAGTAGTAGAGTCTACTATTTTCCAAGGTTGGGAAGTGGTTAAGTTAAAATGACAATTTTTACTGGTGAAGAAAGAGCTAACTAACTGTCAACTTCATTCTTCCTGGATTATTTTTTTTGTTTTCCCTGATTCTGGAAATCTCCTACTTACTTTTGTCTGGTTTTAGGAGCAGAGCCTGTTCCTAAGTGTCAAGTTTTCAGAGAAACAATAGAAATTCAACTTGAGGCTGCATGCCATTTCTAGTGTAAATAAAAAGACCAAACCAATCACCCTTTCTTAGATTCACTAGTGATATGGAGCTGCAGCATAAAACATGTTAAAGGTAATTTTTCCTTAGTAGAGTATAATATTTAATTGTGTATTAAGTTTTGTTTAATTTAATTTTGTTCAAATTTGGAATACATTTTACAGTCTGAACACTTCTGTAATTCAAAACTGAACTATATAGATTATACTATCCTCAAGCACAGGGGTTATCTTTCATCTATTGTTTATCACCAGCTCCAGTCACTGTGACTCATGCTTATTAGAGGATGGTTGAATCAAGACCTAAATGGCAAGAAGGAGTTAGCTGAGATCTGGTGGCAGAATGTTTCAACCATGCAAATGTCAAGGGCATAGAAGAGAACACAATAAGCAAGAGCCAAACATGTATTATAAGGACAGAGAGGAAAAGATTGTAGAAAGAGAAGACCTGTGGAATGAGCTTCATAGTGTTGGGATATTTGTAAAATAACTTCTCAATAAATCTATATATAGTCTTTTTCAGATTCTTATCTAAGTTTACAAGATATTGAATGTAGCTTCCTGTGCTATAAAGTAGGACCTTGCTTTTTATCTGTTTTATATAGTATTGTGTGTATCTTTTTAATTCCAAGCTCCTAATTTATTCCTCCCTCCTCTTCTCCTTTGGTACCCATACGTTTGTTTTCCAGTCTGAGTCTGCTTTGGTCTTGTAAATAAGTTTATTTGTATCACTTAAAAAAAATTCCACATAAAAGTGATACCGTATCATCTTTGTCTTTCTCTGTCTTACGTCACTTTCTATGATAAACTCTGGGTCTGTCCATGTTGCTGCAAATGCCATTATTTCATTCTTTTGTACGATATATCTAAATATCACATCATCTTTATCCATTCATCTGTAGATGGACAATGAAGTGTCTTCTGTGTCTTGGCTGTTGTAAACAGTGCTGCTATGAATATCGGAGTGCATGTATCTTTTCAGAGTTTTCATCTTCTCTGGGTGTATGTCCAGGAGTGGAATTGTTGGGCCATATGGTAACTCTGTTTTTAGTTTTCTAAAGAACTTCTATACTCTACTCCATAGTGGCCGCACCAATTTACATTCCCAGCGGTAGTGTGAGAGGATTCTCTTTCTCCACATCCTTACCAGCATTTATTATTTGTAGACTTTTGATGATGGCAGTTCCAATTGGTATGAAGTGATACCTGTTTGTAGATTTGATTTGCATTTCTCTAATAATTACTGGTATTGAGCATCTTTTCATGTGCCTGTTGCCATCTGTATGTCTTTTTTGGAAAATGTCTATTTAGATCTTCAGATCATTTTTTTTAATTGGGTTGTTTGTTTGTTTTTAATTTTATTTTATTTTTAAACTTTACAATATTGTATTAGTTTTGCCAAATATCAAAATGAATCCACCACAGGTATACATGTGTTCCCCCATCCTGAA
>NW_011495026.1:1740771-1759716 GCF_000754665.1 Bison bison bison | reverse complement strand
ACAGTGCTGCGATGAACATTGGGGTACACGTGTCTCTTTCCCTTCTGGTTTCCTCAGTGTGTATGCCCAGCAGTGGGATTGCTGGATCAAAAGGCACTTCTATTTCCAGTTTTTTAAGGAATCTCCACACTGTTCTCCATAGTGGCTGTTTTTTGTTTTTTTATAGTGAGCTTTATTTGCTGTTTGTTGATTTTGGAAATTAAGCCTTGTGAGTTATATCATTTGCAAATATTTTCTCCCAATCCATAGATTGTCTTTTTGTTTTGTTTATGGTTTCCTTTTTCTGTGCAAAAGTACAAAAGCTTATAAATTTGGTTATATTTCCATCTTTGTTTTTTGAGTTGAGTTCAGTCACTCAGTTGTGTCCAGCTCTTTGTTTTTTAACCATGTTTAAAGTCCTCCAATTATATTAATGACTTGTATCAAAGGGAATGATGCATTCATTGGAATCTTTCTTTTATTTCTTCTGTTTTTGTAGAAATGTAAGTAATGCCCTGAGTCTGTATTGAGAATGGCACCAGTGGAAAGGCATTGACAAAGCTTGGTGGCATGGCCTTTGTTATGTCTTTTAGTGATCCTTTCCTTAGTTTGGCTGGTGAAGATGGGGTATAGGGGTACTTCCATATCTTTCTTTTGGGCTCTGTGGTTGCTCACTTCAGAAAGAGAGCTGAGAAGAGACAAATTTGTACCCATAAATTTATTTGACCTGCTGTATGATTCCAAGAATAAAAAGATGTTTGTTATTATGATATTGGAGTTCCAAGATGAAGGAGGTAGGGGAAGGCCAATACTTTTTGGAATTCTTCTTTAAGGAAAAATAAAAAAAAACTCAAGAACCTTCATAAAATATTCATTAGATCTGGGGTGGCTCAGATGGTAAAAAAGTTACCTGCAATGCAGGAGACCCAGGTTCAATCCCTGGGTTGGGAAGATCCCCTGGAGAAGGGAATGGCAACCCACTCCAGTATTCTTGCCTACAGAATTCCATGGACAGAGGAGTCTGGTGAGCTACATACAGCCCATGGGTTGCAAAGACTTGGACACAAGTGAATGACTAACACTTTCACTTTTTCATAAAATATTAATATTCTGCTAAAGTTAAGTTGAGCATTTGTGGTTCTTAATCTCACTTGTAACCCGAAACTACTAACTGTCTTCCCTCCAGGGCTCAAACTCTGCTGCCTCACCCTTTGATATACTCTTGCTGTAGTTTCATTGCCTGTGGCTCCTCGCACGGTGACTTGGAAGCTTTAAAACCTGCTATGATCTTGTGATTTTTTTTTATCAAAAAGTGACTCTTGTGCCTCCAAATTAACAACCCACTGGCATTCACTCAAATCTCTGTATGGCTCCAGGTAATTCTCAGAATTGTAAACTGTTTGATGCAAACTTAGGTTGTTAATATTATAGCTATCCTTTGACTATTTTTTAATTCCCCTTGATTCTTTTAGCAATTTACTTTCCTATAAAGCAACCAAGGTGGAACAAATTCTGCCTACTGCTAAGGCATTCAGTACATACTATTAATACCTAAAGCTTGAAGGTCCCAGGTCCATCAGTTCAGTTCAGTTCAGTAGCTCAGTCATCTCCGACTCTTTGCGACCACATGAATCGCAGCACACCAGGCCTACTATTGAAACTGTAAGTATTCTAATTTTCTTATGAGTAGGTTTATGTCACTGATTGATGGAAGTTAGTAGTTAAAGCTATGCCAATTCAATTTCTCAATTTCTTGGATTTAGCTTGTCACTGACCTAACTTCTTGTTCTAGGCTATTTGTGACTACTAAAAAATTCATTTAGAAATGAAAAGACAAGAACTTCTCTACTATTTACAAAGCTGAGCTAAATCCAGAATGAAAACATGTGCTCTTTGTTTTGTCTGGTTTGCATTTGTGCTTTAATTTTATTCAAAACAATTTGAAGTTTTATGTCACTCTATTCTGCTATGACATGACACTTTATGGGAACGTATTTAAAGAAATAAACACTGGATCTGTATACTTTGAGTATAGTTTATAAATAATTAGTTGCAGGCATAGGAATGGAAACTACCCATCTTCTTATTTTCTTTGCCAGGAGTTTTCATCCCCTCAGGCTTTCTTTTTCCTTCTGTGAAATTGCTGCCAGTAAATCAAGGTTTTTAAATATACCAGGCCCTCAAGAAGGATAAGAGAAATTTCACTTTAGATGTAAGTGGTCTAAATGAAGATGCTCAAGAAAGATAGTGTCTATGAATGTTTTCAGATGATCTAGAATGCAGAAAAATATCATTATCATATTATGCCATTCCTTTGAATGTGAACTGGAAATGTATCTGAAAAATCTCCTGTAAACATTTGTTAATCTGGATCTTTAAAGATGCCAGTGGGATGCAATGTTCAGCTTGATTTTTTTGCTATGGAATGTTTTCCAGAAATAGCATGAATGAAATTTAGTGGTAACATCATTTTTAAAAATTAAATTCATTTATTTTTAACTGAATGATAATTGCTTTACATTATTGTGTTGGTTTCTGCCAACTATCAGCATGAATCACCATAGGTATACCTATGTCTCCTCCCTCTTGAATGTCCCTCCTACCTTACTCCCCACCCCACCCCTCTAGATTGTTATAGAGCTCTGGTTTGGGTTCCCTGAATCATACAGCAAATTCCCATTGGCCGTCTGTTTTACATATTGTAATGTATGTTTCCATGTTTCTCTCTCCATACATCCCAGCCTCCCCCCGCATGTCCATAAATCTGTTCTCTGTCTGTGTCTCCATTGCTGCCGTGCAAATGGCAGGTTCATCAGTACTTTCTTTCTAAATTCCATCTATATGTGTTGGGATATGATATTTGTTTTTCTTTTTCTGACTTGCTTGATTCTGTATAATAGGGTCTAGCTTCATCCACCTCATTAGGACTGACACAAATGCATTCCTTTTTATGACTGAGTAATATTCCATTGTATATGGGTACCGTAGCTTCTTTACCCATTCATCTGTCAATGGACATCTAGGTTGCTTCTTTGTCCTAGCTATGGCAAATAGTGCTGCAATGGACATTGGGGTATGTGTTTTTTTTTCAATTTTGGTTTCCTCAGGGTATATGCCTAGCAGTGGGCTTCCCTGGTGGCTCAGATGGTAAAGAATATGCCCACAATGTGGGAGACCTGGGTTTGAACACTGGGTTGGAAAGATCCCCAGAGAAGGAAACGGCAACCCACTCCAGTATTCTTTCCTGTGGAATTCCATGGATAGAGGAGCCTGGTAAGCTATAATCCATGGGGTCACAGAGAGTTGGACATGACTGAACAACTAACACATACACATACACACACATGGTGGTTTTATTCCTAGTTTTTTAAGGAATCTCCATATTGTCTTCCATTGTGGCTGTATCATTTTACATTCTCACCAATGGTGCAAGAGGTTCCCTTTTCTCCACACTCTCTCCAGCATTTATTGTTTGTAGATTTTTTGATGCTGGGCATTCTGACCAGTGTGAGGTGATATCTCATTGTAGTTTTGATATGCATTTCTCTAATAATGAGCAGTTTTGAACATCTTTTCATTTGTTTATAGCCATCTGTATGTCTTCTTTGGAAAAAAATATATGTTTAGCTCTTTTGCCCACTTTTTGATTGGGTTGTTTGTGATGGTAACATGTTAAGGAAGAGAGGAATGCTTCTCTTTTCAAAACCCCATATTGAACTATCAATTCAGTTCAGTTCAGTCACTCAGTCATGTCTGACATTTTGCCACCCCATGGACTGCAGCATGCCAGGACTCCCTGCCCATCGCCAACTCCCAGAGTTTATTCAAACTCATGTCCATTGAGTCGGTGATGCCATCCAATCATCTCATCCTCTGTCATCCCCTTCTCTTCCTGCCTTCAATCTTTCCCAGCGTCAGGGTCTTTGCAAATGAGTCAGCTCTTCCCATCAGGTGGCCAAAGTATTGGAGTTTCAGCATCAGTCCTTCCAATGAATATTCAGGACTGATTTCCTTTAGGAAGGACTGGTTGGATCTCCTTGCAGTCCAAGGGACTCTCAAGAGTCTTCTCCGATACCACAGTTCAAAAGCATCAGTTCTTTGATGCTCATCTTCCTTTATAATCCAACTCTCACAACATACATGACTACTGGAAAAACCATAGCTTTGTAGACGTTTGTTGGCAAAGTAATGTCTCTGATTTTTAATATGCTGTCTAGGTTGGTCATAACTTTTCTTCCAAGTAGCAGGTGTCTTTTAATTTCATGGCTGCAGTCACAATCTGCAGTGATTTTGGAGCCCCCAAAAATAAAGTCTGTCACTGTTTCCACTGTTTCCCCATCTGTTTGTTTCTCATGAAGTTATGGTACCAGATGCCATGATCTTAGTTTTCTTAATGTTGAATTTTAAGCCAACTTTTTCACTTTCCTCTTTCACTTTCATCAAGAGGCTCTTTAGTTCTTCTTCACTTTCTGCCATAAGGATGGTGTCATCTCCATATCTGAGGTTATTGATACTTCTTCTGTCAATCTTCTGCTTCATCCAGCCCAGCATTTCTCATTATGTACTCTCCATATAAGTTAAATAAACAGGGTGACAATATACAGCCTTGATGTACTCCTTTTCCTATTTGTAACCAGTCTGTTGTTCCATGTCCAGTTCTAACTGTTGCTTCCTGACCTGCATACAGATGTCTCAAGAGGCAGGTCAGGTGGTCTGGTATTCCCATCTCTTTCAGAATTTTCCACAGTTTGTTGTGATCCACACAGTCAAAGGCTTTGGCATAGTCAATAAAGTAGAAGTAGATGTTTTTCTGGAACTCTCTTGCTTTTTCGGTGATCCAACAGATGTTGGTAATTTGATCTCTGGTTCCTCTGCCTTTTCGGAATCCAGCTTGAACATCTGGAAGTTCACGGTTCATGTACTGTTGAAACCAGGCGTGGAGAATTTTGAGCATTACTTTGCTAACTTGTAAGATGATTACAATTGTGCAGTAGTTTGAACATTCTTTGGCATTGCCTTTCTTTGAGATTGGAATGAAAACTGACCTTTTCCAGCCCTGTGGCCACTGCTGAGTTTTCCAAATTTAGCAGATGAAAGTTGAGAAATTTGACAAAAAGAATGAAGACTAAGAATAGTTCTGTTTCCCAATCATGAACAAACTACAATCATAGTAATTATTCAAACCTCTGAATATATAGGTAGAAGCTTCCCCAGTGGTTCAGCCGGTAAGGAGTTGGTTTTTTCAGTCCTTGGCCACGTCAGTTTATAATTATGGATTTTATCTATAGGTGCAGAGTCCTGCCATTCAAGTTAAAATGTACATATGCGTGTTATAAAATGGAGGAAAATATGCGGATTACTGTTCAGCACCCTCAGCCTCTTTTTTCAAGCAGAAAACTCAATGGCTTAGAGTGAGGATGCCTGCCTGGTCCAGTTGATAGACAAACACTGGTGCTTTCCAGCCAACCACAGAATTTGAAATGAGCATCAGAAGCACATTTCAGCATTCAGTAAGATTATTTCCATTGGTAGTGAAGGATAATAGAGACAGATTAAGGATGGTTTCTTTAAAAATTACTGTAGCCGCTTGGTTTACAACAGTGCAAGTTACTTTACATTGCCATAGTACCTCAGGCTTGTAACACTATTTGGGAACACTCAGATACTTTTCACATTTTGCAATGAATCATTTTTATGGATGGTTTTCTCAAGTAGTTCAACTAAATTTATACCTCAAGTCTGAATTGTAGACAAAGAGACACCACAAAAGGAAGCTTACATAAAAATGAAGAGTGTTTTTAGTTACACCGTAAATGTCACAATGGAGGGGTTTGATTTTAATTTCAAACTTTAAGAATATGTAAAAATATTGTTGTAATTTCTCCCTTATAATATTATATATAAAGCAATCATATTTTTGCCTCCAGTAAATATTGCTTTGCAATCAGTTTCTCATTCTAACTTCCTTCACAATGAATGTCACCTATCTCCTTATCAAAAAATATTAATTTATGAATTACAACTGAATGCAAATAAAAAATTACTTCATGAAATGTAGGTTATTCTTCAGAGACGTGAACCCAGTAGTTGTTCATGAGCCATTTAAACCTATAAATACAATTTAAATTGCAAATACAAACTATCAGAAAGAAACACCTGTAAGTTTTCAATCAGGCATCCACTGATTTTTAACCAAATCAATAAATTGTAGCAGGACAGTGTATTTGCACCACCCAGTCAAAACAAATAAAGACTATCTCCTTATTATCATAAAAGCAATAAAAGAGGCTTGCACAGCATTCTTCCCTTAATTTGTCTTTCACTCTGCACCATAAAGATAACAAAGTACTGCATTTCCAAAGAGCATACTGTTTTACTCTGTATGTTTTTCATCACTGAAGTCTAGAGAGTACTGTTTTTTTTAATTTGCTGATGGAATCCATCAATTAGAATTAGTCTGAAAGTTGTAGGAGGATAATGACAATGGGTGTGAAAGGGAGAAAGATGTGTAGTATGAATTAATGGTGCTTTCATGGCACTTCTCATTGGATTCATGGCAGGGCTTATCTGATGAGTACATAACTTATGGATATGTCAAAGTACGGGAAGGAGAATGTGGTTAAAGTCATCTGATTAGAGACCCTGATGTAAGAAAGATGGAATCAACCTCTGTGATTAACTGTTTTTAAATCCTTATATATGAATATCATTTTTTAAATTGCTGACACTGTCCTTACTTCCTTGACCTCAGTGTCAACTAAGCAAAGTTTTTATTCCTGTCTGCTAATATCTAACTGCACGATTTAGGGACATTCACCATGGTGAAATTTTGAGTCCTCCTATTTTACCCTGTAAGAAGAAATCTTTAATTTTTCTTCCATTTTTAAAACACTATGACTCTGGTTATTCTAATAGCGGGTGATCCAGGTGAACAAAGTTCACTACATGCAAGTCCTGATTATAAGTGTTGAATGACCTCTCTAGTGTCATGAAGATATGATGGTCAATAAAAGGTAGATTTCATCTGTTTCCAGTGTGGCTCTCTAAATTAGAAAGCTTAAACAGCTGTCTTGGTGAAATTTGAAGTGAAGCTTCACACTATCAAATTTCAGATGTTCTCACAAGGACCTCTGCTCTGAACCAGAGAATTTATTGATAATAACAAACATAATACATGAATTCCTTCCTGAAACACATAATTGGCACACAAACATGGGCCAGCCTAGGATATCTTGGATATTTTGTTTCTGAGACCAGTTATTAATAAGTATCATTGGTGGGTAAGGCAATGAAAAAGGCAATGAAACTTGGTTTATGGGAAGGAAAGATAAATGATGGGAATAAGCAATCTAAAATGTTTGGTCATACTATGGAGAAGATCCAGCCTAGGATAAAATACGTTTTCACATAGAGTGTCTGAGAGTCACTAACAAATGGAATAGAAATGAGCATGAGCAAATCTTGAACAAATTCGGAAAAAAAAAAATATGAATACAACCATTAGTTTTAATTCATTATGCCTCAGCAAAGACCTTCTCTGAGCCACAAATAACCCTTTATAAATAGCCTGCAGAAAATTGCTTATAATATAAATGAAAAGAACACATGGTGGAATTTAGCAAATAAATTAGATCATTATTCTGCAGCTTTACATATGATGTCAATAATGTTTAAAATCTACTGTGTATTATACCATTATTTCAGGAAAGAATAGTGAAGTTTCATGTATTTTAATTTCGTGAAATGAAAGAAGAAATACTTCTGTTTCAACCAAGTATGGCACTATAATTAAGTCAGTCAGATTGAATTAAAAGAGCTAAATTAACTTGAAGCCCTTCCTGCCATCCACTGGAAGTCTGCAATTTTTAATTAATGTTTGAAATGCAGTTTGCTTGTAGTTGATATTTAATTTATAGCTATAAACAAAATATGTAAGCTTATGGTAATTTGAATGTTTTCTCCATGAAAGATTCTTTTGGCCTTAAAATAATAGAAAATGAATGCAAATACAATTTAGCCCTTTTGTAATTAAAATAAATGTTTCTTTTTCTTGTTGTTTTACTTTTAAGTAAATTAAAACTTAATATACCATAAACTCAAGTAACTGCAGTATTAATAGTCTTTAAAATATAGCTCACAAACTATGGACTGTGAGCTATGTAGTTACAGATTTTCCAAGCATCCCATTTGAAATTCAGGGTAATTTCATATTATATTCCTTTATCAATTATGGATGAAATGATGTGCCCTTAAGGGAATATAAATTCATCAAAGTACATAAAATATATAATCTGGGCCTTATTTCTTTGTAAAAAGGCCTATGATTTATTCAGATGCTTATATAAAAACTTCATTCTAAGCAAATATAAAATTTAGTGTCAAAATCTACATTTAATTTATATTTTAAAGGAAACATGACTTACCATACCATGTCATAATTTTATATAAATATACTAATTTCCTATGTATATCGTAATGAAAAATGTTTTTTGAGGAAAATAAATATAATTTTTCTAAATTTAAAAATTATAGAAAAAAATCAAATGATCCAAATCAGACTGAAAAAGAGCTTATGATTATGTTACTGATTTATTGTGCTATTGGAATCTGTGAAATGTGGAATGAAAATGTATGAAAATTTTGCAAATTTGACCTAACGCTTGACAACAATTGGACAAACAACTTGTCTTGCTGTAGAAAAGGTTCACAGAGAATTTGTCAAATCTTCAGATGCATTTCCCAATTGTGCTGATTTTAGATTTCAAGGAGTGTGAATGTATAGAGACCCAAAGATATTCCCAGTGCTGAATAGGCAGAGTTATCTACATTTTAAAAAACTTAAATCTTGATGAAATTGTGTTATGACTCTTTCTGTGCCAAGAACAGTAGTGATCATGCATCTTTCTCACTTATTTTAATATTTCAACCACTTGTGTAGGTATATCTATTTAAAAATAAATTACCTTTCAAGAATATATATAATAATTTACTAATGAAATTCTCACCAAAGCCAGGATAATGATAAAGAAAATTAGTTAAAATCATTGTCTTTGAGATTAAAAAGATGTTTCTGCATCTAAAAATGTGTTTTGATCATTCATGCATTTTTTAACTATAAAAATTACTTGTGCCAAAAATATTTTATAATATTCTAGCTAAGAATTTTTTGTTTTCCTGTAATAGTAATGTAAAAATAAATATAAACTGTGTATTTTTAATTGTGAAAAATATAGGAATATAAAAATATCAATAATACACCGAACATAATAGTAGCACTTAAAGTGAACATGTTTGTGATGGTTTTAGCCTTTTTATTTTTAATACTTTCCAATGTTATATATTACTTTCGTAAAAACAAACACTGGAAATTATTTAGAAATAATCTTCATATGTTTATGTGTGTACTCCAAGGGATCTTCCCAATTCAGGTATTGAATCCACGTTTCTTGCATCTCCTGCATTGGCAGGCAGATTCTGTACCACTGGCATCACCTCAGAAGAGCAGTGTGCTTTTACTTATTAGAGAAAATACATAGAGTCAAAAGCTGAGAAGGAAATACACTATAAAATTAAAAATGGCTATTTCTGAGCATTGTATTTTTAGCTTAGGTCCTTCTTTCTATTTTTTAAAACTTTCCAGGCTTTTTTATTGAGTATATTGGTGGTAAAAATATATTTATTTTTAAAATTGTGGATTGTCTGTAACACGATCACATTTAAATAATAATATTCAAATAAAAGTGACTGTTAGATCTGTTCACATTTGTTCTTTATCTTTATTAGGGGTATATATACTCTCCAAGGAAATGCCTTTACTCAGGATTCAAAAAAAAAGCTTACTTAGGTGAAAATTTATACAGGTGCAGGTTTTTGGTAGCTCAATGAACCTTGAGACATATGCATTTTAAAATTTTAGGTTTCAGGTTTCTTAACTTTTGATGTCACCATTGAGTAAAAATTCTATCGAACAAAAATTTTTGGTTAACACAATGAATTAATCAAATATTCTCAGACCAATTTAAAAATTTATTTTATTAAAATATTTTTAAATTAAAATTTTAAAGGGCTATAAAAATTTATAATGGAAAATATATTCACCCTGTACCAATATACTTTGTAAGTGTGATTCATTAAATATAATTCATTCTTTCTTTGATGGCTGAAAATTTTACAATATCCATGTTATCATTGTGAATATTAGCTTGACTGTAGAATGTAACTGCAGATATAGTGAGAAATAGAACCACACACTGCCTATCAACTTTAATGCAACATTTTTCTGTAGTAAGTGTAGTTCTCTTTAGCATTCCATAAGCATGCCTTGATTATATCTACTTCAAGCAATCCCAGGAAGTGAAGTTCTTCTCATCAGCCTTAAAGGCCTACACATTCTTTCCTTTATCATTTCAAGTATGTCCTTCTCAGAAACAGTTCTCCAGTCTGATACCAGTGCATGTTGGCTTCTTCTTTGAAATCTTATATAGATTTTTTAAAACAAGTTATAGTCAATGAGCTTCAATTTCTTCATAACTTGCAACCTAATTTACAAAATATAATATTTAAAAAACTGCAGTCTACTTAAAGAGGAGAAAGTATTGATTCTTAATGGGATGATAATCATACCAAGTCCCTCAGAGTTATATGACTATATTTTTTCTAGATGTGCTATGGTATTTTTACAAGTAGGAATAATCATTTACATTCATCTGCAAGAAAAAATAATTTTTCTCTTATAAGTAAATCAAGAATAAATCTAAGTCCTTAAATAAAAGTTATTAAAGAATGTATTGGCAATAACTTCATACTTATTTTATTAAGCATTTAAGGAGAAAGGAGCAGTGACTCCACAAGAGACTGACCCAGACTTGCCTGTAAGTGTACAGGAGTCTCCGGTGGAGGCCTGGGTCCCTGGTGGCCTGCTGCAGGGCTGGGGGCACTGAGTGTAGCAATGCATGCATGGGACCTTTTGAAGGAGGTCACCATTATCTTCATTGCCTTCATCATAGTTTGAAAGTGAAAGTGAAGTCACTCAGTCGTGTCTGACTCTTTGTGACCCCGTGGACTGTAGTCCACCAGGCTCCTCCATCCATGGGATTCTCCAGGCAAGAATACTGGAGTGGGTTGCCATCACCATAGTTTGGCCCCAGGTAAAAAACAGGGAGGGTATACAACCCCACCCATCAACAGAAAATTAGATTAAGGATTTACTGAGCATGTCACCACCCATCAGAACAAGACACTTTCTCCCTCAGTCAGCCTCTCCCATCAGGAAGCTTCCACAAACCTCTTACCCTTCTCCATCCAGGGCAGACAGACTGAAAACCACAATCACAGGAAACAATCCAAACTGATCTCATGGATCACAGCCTTGTCTAAGTCAATGAAACTATGAGCCATGCCCTGTAGGGTCACCCAAGACAGATGGGTCATGGTGGAGAGTTTTGACAAAATGTGGTCCACTGGACAAGGGAATGGCAAACTACTTCAGTATTCTTGCCTTGAGAACCCCATAACAGTATGAAAAGCAAAATATAGGACACTGAAAGATGAACTCCCAGGTTGGTAGGTGTGCAATATGTTCCTGGAGATCAGTGGAGAAATAACTCTAGAAAGAATGAAGAGAGGAGCCAAAGAAAAACCAACACCCAGTTGTGGATGTGACTGCTGATGAAGGTAAAGTCCGATGCTGTAAAGAGCAATATTGCATAGGAACCTGGAATGTTAGGTCCATGAATCAAGGCAAATTAGAAGAGGTCAAACAGGAGATGGCAAGAGTAAACATAGACATTTTAGGAATCAGTGAACTAAAATGGACTGGAATGGGTGAATTTAACTCAGATGACCATTATATCTACTACTGTGAGCAAGAATTCCTTAGAAGCAAGGAGTAGCCATCATAGTCAACAAAAAAGTCTGAAGTACAGTACTTGTATGCAATCTCAAAAATGACAGAATGATCTCTGTTTATTTCCAAGGCGAAACATTCAATATCACAGTAAACCAAGTCTATGCCCTGACCAGTAATGCTGAAGAGCTGAAGTTGAATGGTTCTGTGAAGATCTACAAGACCTTCTAGAATTAACACCCAAAAAAAAGATGTCATTTTCATTATAGGTGACTGGAATACAAAAGTAGGAAGTCAAGAAACACCTAGAGTAACAGGCAAATTTGGCCTTGGAGTACAGAATGAAGCAGGGCAAAGGCTAATAGAGTTTTACCAACAGAACACACTGGTCATAGCAAACATCCTCTTCCAACAACACAAGAGAAGACTCTACACATAGACATCACCCAAGGAAAAGAAATGCAAAAAGGCAAAATGATTGTCTGAGAAGGGCTTACAAATAGCTGTGAATAGAAGAGAAGAGAAAAACAAAGGAGAAAAGGAAAGATATACTCATCTGAATGCAGAGTTATAAAGAGTAGCAAGGAGAGAGAAGAAAGCCTTCCTCAGTGATCAGTGCAAAGAAATAGAGGAAAAGAGTAGAATGGGAAAGACTAGATATCTCTTCAAGAAAATTAGAGATACCAAGGGAATATTTCATGCAAAGATGGGCACAATAAAGGACAGAAATAGTACGGACCTAACAGCAGCAGAAGATATTAAGAAGAGGTGGCAAGAATACATAGAAGAACTATACCAAAAAGATCTTCATGATCCAGATAATCACAATGGTGTGATCACCAACCTAGAGCCAGACATCCTGGAATGCGAGGTCAAGTGGGCCTTAACAAGCTCACTATGAACAAAGCGAGAGGAGGTGATGGAATTACAGTATAGCTATTTCAAATCATAAAAGATGATGATGCTGTGAAAGTGCTGCATTCAATATGCCAGCAGATTTGGAACTCAGCAGTGGCCACAGGACTGGAAAAGGTCAGTTTTCATTCCAATCTCAAAGAAAGGCAATGCCAAAGAATGTTCAAACTACCACAAAATTGCACTCATCTCACAAGCTAGCAAAGTAATGCTCAAAATTCTCCAAGTCTGGTTTCAACAGTAAGTGAACAGTGAACTTCTAGGTTCTAGGTTCTAGGTTCAAACTGCATTCAGAAAGGCAGAGGAACCACAGATCAAATTACCAACATTCGTTGGATCATCAAAAAAGCAAGAGAGTTCCAGAAAAACATCTACTTCTACTTTATTGACTATGCCAAAGCCTTTGACTATGTGGACCACAACAAACTGTGGAAAATTCTGAGATAGGAATACCAGCCCACCTGACCTGCCTCTTGAGACATCTGTATGCAGGTGAGAAAGCAACAGTTAGAACTGGATACAGAACAAAAGACTGATTCCAAATAGGGAAAGGAGTACATCAAGGCTGTATATTGTCACCCTGCTTATTTAAGTTATAGGCAGAGAACATCATGAGAAATGCTGGGCTGGATGAAGCACAAGCTGGAATCAAGATTGCTGGGAGAAATATCAATAACCCTAGATATGCCGATGACACCACCCTTATGGCGGAAGGTGAGGAAGAACTAAAGAGCCTCTTGATGAAAGTGAAAGAGGAGAGTGAAAAAGTTGGCTTAAAACTCAACGTTAAAAAAACTAAGATCATGGCATCTGGTCCCATCACTTCATGGGAAATAGATGGCGAAACAGTGGAAACAGTGTCAGACTTTTTGGGGGGGCTCCAAAAATCACTGCAGATGATGATTGCAGCTGTGAAATTAAAAGACGCTTGCTCCTTGGAAATTAAAAGACGCTTGCTCCTTGTAAGAAAATGTATGTCCGACCTAGACAGCATGTTAAAAAGCAGAGACATTGCCAACAAAGGTCTGTCTAGTCAAAGCTATGGTTTTTCCTGTAGTCATGTATCGATGTGTGGTTTGGACTATAAAAAAAGATAAGTGCCAAAGAATTGATGCTTTTGAACTGTGGTGAAGACTCTTGAGAGTCCCTTGGACTGCAAGGAGATCCAACCAGTCCATCCTAAAGGAAATCATCAGTCCTGGGTGTTCATTGGAAGGACTGATGCTGAAGCTGAAACTCCAGTACTTTGGCCACCTGATGAGAAGAACTGACTCAATGGAAACGACCCTGATGCTGGGAAAGATTGAAGGCGGGAGGAGAATGGGATGACAGAGGATGAGATGGTTGTATGGCATCACTAACTCAATGGACATGAGTTTGAGTAAACCCCGGGAGTTAGCGACAAACAGGGAGGCTTGGTGTGCTGTAGTCAATGGGGTTGCAGAGCATCAGACACAACTGAGTGACTGAACTGAACTGAACTGAAGGGATTTGTTTAAATTGAAAATTTTTGTTTCATTATTTTTCTTCCTTTTCATTAGTGAAGTCTCTTTAAATGTGTTGAAGGAAATATTAAATTTGGCTGAATCAATTATGCAGTGAATGAGATAATATGTGCTTCAGGTATTATTATTATTATTTTTAATTTATGCAGACTTCATTCACTATTGGGTTGAAGTAGCATTCAGACTTTTTAACTGATGCTTTCAACTTGGATAACCAAATGTTGAGTGCAGTTTTCAACTAGTGTCTTCTGATCTAAATATATATTTTTAAGTAAATATATAAATATACCTATAAGAGAGATTTCACAAGTACAGTGTATACTAAAGCATACTTATATTGACAAACTGTGCATTGTGGGTACTGGTCAAGTCAGGGCTGGAGAAGTGAGGGAAACTTTAAATATACTGAGCAGTGGAAGGCTTTCTGAAGATACAGCATTTGATCTGAATCTTTTAGAGTCTGAGAGATTAAACTTAGTATAAATCCAGGGAAAAGCAGAGGGACTAGCCAGTGCATGGGTCAGAATCTTGAAAGGCCTTCAAGTAGTTAAGGAACCCAATACTGGAAACTATGAGTTAAAGACCAAGATGAGATGAGATTGGGAAGGTAGTCAGAGTCCAGATCACACAGGGTTCTGTACATCACAGTTAGGAATGTGAACTTTTATTCAAAGTGTATGTGAAGAAATAACAAGTTCTAACGAGTTCTGCTGTGAGTGGGCAGGATGCACGCAGTGATCAGTAGTTATACTTTCAAAACTCTGCTAAACAATGTGTTGTGATGAGGTTACTGAAGATGAGAGGACTTTGAAACTTCAAAATGGTTAAAGTGATATCCTAAGATAGTTAATATTTTACTCAAAAATTCTGTAATAACAGCAAACATTTTATGTCACATATTAGTATGAGGTTCCCTTGTCAGTACTTTCTGTGTATTAACTCATTCAGTTTTTACATAGTTATGTGAAGTATCACAATTTTCCTGACAAAAAAAAAAAAAAAAATTAAGGGACAGAGAAGTTATGGAACTTGCCCAAGGTTTCACAGGTAGGATGTTGCAGCATTAAAAATTGAGCCTTATAACATTTTATTTCAGATTGAATTATATGATATGACTTAAAATTTGCTTTTATCCTAAGTATGTTAGATTCTAAAATATTACAAAGCAAAGATTGATTTCCATTTCTTCCACGTACAGCTACTTAGTTTACAGTTCACTATTTAAGATCCAAGACTAGATACACCTCACAAACTTTTCTTTTCCCATATATATCACTGAAATTTGGAAACCAAAATTAAGGGCTCAATAAATAATGACTGGTTAAATATGCAGTAAGCCAATATAGGTTCCAGTGTCTGATAGATATATAGTTAGAGATTCAGATAATTCCAAATATAATTTTGATAATAGTTTTTCTAAAATAATTTTACTTATTTTTGTCTGTGCTGGGTCTTCGTTGCTGTACAGACTTTCTCTAGATGTGGTGAGCAGTTGCTACTCTCTAGTTGAGGTGCAAGGGCTTCTCACTGCGGTGCCTTCTCTCATTGCCACGCACAGGCTCTAAGGTGCATGGGCTTCAGTGGTTGTGCCACGTGGCCTCAGTAGCTGAGGCACCCCGGCTCTAGAACACAAGCTCAGTAGTTGTGGCTCACAGGCTTAGGTGTTCCGAGGCATGTTGGATCCTCCCATATCAGGGATGGAACCCATGTCTCCTGAATTGACAGGCAGATTCTTTACCACTGAGCCACCAGGGAAGTTTGGTATGAGTGTACATTTTTTACCTTAGTATTAAATGAAAACTTAAATATAGTTGAATTTAACTTACATTTTAGCAATAGACAATTCATACAGCTAGGAATATCCAATTTTATAAATGAACTTGCAAATCAATCTAAGGGATCTGCCTGAAATTCTGAAGGCACAACAATGTAAAAAGTAGCATGTAGAAATTGTGAGTGAAAATATGCAAATGATGAAACTTTTACAGTGGGCATGTGAATTTGTAGAGTCACTTTCAGAGAAATTAGAAATAACTATGTCCAAGGTAAGAGAAACCCAAGTAAGATGGTAAATGTTGTGAGAAGGCATCAGAGGGCAGACACACGGAAACCATAATCACAGAAAACTAGCCAATCTGATAGTATGGACCACAGCCTTGTCTAACTCAATGAAACTAAACCATGCCCTGCAGGGCCACCCAAGTATGGTAGACTCATGGTGGAGAGGTCTGACAGAATGTGGTCCACTGTAGAAGGGAATGGCAAACCACTTCAGTATTCTTGCCTTGAGAACCCCATGAACAGTATGAAAAGGGAAAATGATAGGATACTGAAAGAGGAACTCCCCAGGTTGGTAGGTGCCCAATATACTACTGGAGATCGGTGGAGAAATAACTCCAGAAAGAATGAAGGGATGGAGCCAAAGCAAAAACAATACCCAGATGTGGATGTGACTGGTGATAGAAGCAAGGTCTGATGCTGTAAAGAGCAATACTGATAGGAACCTGGAATGTCAGGTCCATGAATCAAGGAAAATTGGAAGTGGTCAAACAGGAGATGGCTAGAGTGAACATTGACATTCTAGGAATCAGCAAACTAAAATGGACTGGAATGGGTGAATTTAACTCAGATGACCATTACATCTACTACTGTGTGCAGGAATCCCTTAGAAGAAATGGGGTAGCCATCATGGTCAACAAAAGAGTCCACAATGCAGTACTTGGATGCAATCTCAAAAATGACAGAATGATCTCTGTTCATTTCCAAGGAAAACCATTCAATATCACGGTAAACCAAGCCTATGCCCCAACCAGTAACACTGAAGAAGCTGAAGTTGAATGGTTCTATGAAGACTTACAAGACCTTTTAGAACTAACATCCCAAAAAGATGTGCCTCTCATTATAGGGAACTGGAATGCAAAAGTAGGAAGTCAAGAAACACCTGGAGTAACAGGCAAATTTGGCCTTGGAGTATGGGATGAAGCAGGGCAAAGGCTAATAGAGTTTTGCCAACAGAAGGCACTGGTCATAGCAAACACCTTCTTCCAACAACACAAGAAAAGACTCTACAGATGGACATCACCAAATGGTCAATACCGAAATCAGATTGATTATATTCTTTGCAGCCAAAGATGGAGAAGCTCTATATAGTCAGCAAGAAAAAGACCAGGAGCTGACTGTGGCTCAGATCATGAACTCCTGTTCGCCAAGTTCAGACTTAAATTGAAGAAAGTGGGGAAAACCACTACATCATTCAGGTATGACCTAAATCAAATCCCTTATGATTGTACAGTGGAACTGAGAAATAGATTTAAGGGACTAGATCTGATAGACAGAGTGCCTGATGAACTATTGATGGAGGTTTGTGACATTGTATAGGAGACAGGGACCAAGACCATCCCCATAGAAAAGAAATGCAAAAAGGGAAAATGGCTGTCTGAGGGGGCCTTACAAATAGCTGTGCAAAGAAGAGAAGCGAAAAGCAAAGGAGAAAAGGAAAGATATAAGCATCTGAATGCAGAGTTCCAAAGAATAGCAAGAAGAGATAAGAAAGCCTTCCTCAGCAATAAATGCAAAGAAATAGAGAAAACAACAGAATGGGAAAGACTAGAGATCTCTTCAAGAAAACTAGAGATACCAAGGGAACATTTCATGCAAAGAAGGGCTTGATAAAGGATAAAAATGATATGGACATAACAGAAGCAGAAGATATTAAGAAGAGGTGGCAAAAATACACAGAAGAACTGTACAAAAAAGATCTTCATGACCCAGATAATCATGATGGTGTAATCACTCACCTAGAGCCAGACATCCTGGAATGTGAAGTCAAATCGGCCTTAGAAAGCATGACTACGTGTGGAGATTCCTTAAAAAACTGTAAATAGAACTGCCATATGACCCAGCAATCCCACTGCTGGGCATACACACCGAGGAAACCAGAATTGAAAGAGACACGTGTACCCCAATGTTCATCGCAGCACTGTTTATAATAGCCAGGTTATGGAAGCAACCTAGATGTCCATCAGCAGATGAATGGATAAGAAAGCTGTGGTACATATACACAATGGAGTATTACTCAACCATTAAAAAGAATTCATTTGAATCAGTTCTAATGAAGTGGATGAAACTGGAGCCTATTATACAGAGCGAAGTAAGCCAGAAAGAAAAACACCAATACAGTATCAGTTCAGTTCAGTTCAGTTGCTCAGTCGTGTCTGACTCTTTGTGACCCCATGAGTCACAGCACGCCAGGCCTCCCTGTCCATCACCAATCCCCGGAGTTCACTCAGACTCACGTCCATCGAGTCAGACGCATATATATGGAATTTAGAAAGATGGTAATGACAACCCTGTATGTGAGACAGAAAAAGAGACACAGGTGTATAAAACAGTCTTTTGGACTCTGTGGTGGGGAAGGTGGTAATTTGGGAGAATGGCATTAAAACATGTATAATATCATATAAGAAACAAATTGCCAGTCCTGGTTTAATGCAGGATACAGGAAGCTTGGGGCTGGTGCACTGGGATGACCCAGAGGGATGGTATGGGGAGGGAGGTGGGAGGAGGGTTCAGGATGGGGAACACGTGTACACCCGTGGTGGATGCATGTTGATGTATGGCAAAACCCATACATATTGTAAAGTAAAAAAAAAAAATAATAATAATAATAGATCAGTAAAAGCAAAAAAAAAAAAAAAAAAA
>NW_011495026.1:1695886-1740671 GCF_000754665.1 Bison bison bison | reverse complement strand
GTGGAGGGTGATGGAATTCCAGTTGAGCTATTTCAAATCCTGAAAGATGATGCTGTGACAGTGCTGCACTCAACATGCCAGCAAATTTGGAAAATTCCGCAGTGGCCACAGGACTGGAACAGGTCAGTTTTCATTCCAATCCCAAAGAAAGGCAATACCAAAGAATGCTCAAACTACCGCACAATTGCACTCATCTCACACACTAGTAAAATAATGCTCAAAATTCTCCAAGCCAGGCTCCAGCAATACGTGAACTGTGAATTTCCAGATGTCCAAGCTGGTTTTAGAAAAGGCAGAGGAACGAGAGTTCATATTGCCAACATCTGCTAGATCATCAAAAAAGCAAGAGAGCTCCAGAAAAACATCTATTTCTGCTTTATTGACTATGCCAAAGCCTTTGACTGTGTGGGTCACAATAAACTGTGGAAAATTCTGAAAGAGATGGGAATACCAGACCACCTGACCTGCCTCTTGAGAAATTTGTATGCAGGTCAGGAAGCAACAGTTAGAACTGGACATGGAACAGACTGGTTCCAAATAGGAAAAGGCATACGTCAAGGCTGTATATTGTCACCGTGTTTATTTAACTTATATGCAGAGAACATCATGAGAAATGCTGGGCTGGAAGAAGCCCAATCAAGAATCAAGATTGCCGGGAGAATTGTCAATAACCTCAGATATGCCGATGACACCACCTTTATGACAGAAAGTGAAGAAGAACTAAAGAGCCTCTTGATGAAATTGAAAGAGGAGAGTGAAAAAATTGGCTTAAAGCTGAACATTCAGAAAACGAAGATCATGGCATCTGGTCCCATCACTTCATGGGAAATAGATGGGTAAACAGTGGAAATAGTGGCAGACTTTATTGTTTTGGGCCTCAGAATCACTGCAGATGGTGATTGCAGCCATGAAATTGAAAAATGGTTACTCCTTGCAAAGAAAGTTATGACCAAACTAGATAGCATATTGTAAAGCAGAGACATTACTTTGCCAATAAATATCCGTCTAGTCAAGGTTATGGTTTTTCCATCAGTCATGTATGGATGTGAGAGTTGGACTGTGAAGAAAGCTGAGTGCTGAAGAATTGATGCTTTGAACTGTGGTGTTAGAGAAGACTCTTGAGAATCCCTTGGACTCTAAGGACGTCCATCCAGTCCATCCTAAAGGAGATCAGTCCTGGGTGTTCATTGGAAGGACTGATGCTAAAGCTGAAACTCCAATACTTTGGCCACCTCATGCAAAAAACTGTCTCATTGGAAAAGACCTTGATATTGGGAGGGATTGGTGGTAGGAGGTGAAGGTGATGACAGAGGATGAGATGGCTGGATGGCATCACTGACTCGATGGACATGAGTTTGAGTAAACTCTGGGAGTTGGTGATGGACAGGGAGGCCTGGCGTGCTGCGATTCATGTGGTCTCATAGAGTCGGACACGACTGAGTGACTGAAGTGAACTGATGAAGTAAAAAATGCGTCTATACTTACTTTGGCCACCTCATGTAAAGAGTTGACACTGAGAAAGTCTCTGATGCTGGGAGGGATTGGGGGCAGGAGGAGAAGGGAACAACAGAGGATGAGATGGCTGGATGGCGTCACCGACTCGATGGACATGAGTTTGAGTGAACTTCGGGAGTTGGTGATGGACAGGGAGACTTGGTGTGCTGCAGTTCAAGGGGTCGCAAAGAGTCGGACACGACTGAACGACTGAACTGAACTGAACTAATACCTAACAAGCAGCTCTGCATACATGCATATATGTGTGTGTATACATATATACACATGTGTATGATAAACACATATATATACATAAATATGTTATATAAAATTTTAACTAGGAAGGAAAGATATGCATTTAGTATTATTTACAATATATAAAAACTAGAAACAAGGTAAATTCCCACCAATGTGAGAATAATTATAAAATTGTAATTGAGAAATGCAGTGGAATAATTTACAGTAGTCATAATGGTTGGGCTTTTATCTATATATGTCAGCATGGCTAAGTCTAGAAAGTATAATGTTGAGTAAAATCAGATTATTACATAAAGATACATAAAGATGACTTGAGTAAAATCAGACTATTACAGAGAGATACATAAATTAAGATAAATATAATAAGATTTTTATAGAAAGATATATAAATTAAGACCTATATTTAATATTAAAATACCTTAAGTAGCATATGCTATTTTAAATAAGTATAGAAAACAATAGAAAGAAAGGACTTCAACTTCAGGACAGTGGTTACCTCTGGGAAGGGTGAAGCAGATTATATTGTTAACATGCTGTTACTGTTTGCAACATACTGCAAATGAAGATCCTTTCACCCTTCCCAAATTAACTGAAAAAATCAATTTGGGAACTTGATAAATATGTTTTAAAGGATTATGGATATATCTAACACTAACATTTGGTTTTGATTTTAAGGTTTTTTTCTTTTTCAAAAGTTATATATATTTGCTATGTAGATTTATAGATAGCCCATGATTCAGGAGTTATGTTCAAGGTATTTTGTTGTTGTTTAGTCACTAAGTCATGTCCGACTCTGTGACCCCATGGCCTGCCAGGCTCCTCTGTCTGTAGGATTTACCAGGCAAGAATACTGGAGTAGGTTGCCATGCCCTTCTTCAGGAGATTTACCCAGTCCAAAAAAAATCAGTAATTACCCTCACATGCAAGCATTTCAGATTAGAATCAAAATCTTGTTAAAAATCAAATGCCATTTTCATTTTCAAGATCCCATTTTTTAAAAAACTGAATTTTCTCCTATTTACTTCTCTTTTATCCCAAAACTATTTGACTCTAATTAGTACCAACCCCAGCCAGGCAGCCTTTGACTTCCTCTTTCTTCTTCCCTCTTCTCCTTCCTCTTCCCCTCCTCCTCCTCTTCTTCTTGAAGTGTAACTGACAAAAGAATTGCAAAATATAAAGTGTACAGTGGGATGATTTCATTTATGTCACACTGTGAAAGAATTCCTGCCATCCCTTACCTCACAAATATACTTTTTTTTTTTTTTTTGGTGAGGATATTTAGTTCTGTTGTTCTCTTAGGAAGTTTCAGTGTTATCAGTTTAGTCACACTAGATCCTCAGATCTTAATCTTCTTATAGCTGAAAGTTTGCATCCTTTTCCCAAACAATCTCACTAAAAAAGAAGATAAATAGGTTGCCAAACCATACATAATACTGTAACATCATCCTAATAAGCAATTAAGTGAGGTATATTTTCTCCTGCCAGCATAGTAACTTCCATATAAAGTAGATACTGTGTTAGCGATACAGATTAAAAAAAAACAAAAAACAAAAAAACCCGAAGGTTTAGAAAGCAACTTGACCAAGTTCACATATCTCAGAAACACCAGAGTAATTTTTAACCTAAATCTATTTGATTGAGGAGGCATCATTCTTAGCAATTATCTCATACTTCTGCACAAGCAGAAGTCTCCTGAAATTGTTTGGGCCACTCACATATGTGCAATTAATATATCATAAAAGTATATTTCTTGGAGCTTTGTGTCCAATCCAGCTCAAATCATGTTCATAGCTATTAACTTCATCACCCATTCAAAGAAAGTGGCTAAAGGAATTTAAATTTGTGTTAAATATCAGATAAATGCCAATTAAAACTTAATTTTGAGAGGAAATGAAAACTGACTAATATATCTGAACAGTTGGATTTAATTAATATTCACATAATACTCATTTAAAAATGAGGAACCAAATGGAATATAATTTTTAAATATAATTAACATTTAAAAATATGTTTTTTATTTATATCTGAATAACTGGAAAATTTTAAAATGTCTATGTTGCTTATAGTAAAATCTGTTTTTAAAATGCAGCTATTTACATCACATTATTATATTAGATATATTTTAGGGAAGGATCAAAGAAAATAAATGAAGATTAAAGGTAAAATAAGAATAAACATAAAACTTACCAGGTAGATGATTTAGAAATATATATGGGCTTTCCTGGTGGCTTAGATGGTAAAGAATCTGTCTGCAATGAGGAAACCTGGGTTCCATCCCTGGATTGGGAAGAGCCCCTGGAGGAGGGCATGACAACCCATTCCAGTATTCTTGCCTGGAGAATCCCCATGGACCGAGGAGCCTGGCAGGCTACAATTCATAGGGTTGCAAAGAGTAGGGCATGACTGAGCAACTAAGCACACACAAACACGTGTGTGTATATATATATATATATATATATATGTGTGTGTGTGTGTGTGTGTGTGTATACTATAAGTTACTCTTTGAATAGCTTACAATTTGACATATGAATATAAATAATGTTACAATTAACTTTTCATTCATAGTTATACACCATATAATAAAATATTGTAATTAAAATGAAGCTAATACATGTATATCTGAAGTATGTCATGTTTAGTGTCTTACAAAAGTAATTACATTTTTCAGAAAATTATGCTGTTTATAGTTGCATATAGTAATACTCTGAAGATAATTTGACATTTATAATATTATTGTTAAAGACACAGTATTATAAATATTTGTTGCTTCCCTGCAATAGATTTGTTTGTTTTGCTTTATATTTATTTTTAGGCCTTCTTTTTTTTCATGAAAAAGAGATTTGTGATGAAGCATTATTTATTTCCTCTTGTCTGGCAGCTCAATTTACAGGTAGAACACTTAGATTGGCACGTTTCTTTTCCTTCCCTTGTTCTCATTAGCAGGGAGTCTTAATTTCTTTCCTGCACCTTTCTGAATAATCACACTATATCACTACCCCAGTGGGAAATAAACAAAGATTGAGTAGAAAATTAGGATCACAACAAGTAAGTTTAAGAATAAGGTCATAATAATGAAAAATCAATACAACATACAAAGAGGCATTTTAAAATCAGTTTGATGCTTATTTGTGTGGTGTTTATGTTACAGTTTCTGTGATTCTACTAAATTTCAATTGAAATCTATGACAATCAGTTCCTTTACCCTCCCCAGAAAGCATATCATACTGAGCTTCTCTGTGGCCCCCCAAAACTGGTATCAGTCCTCATGAACCTGGTCAGTGCTGTGCTTCATGATCATGGGAATCCTCCTGTGCCTTTAAATGGATCTGTGTGCAGGGAGGAGGACATTTCTTCTTCATCATCAGACTGACATTAAAGCCTTGGAGATTCCAGGACAGCTGCCTGGAGAGAGTACTAAGTGCTTGAGCAGCAGCCTCTTGACCAGCTGCCAGGGTAGGGATTGCGCTTCTGCAGGAGGCACCCAAGCTGGTTATGAGAGCAGGTGCAGACAAAAGCAGAAAATGAAAGTGCAGCACGCGCAGGTTTTTCACACATGGTCAACCAGGAAGGGAAGAAGCTTTTATAATAGAAGCTGGATTATGCAGAGCTTTCCATGAAAATTAGAACAAAGTTTTAGTTGATAAAGTGATCATTTTCCTAGCATTCATGGTTCCAAAGACTAAGAACACTTCAGGAAACTCAAGATGGGGACAGTAGAAACCAAACATTCCAGATAGCAAAGACCAAGAACACTGTGGATTTACAGAAGAGGCATCACGGAATTTCAAGCAATAAAACTGCAGTTTTGATATGATCATGTGTTGGCAGCACCGATTACAGTTGTTTTCATTCTTCAGAATGAATAGTAGAGTATTAACAGATGAAACCCTTACTGAACATTTTTTAATTTCTGAATGAATATTGGCAGTATGTTAAGGAATGAACAGAGTATCTTACCTGCATTAGGTCTCATTATATTACTTGATTCTCAGAACAGTCCTATGATAGAATACAGAATCTACAGTGGAAAGAAAAAGCAACACATACTCAGAGAAATAACAACAAGAGGTTGAGCTTGTCCTCAAGTAAAAAGATCATATTGTCTAAAAGTATAGTAGAATCAAATCAAATGCCTCTCGACTCACTGTATGTGACTTGGATAGTAAATCATTTCAGGCCTGATTGGAGAGTAAGGGTGCCATTGTTTTTTTAAGTTTTTTTTGCAATGTTGATCAAATTCCAAGTTAAAAAAGCTCTCAGATGTTGTTTTCTATATATATATATATATATATCTATTCATACCTACAACTTGGCTAGCTTTACTCTACATTAACCAAACTTTTGTGGCCCAGAGTGGAAAAATCTGATAATTAGGCTTGTTGTCTGATATTTCTATTTCTTCACTCATTCATTTATGAAACAGCCTAATGAGATAAAAAATTGTGAACCAGAAAAACATGGTTCCTCTTATCATGGACATTATAGAGTTTTGATTTAATATAAATTAATTACAGCTGGGTGTTCAGTAGAGTTTAGTAGCATAATACCATTTTCATATAGATTGAAAGCAGAATACTTCCAAAACAAACTTCTAATCCGTATTTAGCAGATCTGTTAATCCAAGTAGGGGGACCAAATGTATAGAGATTTAGGACTCAGAGAAGCTATCAATGTTATTGAAAGGAGAACCCAAAGCTGTGCCTTCAGTTCAGTTCAGTTCAGTTAAGTTCAGTCGCTCAGTCGTGTCCGACTCTGCAACCCCATGAATCGCAGCATGCCAGGCCTCCCTGTCCCTCACCATCTCCTGGAGTTCACTCAAACTCACATCCATTGAGTCGGTGATGCCATCCAGCCATCTCATCCTCTGTCGTCCCCTTTTCCTCCTGCCCCCAATCCCTCCCAGCATCAGAGTCTTCTCCAATGAGTCAACTCTTCGCATGAGGTGGCCAAAGTACTGGAGTTTCAGCTTTAGCATCATTCCTTCCAAAGAAATCCCAGGGCTGATCTCCTTCAGAATGGACTGGTTGTATCTCCTTGCAGTCCAAGGGACTCTCAAGAGTCTTCTCCAACACCACAGTTCAAAAGCATCAATTCTTTGGTGCTCAGCTTTCTTCGCAGTCCAACTTTCACATCCATACATGACCACTGGAAAAACCATAGCCTTGACTAAATGGACGTTTGTTGGCAAAGTAATGTCTCTGCTTTTGAATATGCTATCTAGGTTGGTCATAACTTTCCTTCCAAGGAGTAAGCGTCTTTTAATTTCATGGCTGCAATCACCATCTGCAGTGATTTTGGAGCCCAGAAAAATAAAGTCTGACACTGTTTCCACTGTTTCCCCATCGATTTCCCATGAAGTGGTGGGACCGGATGCCATGATCTTCGTTTTCTGAATGTTGAGCTTTAAGTCAACTTTTTCACTCTCCACTTTCACTTTCATCAAGAGGCTTTTTAGTTCATCTTCACTTTCTGCCATAAGGGTGGTGTCATCTGCATATCTGAGGTTATTGACATTTCTCCCGGCAATCTTGATTGGAATCTTGATTCCAGCTTGTGCTTCTTCCAGCCTCGCGTTTCTTATGATGTACTCTGCATGTAAGTTATATAAGCAGGGTGACAATATACAGCCTTGAGGTTGTCCTTTGCCCTGCTTCATTCGGTATTCCCAGGCCAAATGTGCCTGTTACTCCAATGTGTTTCTTGACTTCCTACTTTTGCATTCCAGTTCCCTATAATGAAAAGGACAACTTTTTTGGGTTTTAGTTCTGAAAGGTCTTGTAGGTCTTCATAGAACCATTCAACTTCACCTTCTTCAGCATTACTGGTTGGGGCATAGACTTGGATTACTGTGATATTGAATGGTTTGCCTTGGAAACGAACAGAGCTCATTCTATCGTTTTTGATATTGCATCCAAGTACTGCATTTCGGACTCTTTTGTTGACCATGATGGCTACTCCATTTCTTCTAAGGGATTCTTGCCCATGGTAGTAGATGTAATGGTCATCTGAGTTAAATTCACCCATTCCAGTCCATTTTAGTTCGCTGATTCCTAGAATGTCGATGTTCACTCTAGCCATCTCCTGTTTGACCACTTCCAATTTTCCTTGATTCATGGACCTGACATTCCAGGTTCCTATGCAGTATTGCTCTTTACAGCATCAGACCTTGCTTCTATCACCAGTCACATCCACATCTGGGCATTGTTTTTGCTTTGGCTCCATCACTTCATTCTTTCTGGAGTTATTTCTCCACCGATCTCCAGTAGCATATTGGGCACCTACCAACCTGGGGAGTTCCTCTTTCAGTATCCTATCATTTTGCCTTTTCATACTGTTCATGGGGTTCTCAAGGCAAGAATACTGAAGTGGTTTGCCATTCCCTTCTCCAGTGGACCACATTCTGTCAGACCTCTCCACCATGACCTGCTCATCTTGGGTGGCCCCGCAGGGCATGGCTTAGTTTCACTGAGTTAGACAAGGCTGTGGTCCTAGTGTGGTTAGATTGACTAGTTTTCTGTGAGTATGGTTTCAGTGTGTCTGCCCTCTGATGCCCTCTTGCAACACCTACCATCTTACTTGGGTTTCTCTTACCTTGGATGTGGGGTATCTCTTCACGACTGCTCCAGCAAAGCGCAGCTGCTGCTCCTTACCTTGGATGAGGGGTATCTCCTCACTGCCGCCCCTCCTGACCTTGAACGTGGAATAGTTCCTCTAGGCCCTCCTGCGCCTGTGCAGCCACTGTTCCTTGGACATGGGGTTGCTCCTTCCGGCCGCCGCCCCTGACCTCGGACACTGGGTAGCTCTTCTTGGCCACTGCCCCTGACCTCAGACGTGGGGTAGCTCCTCTTGGCCGCTGCCCCTCGGGCATGGGGTCCTCCCGGCTTCTGCCCCTGACTACCAGTGAAATTCACTGCAGCCAACAGGAGAGTATGTATTGCACAGTATTTACTTCTTGCTGAGATGCTGAAGGACAGTGGATTGAAGGGCTGATAACTTTCCATTAAGGCCGCTCATGTGTCTGTTCTCTGCAACTGTTCTTTTCAACCTACATTTTCTCTTGACATTTTGTCAATAACTATTCCTTACCACTCTTCTTGATAAAATCCAGATTGTCCAAACAAAAAATGCCACCTGCAACCTAATACTTCTGTAAATTGGTTGAATTGTCTCTGAATTTAAACCTCCTACTAAACCCCTATTCAGTATTCTGCTTTCAGGTCAGAAGTTAGGACATTCCTTAAGAGTCTTTATCCCAACATTTTTTAATGTTCTACTTAGTTTCCTTCAATGACACTCATTATGGAGACGTGTGTGTGTGTGTGAGTGTGTGTGTGCGTGCGCGTGTGCATACACAGGCATGCACTAAGTCGCTTCAGTCGTGTCCAACTCTTTGGGAGCCTATGGACTGTAGCTCACCAGGCTGCTTTGTCCATGAGATTCTCCAGGCAAGAATACTGGAGTGGGTTGCCATACCCTGCTCCAGGGGATCTTTCTGACCCAGGGATTGAACCCACATCTCTTAAGTCTCCTGCATTGACAGGCAGATTCTTTACCATCTGTACATTGCCTGAAGGACAAAGAGGAAAAGTAAATCTAAAATATTCATTGCTTACTCCTATTTATAGATAAGACACAGAGTCAGTCTCTTGTTATAGTATGTGCTATGTGTTCTCCCTCTCTTATCTTTCCACAGAGCGCGTAGGGAGGTTATTCTCAGCCAAATGGGACTCTTCTTCCTGGGGACATTTGGCAAAGTTGGAAGACATATTTGTGTCACATCTGAGAAGGAGCAGTTATACTGGCATCTGGGGATAGAGACCATGGATGCTGCTAAACACCCTACCATACACCAGACATTCCCCCTCAACAAATAATTATCCACTTCAAAATGTCAAAAGTACTGTTTAACTTAGGGGAAGGAGTTCAGTTACTATTATGTGTAAGAAATACAATTGTTAGCAAATATTTTAAATGGAAAGATTTAAAATTTTTATTTAGCATATAATGTTTGTTTAAAAGTGGTTGAGTTGTCAAACTTCCTTTTCACCCATAGATTATTTTTTTTCCTTATGTTAGAAACAGAATCTTTAGCGTGAATCACTGGGAATGACAGTGCAGTGATTTTTTTTTTTTCCATTAGTGATTTTAATTTACAAAATTCCATTTTTTTTAATGTTTGGGGACTACATGGGCATGAGCCACTTGAACTGAGTTTCCCCAGCTTTTCAATTCTAGGATCGTCTGGAATTCTTGAGGTGCACCAGCCCAACCACATACTGTCTTGATGAACTCCAGACTTTGATGACAGTGTCACCAAGGTGAAGGGAGTGAGGTTTGGCTCCAGCTCTCAGAAATAGAGAAAGATGCCAAAGTTACCCAGCCAGTGCATGGTCACACGTGATGGAGGACTCAGAACCTTGAAACCAGCCCCACGAATTGCAGAAAATAAGAGTTGCCGATGCTGACATGGATGGCCAGTAGGAGCTGAACTACCAAGACAGTGCTAGACATCTGCTGGAAAAGAGGGACTGACCCAAAAAGCCATCCCCAGTGAGCTCTTTAGTGGTTTCCCAACATGAGTGAAGGGAATTTCAGAGGGAAGGCTTGGCTGGGGAAGAGGTGACTCTGCAAGTCTCAGTGTCCATACAGTGTGTGCACAGACCTGTTTCTCAGGTGATAGGGGAACACACTTCACACTGAAAACAACCTGTATCTATAGAACCCAGTCTCCAAGGCTGCCAAGCCCAGAGCTTATAGACTTCTGGGATGGAAAGTGGATGCTTAGCTTGAACCCGTAATAGATCAGTCCTTCTAAAGGTAATCTGCGTCAAAGCAGTGAGGCCTCCACCTACTCTGAACAGCTTTGACAGGCACCACCTGGCAGTGTCAGCATTTTGTCTGCTCCATCAGCTGTCCTCTGTCACTGGCAACTGGCTTGAGGAGCCTCTTCTGCTCCTCTTTTCCTAGGGCTTCACTGCAAAGGATCCATCCAAAAGCCTCACTTTACACCTTGTATCTCCACACTTTTACTGTCAGTCATGTAATATGTTCAATTACCTGATTAACTGATAAACGGATAAGTCTGTAGGCAGCCATGTTCCAATGGAAGAACATGTGAAGTTAGCCAGGAGTTCCCTGGTGGCTCAGATGGTAAAGAATCCACCTGCAAGTCAGGAGACCTGGGTCAGTAAGATCCCCTGGAGGAAAGCATGACAGCCACTCTAGTATTCTTGCCTGGAGAATCCACTGGACAGAGGAGCCTGGCAGGGTACTACAGTTCATGGACCGCAATTAGGTGATAGTCTCTTAGTTGTGTCCGAGTCTTTGAGACGCTATGGACTGTAGCCCATCAGGCTCCTCTGTCCATGGGGTTCTCCAGGCAAGAATACTGGAGTGGGTAGTGATTTCCTTCCAGGGAAGACCAGCCATTCCTAGCTCTTGTCATACTCTGTATTTTGGGAGTGTGTTTTTTTTTTAGTTCTTCACTAAATAAAATTCCTATAATTTAGTTAACTCCAAGGAGCAAATAATTCACTAAGGATGAAAACAAAAGATACACATTTGACATTTATGCAAAATCATAGAATATATTATTTTAATGATTTATATGTGTGTCTTCATACTTAACTAGGCTGTGATTTGTTGGTATTTATAGACTACCTTCTTTTTTAAAAAATATTTATTTGTTTATCTATTTGGTTGGGTCTTAGTTGTGGCATGCATGATCTTTGATCTTTCTTGTGGCACGCAGGATTTTAGTTTTGGCATGCACACTGTTAGTTGAGGCATGGGGATCTAGTTCCTTGACCGGTGATTACACCCAGGCCTCTGCATTGTGAGCACAGAGGTTTAGCCACTGGACCACCAGGGAAGTCCCCTACTTTCTTTTATTAATTGAGGTATAGTTGATATTGTCAAGGCTATAGTCTTTCCAGTAGTCATATATGAATGTGAGAGCTGGACCATAAGGAAGGCAGCCTGCTGAAGAATTGATGCTTTGGAACTATGATGCTGGAGAAAACTCTTGAGAGTCCCTTGGACAGCAGGGAGATCAAACCAATCAATCTTAAAGGAAATCAACCCTGAATACTCACTGGAAGGACAGATGCTGAAGCTGAAGCTCCAGTACTCTGCCACCTGGTTCGAACAGCTGACTCATTGGAAAAGACCCTGATGTGGGAAAAATTGAAGGCAGAAGGAGAAGAGGATGATGACAGAGGATGAGATGGTTGGATGGCATCACTGATTCAATGGACATGAACTTAGGCAAACTCCAAGAGATGGAGAGGGACAGGGAGGCCTGCTTTGTGCTGCAGTCCATGGAGTTGCAAAGAGTCAGACACTTAGAGACTGAACAACAAATAGTTGATGTAAGTTACAGATGTACAATATAGTGACTAAAAATTTTTAATAAAATAATTGACTATATCCCTTGTGTTGTACAAGATATCCTTGTAGCCTAGTTGATATATAATATTTGATCTATCAAACATAGTTTATCTTTAAAAACATGGAATTTAAAGTAGGTTCCTAGTACTCAAGGAAATTTTTAACATCCTCCAAACTTTTACCTATTTCTTTTCCATTTAGCACATCTCCATAATTAACTCCAGTTTTTTCCAAATATATAATGAGATTGACACTAATAGTATGACTTATTTGTGCTGATTAAATTGTCTCCTAATTATAAAAGGCTAAAAATAGGACTAAAAATTCATTTTGCATAATGATTTTTTAACAAAACAGATTTTCTTGTTCAGTATAAAAATGATTGCCTTTCCTTTTGATTGCACATGTATATTTAAACTTTTAAAAGTGTTTGTATTAATATGTATTAGCATTAAACCCTTAAGAATACAGTCTTTTATTTTACATGTGTAAAATATTAGTCCTATTTTGGGCATCAGTATTCATGTTTCTAACTAAAAGCACAATTGACCATTACATAGTTTTTAATTGTCAACTTGGGAATGTTTAAAAACTATAATTAGGCACAGCTTAAAATGTAGAAGTGATGCAGATCTAAAATTTGTATTAACAAATAAAGATAAATGGTATTTGAACTCAAATTTTCTATTCGAATTTTAGAAAATTAGCACCAACTTAAGAGCAATATATGTTATACAGAAAATGTAATCAAAGTAAAAGATGACAAAGCAAGATATCTAAAATATAAGAACTCTTCTGCAGAATACATCCTTATTCTAAATTTTAATAAAAATGAAATTGTTAGTCGTCCATTCATCTCTATGGTTTTAATGTTTTTCACAAACTAGACCAATCACATAAACCAACATTTATATAGGAAGTTTCTAAATCAGAATGAACTGAAATCTCTCTAATATCTGAGAACAGTTCTTCAAAAGATTGTTTATGTGTGTGTGTCTGTGTTTTGCCCGCAAGTTAGAACAGGTATATGCATATGCGTATGCGTCTGTCCTCTTAATGTCCATTATCATTGTATTGTTGAGTGAACTTAGTCTGAAAAAGGGTGAGATGGAGAGATGGGACTAAAAGCAGAGATTGGACTGTTAAGGGAAAACAGAGTACAAGAAATTAAATAGTCTCAATATCCACATTTAAGATTTGTTTATAGCTCTTCAACTGAGTCCCCTTTGGTGTGAATAGATGAGTAACGTGAATTCTGGTTTTTTACTAACTTCCCATGGTTAAAATTTCTGTGAAAACATTATTTTATGTATCAGTCACTGCCTCAGGGACACTTTTTATCAAGGGCAAGACACTAATAGTAGCCTGTCTATGCTGCAGGCAATAAGAGGCGCCTGTTATTTGTGGAAAATGTGGAAGTTTAAAACAATAATAAAGCCAACGAAAAGTGTCGTCTGCTTTTTATTATCACCGTGCACTGACAATTCTGAATAATGTTGTGATAAATACTTCTCTGTGCGCAGGCTGTTCCCACTGTTAGCCATCTCTTTTGGTAGGCCATTGCTCATTGACAACTTCCCCACTCACTCAGATTGGATCATATGCTCTAATCATCCATTTCCTTACAATCCTAATTATCTTTGTGCTTCTCACAATTAAAATAATTAATTACATATTGATTAATCTTGTGACACCTTTCATTCTCTAGATGATGATCTTTAAGAAAACAAAGCCTTTTTTAAGTTTTCCAGCATAGTTCCATATTCTGAGTTTTACATATGTAGATCCTCCGTGAATACTTAAGAAATGACTGCATGAATGATAAATTGCTAAAGAATGAATAAATGAATGGATGAATAAAACATTCATTAGACATTCCTGAACGTTTTCAAGAATTGTGTCTAGATTTTAAAGCTGAATCATAACTGTCATTTATCTTGGCATCTCTAATGGATTAGATAATTCATTCTCAACTAAATCTTTATTTAGCTTAGACACTGTCAAATGAACTTGACTAATGTCAGGGAAGAAGAAATTTTTCTTTACTCTTCCAAGTTCTCTGACTGATCTAAGAATTAAACTGACATGAGACAGATTAACAGAAGAAAATCAAAAAGTTTAATAACATGTACATGGGAGAGACCCAGGAAAACTGAATAACTCACCAAAATGGCTGAACACACCACAACTTAGGTGACATTTTTAGTTAAAGACAAAAGAGGGTGTTGGGAGTAGTAGTTTGGGAATTCAGAAGAGAAGATGGCAATTCACAGGGAGTAGGAAAAACACATATTTGGTAAATAAGTGTTTACTTGAACTTGCAGAGAGGATAGATATAGAGTGGACTCTGATCTGTAGGCTCTGCCCAGTTTTCCACACCACACCTAACTCGTATTCTTTGCAGATATTTTTGGCAATAGCTGTGTTCCAGAATAGGCCTTCTATCTAAATTAGGCAGCTAAGGGTGAGGTAAAAAGAAAGACTTCCTGAGTTTTCATTCTTAAAAAAATAATCCTCCTAAACTAATCCTCATGCTAAAGAGATACGTTAGAGTGGCAAATTTTACTCACCTACACTAAGCTATGTTTAAAGATACAACTCTTTGTACATTTTTATGAAACTGAAGGTGAGATGATCTGACCACTATCTTAAAAAAAAAAAAAAAACTATTCCGACTTGATGGACATGAGTTTGGGTGAACTCCAGGAGTTGGTGATGGACAGGGTGGTCTGGCGTGCTGCAATTCATGGGGTTGCAAAGAGTTGGACAGGGCTGAGTGACTGAACTGAACTGATTCTAATGAAGATATCAAGGTGAAATTACTTAATATTACTTGATAAACACATCATATTTTTTTTAGAATTTCTTTTACTTGTTTCTTATTTTATTAACTTTTAAATGATTTATTATTTACACAGCACTGCTGCATCCACATCTACTTCCTTGTGTACTAGGGGTGGCGCAGGCATCAGCCCTTAGCTCAGGACCCTTAGCTCAGTCGTTAGAGGTCCAGTTCTGCTAACAGTCTTGTTGTGGTCATCGTGGTAGAGAGTGTGGTGAGAGGCCAGTTGCAGCCTTCTCCCAGAGCCCTGCACACCCTCCAGCCTAGGGGTTGACAGGTAAGCTGGGGAGCCCAGGGAGAGGCTGAGAATGGTGTCCTGCAGTGGGCATAGCCCTCACCATGGCCTCCTACTGTTTGGGCCCAGGCTTTGAATCAGCAGTGAGCCTCTCTCCCATCCCCACCTCCACAACCAAATGGAGGTGGTTGTCTCCATGGGTCTCAGTCCTGGGAGGCCTCAGCAGCTGGAGTATATGGACACTGCCATTAAGGTCACAGCTTCAACCAACTTCTGTCTCCCCATTCACATGTCAAAAATTGGTGCAGCTTAGATCAGCTGTCTGCCCCTAAGACATGGCCAGAAGTCTGGGTTAAGTTGCAAGGAAATTGCACATTATTTCAGATCTGCCTCTGTGGTTGGGGCTATTCTCAAAGGAGGGCAGTTGTGGCGAGCTGGGAATTAACCTTATTGATATTTGCTATTTAATTTGATTGGTATTTGCTATGCAAATGATTCTCTCCTGTTTAAATGAAAAGCTTGACAGTTGGATGTGTCCTGTGTGCCTTGCTCCCTCAGTGATGATGATTGGGCAGGGTCTGGGGACATGTCCCTGAGGATGCCCAGCTGGGCCTGGGCACTGGCAGGAGCACCCAGATTTGATCCTCTGGATGAATGCTCCCAGACAGGGTGCTCAGCCTACATAGGGACCCCCTCCTCTTATCTGGGCCCTGCACCTTAGAGGGTGGAATTTGAACCTTGCCCTTTCTGATCAGAACAGAGAATACATTTGTTTTGATGGAGGTTTACAGGAACATCATAACCAATCTCAAGAAGAAAGGATCTAACACCAAGAAGTTTGCAACAACTAACTATACCTCTCCTTAATCTTTCCTATAAAAGGGCTTTGCTGGAAGCTTTTGGAGTGTTCAGGGTTTTTAAAGCATGAGGCACCCATCTCTTCGCAATAAACTTTTCTCTGCTCCAGACTCCAATATTTTGGTGTGGATTTGGCCTCATTGCATCAGGCAGATGGCAATAACAGTTGCTGAATTACAACCAGCTGTATCCTCAGCTTATCAGCCATTATGTCTTCAACCAGAAGTCTGAGACACTAGATATTTAATACGTATTTGTCATGTAACTGGAAGTCCTGATGTATGAAAGGTTGCAAGATTGTTGATATTGTATATAGCATCCAGGTTCTTTCCTGGGATCAAACATCTTTTTTGGCTTTGCCCCTAGGCTAGCTCTCTTCATAGTTAAAAAATGACTGCAGCACTTCCCAACATCAACTCACAGCAGTCTTCACAAAATTTTCTCCGAGCCTCAAACCAATTTGCATTTGAGTCTTATTGGCCAGAACTGGGTCACATGTCCATCTCTAAGCCAATCACTGGCAGAGAAGAATGTGATCATTGTGAATGACCCAGGCTCACAGCCTCTCTTTAGAGTTGGAATTTGAAGTCACCACCACCTAAGTAAAGTGGCAAATGAATAATTTCCTGAATTTAAAAAAAAAAAAAAAAAACAACTTCTTTTAGCAAGATGGAAAGGTTGAGGGCTCTCATAAGTAGACAATGATAGTTTCTGTCAAACTAAGGATCTTGTAAAATTTTCTTATTAAACAAGTTATATAAAGAGCTTAGAAACTATTATTTGTACATTATAGATCACTTATATAAATATTTGTAACTTGGTTTTGAGATTTTAAAATGATGTTCTTACTCCCCCTGTTTAGTTGATATTGTGAGGTTAATATCATCCGGGTTTATCACAAAGTATTTTGAAGATATTGAATGTGATTGAAGGATAAAAATCGCCTTATAGTTTTTACATATAAAAAGGAAAACTATTTGTTATTTTAAAAATGATCATTGAACCATTTCTTCCCATTTTGATGGACTTTAATCTCTTTTCTGGGAAATACATTTAAACATTTCTCAGTGCTCTTTTACAATTAGGTTTTGGAAAGATACTGTTTTTTCTTTCTTTTTAAGAGTTAAATTTTGGAATAAGATCACTCTGCTAGCTTGGTCCACTCTCTGGGCCTTGTTCAGATGTATGATTCAGTTCTTTCATGGTACTGTTCTTGTACTGAATGGTAGATTAGTATTTCACTAGTGGAGAATTTATTATGCTTGTCTTACGAAGCCCCACTTCTGATATTTAAAGTCATTTCACTTAGAAATTTAAACAGAAGTATATTTTGTATTTATCAGTTATTAGCATGTTGGATGATGTTGAAAATATCTGTCAATGCATGAGGAAGTAATTCATATGTCTACAGTGATATGCCTCAAAGCAGAGAAATATTATCTAATATGAAACCATTAAACAGGACATTTATTACAAAATGTAAGTTGTATAGAATGAATACTTCTTTTAGAGTGTTAGAAGTATACCCCAGAAGCCTAAAATATCCCAGGGTTAACCAAAATTTGCATAGAGTCAGACATAACTGAAGCAACTTAGCACAGCACTTACTATGATCCAGCATTTCCATTCCTGGGTATATATCTGAAGACAACAAAAGCATTAATTCATAAAAATACATGCATTCAAATGTTCAAAGAAGCATTATTTGGAATAGCCAAGTTATGGAAGCCATTCAAGTGTCCATCAACTGACGAATGAATAAAGGATGTGTGGCATATAAATATATATGAAATATTATTCAGGCATTACAAAAAAGTTTTGCCATTTGCAACAATATGGATGGACCCAGAGGGTACTACTATGCTTAGTGAATTAGGTCAAATACAGAAAGACAAATTCTGAATGATATCACCTATATGGGGAATCTAAAAAATAAACCAACAAATAAATATTAAAAAACAGAATCAGGTTCACAGATATATAGAAAAAACAAGTGGCAACCCACTCCAGTGTTTTTGTCTGGAGAATCCCAGGGATGGGGGAGCCTGGTGGGACACCTTCTCTGGGGTAGCACAGAGTCAGACAGGACTGAAGCGACTCAGCAGAAGCAGCAGCAAGTGGTTATAAGTGAGGAGAGGGCAGAGGAGACGGGCAAAGAGGTAGAGGATTCAGATATACAAACTACTATGTATAAAATAAAGAAGCTATAAGAATATATTGTATGGCACATGGAATATAGTTAATAGTTTATAATACCATTAAATAAACTATAAGCTATAAATATATTTAATCACATTATATTACACATCTGAAACTAATAAAATATTATAAGTCAATTATGCTTCAATTAAAAATTATTCAATTTTTAATTGAATTTTATGACATTTTTAATGAAAATTTTATGAAAAAATTTTAATTAAAAAAATTAAATGAATTTAATTAAGTGAATTTTATGACATTTTTAATGAAAATTTTATGAAAAATTTTTTAATTTAAAAAATTAGCTATATGAAGTAGTCGCTTTGAAAACCCAACAGAGTTTGAGACAGATTCTTAATTTAAAATAGTATAATAGATCAATAGAAAGTTTAGTCTAGAAGAGATTAGAAATGAGCACAGTTGATTCTCATATTCAAGAAAGAGACCACTTATTCTTAGGAAGCTTAAATTCCTCATCTAATTTCAGAACAGTGGAACAGATGACAGCCAAACTCTCTGCTCTGGTGTTGTGTCTTTTCGACCATATTTTCCTGTTTAGCTTAAATTTTTCACTCTGAAAAGAACTGTAGTTGGAAACAATGACTGTTTAAAAAGAGAAATCCTATTAAATACTTTTCTGTTAAGACTTGAAATATGTCTTATTTTTGGGACTCCAAAATCACTGCAGATGGTGACTGCAGCCATGAAATTAAAAGTTGCTTACTCCTTAGAAGAAAAGTTATGACCAACCTAGATAGCATATTCAAAAGCAGAAACATTACTTTGCCAACAAAGGTCCGTGTAGTCAAGGCTATGGTTTTTCCAGTAGTCATGTATGGATGTGAGAGTTCGACTATGAAGAAAGCTGAGCACTGAGGAATTGATGCTTTTGAACTGTGGTGTTGGAGAAGACTCTTGAGAGTCCTTTGGACAGCAAGGAGATCCAAACAGTCCATCGTAAAGGAAATCAATCCTGAATAGTCATTGAAAGGACTGATGCTGAAGCTGAAACTCCAATACTTTGGTCACGTCATGCGAAGAACTGACTCATTTGGAAAGACCCTGATGCTGGGAAATATTGAAGGTGGGAGGAGAAGGGGATGACAGAAGATGAGATGGTATGATGGTATCACTGACTCAATGGATATGAGTTTGAGTGAACTCCAGGTGTGATGGACAGGGAGGCCTGGTGTGCTGCAGTCCGTGGGGTCGCAAAGATTTGGATATGACTGAGCAACTGAACTGAATTGAACTAATAGTGTCTTATAATTTTTCAGCTTTTCGTAGCACTTAGATTTTATGATAATTGACATACTGTACTTTTACAATGATCTAGAGTATGGTGTAACTTGTGTGCTTCATTCTCTGCATTAGATTATATGATATTTTTAAAAGATTATAACATTTTTTCCATGGTATGTAATTTTCTCAGTGAGAAATTGTTTATATTATATTATTTCCCAGAAAATAATCTCTGACTTTGATCTGGTGTCAGATGAGCTTTTCTTTTGGATGTTTCTGCATCAATTGACGTAGCAAAGACAAAGATCCAGAAATAGTAATATCAATCTCTTAGTAAATCTGTAGAATTTAAAGTTACAGGGTAAAACTGGCTTAATGCATTTTAAGAAAATTTATTTAGAGTTAACCTTTCCAAGTCAAGTAAAGTTGGTTGTAGGGATGCTAAGCTTTAGGAATGTTATGTGTCAGATCACAAAAGGAAGCTCTAATATTGAAAGCTATGGTTTTTCCAGTAGTCATGTATGGATGTGAGAGTTGGACTATAAATAAAGCTGAGCACTAAAGAATTGATGCTTTTGAACTATGGTGTTGAAGAAGACTCTTGAGAGTCCTTTGGACAGCAAGGAGATCCAACCAATCCATCCTAAGGGAAATCAGTTCTGAAATCATTGAAAGGACTGATGCTGAAGCTGAAGCTCCAATACTTTGGCTACCTCATGTGAAGAACTGACTCATTTGGAAAGACCCTGATGCTGGGAAAGATTGAACGTGGAAGGAGAAGGGGACACCGGAGGATGAGATGGTTGGATGGCATCACTGACTCAATGGACATGAGTTTGAGTAAACTCTGGGAGTTGGTGATGGACAGGGAGGCCTGGCGTGCTGCAGTCCATAGGGTTGCAAAGAGTCGGACACAACTGAGCAACTGAACTGAACTGAATATTGAAATACTAAAATCTAAGATGCTCTACTCCTCTGGTCAGACTTTTAGGGAGGTCTCCATTAGATTGAATTATGTGTTTCACAGTTTTTGGGAGACATTGATAAAGGAACTGTGCTTAAGGGTAGAAATGACATCAAATTAGGAATAGTTTTGTTGAGGAAAAGGTAAATGTGGGCTACATAGTTGCCTTCAAGCACTTAAAGGGTAAACGTGTGCAGGAGAGATTTGGTTTAGCTAAGGAAAAGAGTGGATAGAATAAGGCTGATTTTGGTCCTGTATGTAAACATATATTAATAGCAAGTGGAGCTGTCAAAGGAAAAAAAAAAATCAGCTTACTTTGCAGGTGGTAAAGCCATGGTCCTTCCTGGCTTTCCTGAGCTGGAAGACAGTATCAGGTGGAAAAGTTGATACCACAGTCTTCAGCACTTCTCCCAATATACTCTCTGTGATTCTATCTTTAGTAGCAGCTTCAGGATGATAAAGAACCATCCGCTTAGAAAATGACAGGGCATGTTTCATGAAAGGGAGGGGAGATGAGAGCTTACTTTTATATTTTATTCCTTTGCTCATAATCAACTACATTATGCATTCCTGAAACTTAAAATGATATAATAAAATCAAGCTAAATGTTTATCCCCCCGTAGTCTCTAATCATGAACTATGTAATTCTCAATGTAAAATGAAAGAATAAGTTAAGAAAGAAAGCTTAGAATGTCCTTTGAGCTTACAATTTCAAAAAGAAAAAATGGGCCTTAGGATAACCAAACATACACATACATCCCACTGAAATGCCACTCTCCAATTTCCATTTCTTGTTTGTTTCTCCATGCTCTCTTTTCGTATTTAACCTAAAACCATGTGATCACCATCCTTTTAGGTAGAAACTATCTGCAGGTGTATAGTTGCTCTCTTGGTAGTGAAGCCAAGAGTAAAAAACAGGATTTTTCTAATGTTAGACTCAATACACTTATGGAAGCAAGTAGAGCTTGTTTCTCTGGCTTTGTAATCAGTCAGGAGAGGCTGTAGCTTGGCAAGAAGAATGCTTGCAATTATGTATGAGCCTAGTGCTTCTCTTGCAAGGAGCAGCCTGCCATTTGTGCTAATACTGTATTGGGGAAACAGGTAAAACTGATGAATTGAACTCTTAAGCCACTAAATCACCAAAATATTGCTTCCCAAATATTGTAATTTGGAGCTAGTCCTTTTTATTATTATTACTATCATTATTTTTTTTAATCTAAGCCACAGTTTCTAAACATTAAAAGAAGGGAGGTAAACAATAATATCTCTTGGATAGCATTGTTAAGAGGACTGAGAATGATACTATGTAAAATGTTTAATAAAGAGCATCACACATAGCACAAAATAATTTTTACTTTTATTATGGCTCACTAAAACTATTTTGTCATGCTCATAAACTGAAATATTTAAACCCAAATGTATAACTTTACTTTTCTGCCAAATAAATTATACACTTTTTGAAAGATTGTTCCTGCTTAATGGGAGACATGTAGCTCTAACATACTAGTTATATATTGAAAATTGTTCTATCATCCCCATTTGATGGTCCTGCCATGTATATGTTCACTCAACTAAGAAGAAGTATTCAAAAGTACATCTACAAAGATGTTTTGTTATTCTGCTAATATTTTCTCTCCAGGTTGCTATTTATTCATTGCTCAATACACTTCAGTGAAGTGTGAACATGTTAATTGCTCATTCGTGGCTGACTCTTTGTGATCCCACAAACTGTAGCCCACCAGGTTCCTCTGTCCATGGAATTCTCCAGGCAAGATGCTGGAGTGGGTAGCCATTCTCTTCTCCAGGGGATCTTCCTGACCCAAGGATGGAAATCAGGTCTCCTGCATTTCTCTTTATATATTACTCTTTATAGGTTATAAAACTGATTATGAATTATTGTATCTACATTATAATTCATTTCATTCACATATTTCATCTTTTCCAAAGGGAATAGTGAGGTATTTTAGAAAATGCTTTGTACACTTATGTATTGAGTCCTTATATAGTTGAAACTGGGAAAATTTGTTAATTTCTGCTTGTTTCTGTTACAAATATTCACACCATTATTTAAAAATTTATTTGACAATATGGCCAGACAATAGGACTCTGTAGTTTCTATGAAATTATATTTATCTATTTTTCAAAATAATTTCTGAGGGAAAAACAAGCTTGTGGAATGTTATTAAGTAACTGAATATTCTTGCCTGGCCTCTTCAAGCCTGCTTAGTGGGCTTGTACTTCCCAGGAGAAAATGTAGGTCAATTCCTAGTCATTCTCAGGTACTAAATGTTCCTCTTCAGTAGTTGATAAGGCCTGACTTTGCCTGGAACTGCTGATGAGGGAAAGGCTTGCTTGGATCCTTTTTCTTTTTATTTTGGTGCTTTTCCTTTTCCTGCCTAAGCTTGTTTAACAAAGTTTCTGATCTTTTCTAGGAAAGGCCAGGGAATAGGAAGGAGAGGACAAAGGAGGCTGAAGGTTCCTAACTGACTCACAGGTTCTAAGCTATTGATATATTCTCTGGTCCTGACACATAATTAAAGTGGCCTTTTTTTCCTCTTTTCCTCTGAGAGATCTTTAATCAGTATCCTCTGCAGGACGATTAAATGTCCCAGTTTCCCCAGGACTGAAGCACAAAATTTCAGTACTGATACTGAACACTCTCAGGCTTACGGGGGGAGACTGTTCACACTGGCCCTCAGAATCCTCTCCATTGAGTGTGTAAGTGGAGAAAGACATGCTGAGCCATGCAAGGGAGGTTTGCATGAGCCAGATCTGAAAGTGGCACACATCGCCTCTGATAACATTTTATTACACAGCTTATTGTAAGTAAAGCTGAAGATAATCTATGGGTGCCTTGTAAGAATAAGGAAATAAGAATATTGGAGAACAGAAGCAGGGACTGCAAAACTCACTCTTCTGTACACCAAAATGGATTTAACATTTGTCCACATATAGAACATCTCCTCAGGAGAGAGAAGCCAAAGCCCCAACTAATCCAGCAAAAAAATCCAAGATTCATTAATGATGGATATCAGGTCCTAATACAATCCCTTGGCAACCTGTGAACTGAAAGGTCAAGTTATCTGCTCCACAATAAAAGAAGACTAAGCAGTGATAGAAATCAACAGTAATAGAAGTTTGCTTCCTGTGACGGTAAGGGTGGGGCATACAACAGTTATTCATTTAGAACAATTTGGTCATTTTTGGGGGGTCATGATCATGAATGTTCCCTGCACATGGAACTAAGTGGAAATCCTTGATGATATTTGGATTTAAGGTGAACCGAAAGCTTGTTGATTTTTGCATGTTTTGTTGTGTGTGTGTGTGTGTGTCTTTGTGCACATGTGCATCCATGTATTTTTAAGGGATTATATTAGTTGGCTAGGGCTGCTGTAACAAAATACCACACAAACTGGTTGGCTTAAATAACAGTAACTTACTGTCTCACTGCTGTGGAGGCCAGAGGTCTGAGATAAAGGTATAAGCAGAGTTGACTCCTTCTGAGAGTGATTAGGGAGAATCTGTTCCATGCCTCTCCTCTAGCTGTTGGTAGTTTTTTGGCAATCTTTGGTATCCTTGGCTATAGATAATCTGCCTTCCTCCTGTCGTGGCATTCTCCCTGTGTGTCTGTGTGTCCACATTTTCCTTAGGACACCAGTCTTATTGAAATATTGGAATATAACTTCCGTCTTAATTACTTAACCTCTGCAGTGATCTTAAAGGACCTTATTTCTTAATATGCCCACATTTTGAGGTACCAGAGGTTAGAACATATAGAATGTTAGGAGGACAATTAAACCTATAATAGGTATGAATACCCAATAGCCAAAAAACTTTGTTTTAAGCACATATAGTATCTTTAGAAATAAATTCCTTTGAAAGGTAGTACAGTTCTAATCTTTTTAAACTTCCAGTTCACTCTCTGTGCCAGTAACTATACCCAAAGTGTCTTCTACACATAATTCTCAAGCCTGATTTATGTCTTTGCTTTCTTACCTCTTGAAATCTCTTTTAACTTAATGAAGCCTACTGTGCTATCTTCTGGCTTAGGTGGAGAGGCCACTCTCCATCTGATCTTTGCTGCAACACTTATTTTTAATAAACTCTGTTGCTCAAAGGTTTTTTTAAACTCTTATTTCTTGCTTTTAGTGTATAGAAACTGTCAGCTTTTCAAATTCTTCAGAGCCCCAACTGTCCCAATTCTATTTTATTTCATTTTTTGTTTGCAAACCAACTAGTCCTCTTCCTGGGTTCATTTCTTTTTGATGATACATCACTAAAGTCAGCTAGTCATAACCAGCATGCATTATAGTTATGATTTTTCTTAAACATTCCCCTCTTGAGCTGGTAGACATGTGCTCTGCCTTCCAAATAGTCATGGGCTATAGTTTTTCCAATCATTTGGCTAACAGGTCTCTCCAGTGCATTGGTTTCTGTTAACCTTGCCTTTCTGTCACCAAAAGCTTTTGTTTGTTAACACTGAACTCTAAATCGAAACTCCAATACTTTGGTCACCTTATGTGAAGAGCTAACTCATTGGAAAAGACCCTGATGCTATGAAAGATTGAGGGCAGGAGAAAAAGGGGATGATAGAGGGTGAGATGGTTGGATGGCATCATCGACTCGATGGACGTGGGTTTGGTTGGACTCCGGGAGTTGGTGATGGACAGGGAGGCCTGGCATGCTGCAGTTCATGGGGTTGCAAAGAGTCGGACATGACTGAGCTACTGAACTGAACTAAATTCTATGATCCAGTTATTCCAGTTCCGGGCATATACTCAAGAGAAATGAGCGTACATATCCAGCAAAAAGAAGATGTACAAGAATGTTCATATAATCAAAAAATAAAAAAAAACAGAAACAACCAGATGTCCATCAGTATAGAATGAGTAAATAAACTGGGTGTATTTCTAAAAAAAAAAAAAAAAAGAAATATCTATATTGGTGTGGGTTGGCGAGATCCTGTAACAATAATCTTCTTGCCATTAGGTCTTGCTTTGACCAATAGAATATTGTGGAGATGATCTTGTGTGAGCGCACATCCCAGCCTTTCAGAGTCCCTGGTTTTCCTTTCTCACCCTCCTGGGATTGTGACATCACTCTGCTGTACAGAAACCCTCTCAAACCTAGAGGGAGATGAGAGGCTACACTGAGGGAAGTTGAGGCACCCTGTCAGAGATCAAGCACAAAGGCTGCAGGCTTGTTAGTGGGAGCATTGTTAAACTTCTCCCATTGCCCAAGTACCAGCTGAGGAAAGCTGCATTCGTTAGCCCCAATGTGACAAGCAGAACCAACCAGTAAATCCACAGAATTTGAGAAATATCATTGCTGTTTTATTTTATTTAAAAGATGTTTATTTATTTGGCTGCGCTGGGTCTTTTTTTTTTAATTTTATTTTATTTTTAAACTTTACAATATTGTATTGGTTTTGCCAAATATCGAAATGAATCCACCACAGGTATACATGTGTTCCCCATCCTGAACCCTCCTCCCTCCCCATACTATCCCTCTGGTCATCCCAGTGCACCAGCCCCAAAGCATCCAGTATCGTGCATCACATCTGGACTGGCGACTCGTTTCATACATGATATTATACATGTTTCAATGCCATTCTCCCAAATCTTCCCACCCTCTCCCTCTCCCACAGAGTCCATAAGACTGAGTCTTAGTTGCAGCACTTGACATTTTTTTTTCTTTTTTTTTAAGTTGTGACATCTAGTTCCCTGACCAGGAATTGAACCTGGGCCCCCTGCATTGGCTTTCACAGAGTTTTAGCCATTGGACTACCAGGGAACTCCCATCATTGCTGTTTTAAGCCACTAAATTTGGGACAGGTTTTTATGTAGTGGTAGATAACTAGCATCTATTCAAACATGATAAAGTGAGATTAAGTATTGTACTCTATAGGCCAAAACTAAAGAAGTGTTATATCCTTAATATAAAATGTTTCTTTTACCACTGTGTGGATTATTTCCAAATTTTAAAATGAATCACTATCATAAAATTTTGGAAATGATGGAGTTTGCACAATTACTCACTAGTCTTAATTTTTCAGCAGACATATTTTATGTGATGAGTAATCTAAGGACTTTATTCTTTTTTTGCAACATTTATTTTGTATAAATTATAATTAATAGAAGATCATAAAAATGAGATGATAAAACATGAAATGTTGGAAACTATAAGGAAGATGTGAGTTGGATTTTTCAAATTATATGCCATACCTAAATGCTAATGAATGATGAGATAAAAATAGAAACATTTAAAGATACTTTCTTATCAGGAGTTTTTATACAGAAAGCAGAACTTCATTTAAACTGATTAACTGTAAAAAAAAAAGTAGAAAATATTAATAACAGCATGCTTTAAAATTGATCACCACTCCTCCCATTTCTCATTACATCAAGCCTCTTGATGAAAGTGGAGAGTGAAAAAGTTGGCTTAAAGCTCAACATTCAGAAAACAAAGATCATGGCATCTGGTCCCATCACTTCATGGGAAATAGATGGGGAAACAGTGGAAACAGTGTCATATTTACTTTTTTGGGCTCCAATATCACTGCAGATGGTGACTGCAGCCATGAAATTAAAAGACGCTTACTCCTTGGAAGGAAAGTTATGACCAACCTAGATAGCATATTCAAAAGCAGAGACATTACTTTGCCAAGAAACGTCCCTTTAGTCAAGGCTATGGTTTTTCCAGTGGTCATGTATGGATGCGAAAGTTGGACTGTGAAGAAAGCTGAGCACCGAAGAATTGATGCTTTTGAACTGTGGTGTTGGAGAAGACTCTTGAGAGTCCCTTGGACTGCAAGGAGATCCAACCAGTCCATTCTGAAGGAGATCAGCCCTGGGATTTCTTTGGAAGGAATGATGCTAAAGCTGAAACTCCAGTACTTTGGCCACCTCATGCGAAGGACTGACTCATTGGAAAAGACTCTGATGCTGGGAGGGATTGGGGGCAGGAGGAGAAGGGGGTGACAGAGGATGACATGGCTAGATGGCATCACTGACTCGATGGACATGAGTCTGAGTGACCTCCGGGAGTTGGTGATGGACAGGGAGGCCTGGCGTGCTGCGATTCATGGGGTCGCAAAGAGTCGGACACGACTAAGCGACTGAACTGAACTGAACCTCCTATTTCCTGTTTATGTGGTGTTGTGTAAAATATTATCTCGTCTTGTATAAGGGAGGGTTTGGAAATATGACAATATATGTAGTTAGCTTTTATCTTCTGGCATCTTCTTGGTGATAGATTATTGGATTTTTTTCCCACGTCAGTTTTTGTCTTTCTTTTTGACAACCTCTGGAAAATAATAAGTCTTTAGAGCTCTTTGGATCTGATAAATTTTTTTGTGATTTTTTTAAAGTAATTACAGAAGAGTATTTGAATTTGATGATTAAAGAAGAACTCTGACTTTCATTGAGTTTTATTTTTAATATAGACATGGATGTATGCTATGTTATATGAGCCAAATGTTTTGCATATCCTCTTCTTTGGTTTATTTACAAGAATACTGAAGATAAAAGAATTTAAACATTGACTACAAGTCAGAATTTTTTGTTATAGAGAATGTAAAAAATGAATGTCTTGGTTTGAAAGTATGGACACATGATAAAGTGAATTAGAAAATGTGTGTGACTACATATTAAAATGTCACACAACACATTTTAAAAAAAGGCTTGGACAAATAATTTTCTACTTGCTTTGTGTTCAGATGTTATAAAATATTAATAGTATTGACACATTAAAAATGGAAGCATATTTATTGTAATACATTTCTAAAATAGTTAAATCAATGGTTAATGGACTCAACACGTTTGAATTTGAAGAAACATTAGAATCTTAGGTTTGGGAAAGTAGTTTAAATCATGTCTTTGACTTCTTATATTTTAAAAGTGTAGTATATGAGACCAGTTGAAGAGATTATGTCACCTTCCCTAGACAGATCATGAAGTGTTTCTTTAGTGTCCACCAAATATGTAGTTTCATTTTCAGGATTAGCTGGAGGCAGAAGAAGCAATGTATTAGAAGTTCATAAAACAACACATAGATCAAGTTCCATATGACAGATTTCCTAACAGCTGTGATGTTTGTTAAGGAAATTCTGCTGGGAGCCTCAGATACTGAATTCAAAATAAGTCACACATCCCATTCAAGAAACAGCATAAATATGAAAAATTTGCTTTGGAGAACAGGACCTAGAAAAGAAATTCAGTCTTGCTTGCAATTCTCAAGAGTACTTTGATGCATATTCCATTCATGGTAAATTTGATTTATTGACTTATGTACCTTGACATTATGTTATTCTTTTAGCAGATAGGACTCATTCCCAAGTTAATTCTAAAATAAAAATCATTAAGAACCTGCTAATTAATTACCCTTGGAATTAAAGAGCTTCATTATCCCTAATTTATGTTCATTTAACCTAAGTTCTGATTTTTTTAATAGGTGCACTGAAAATTAAAACTTAGAGAAGTAGATTTTCAACCCTTGATTACATTAAATTCAAAGCTCACTCAATTTGTGATGTTTTGTTTAAAAGGCAAAATCTTGATTTGAATAAATAAACTCATTTCTTATTAGAGTCTATTTTGTTTTCTTCTACCTTTTCTATAATAAGTTTGATATGTCCTTTTTTCTGTTGTCAGTTTTGAGAGTCTATAGGAATTGTTCAACCTGGCATTTAAAAGTAATCCATAAACATTTTCTCTCTAAATGATCCCCATCAAATGTATGTGTCTTACCTTTCAGGTGTATGCTGCTTGTATTTTCCTTTTGAAGGCTTCTCTTATTTTTATTTTATTAATAGCAGAGAAGATTTTTTTTTCCATTTTGATCTCTTGCTGTTATTTGTTGTTGTTCAGTCACTAAGCTGTGTCTGACTCTTTGCAACCCCATGGACTGCAGCATGCCAGGCTTCCCTATCTTTCATTATCTCCCTGAGTTTGCTCAAACTCATGTCCACTGAGGCAGTGATGCCATCCAACCATTTCATCCTCTGTTGCCTTTTTCTCCTCCTGCCTTCAATCTTTCCCAGCATCAGGATCCTGTCCAAAGAATCAGCTCTTAAGTTGGGAGGGAGGAGGGAGGAGGGTTCAGGATGGGAAACACATGTATACCTGTGGTGGATTCATTTTGATATTTGGCAAAACTAATACAATTATGTAAAGTTTAAAAATAAAATAAAATTAAAATAAAATAAAAGAAAAAGCAGAGAAAAAAAAAGAAATTGATTGATTTACAATATTGTGTTTCAGGTATACAGCAAAGTGACTCAGTTTTATATATATGTATATATATATACACACACACACAGATTCTTTTCCATTATAGTTTATTTCAAGATATTGACTATAGTTTCTAGTGCTATATAGCAGGACCTTGTTGTTTATGCTATATATAGTAATCTGTATTTGCTAATCCCAAACCACTAATTTGTTCCTACCTCCATTGGTAGCCACAAGTTTGTTTTTTATGTCTGTGAGTCTGTTTTTATTTTGTAAATAAATTCATTTGTATTATTTAAAAAAAAAAAACAAAAAACATCAAGTGGCCAAAGGATTGGAACCTCAGCATCAGTCCTTTGAATGAATGTTCAAGGTTGGTTTCCTTTAGGATTGACTCATTTGATCTCCTTGCTATCCAGAGGACTCTCAAGAGTCTTCTCCAGCACCACAATTTGAAAGCTTCAGCTCTTTGCGCTCAGCCTTATTTATGGTCCAGCCCTCACATCCATATATGACTACTATAAAAAACATAGCTTTGACTATACAAACTTTGGTTGGCAAAGTGATATGTCTGCTATTTAATATGCTGTCTAGGTTTCTCACAGCTTTCCTTCCAAGGAGCAAGCATCTTTTAATGGTGTGGCTTTTGTCACCATCTCAGTGTTTTTAGAGCCCAATAAACTAAAATCTCCACTGTTTACACTTTTCCCCATTTATTTGCCATGAAGTGATGGGACTGAATGCCATGGTCTTAGTTTTTCGAATGTTGAATTTTAAGCCAGCTTTTCACTCTCCTCTTTCATCTTCATCAAGAGGCTTTTTAATTACTCTTCACTTTCTGCCATTTGTGGTTTCATCTGCATATCTGAGGTTGTTGATATTTCTTTTGATAATCTTGATTCCAGCTTCTGATTGATTCAACTTGGTGTTATTTGAAGTGTACTCATTTTTTTTTAGCAAGTGTTTACTGAGTAGCCAGCATCTTGCCATTGGTGTATATATGAATTATGTATCAATTGGCATGTTTACTTGTTTATTTGGATTGAGATTTCAAAGAATTCAACTGAGAAATGTAAAAGAATGAAATAAAGGAATACAGATAAATGTTATGATAACTAACATGATCTGGTCTTTTTTTGGTTCTCAGAAATCGTTTTCTACCACTCTTTCTTACTTATTTGAGACACACTGACCTTATTTCTTGATTTCTCCAAGCATCAAATTTGTCTGCTTAGAGTGGCCTTCTCTGAGGAGTCTAGAACACTATTCACCTCCATCCTTCTCTATTTCCTTATCCTTCTTTTTACAATATCACATGGTATCACTGACATACTATGACATATTATACATTTATGTCTTTATTTCTCCTTCCTTTCTAAATGTAAGTTTCATAAAAGAGGGAATTTCCCTATTGTGTTTATTTCTGTATCATCAATAACTAGAAAAATGACTGGCATAGAAAACAAAACATTCAATAAATCATTGTTGAGTAAGTGAAAGAAACAATAATGCTTCCTTTCCTAGATGGTGTGTCAGGCAAAAATTCACATTTATTTAAGGTGGGGATTATAAGGAGTTATCCAAATGATGAGGCAAACTAAGAAGAGAGGGTTTGAAGAGTGGAGACAACAAAATTATTTCTTAGCTTTTGCACAAAAAATTGGTCTTAACCAAATGTTTCCTATGTTATCAATCCAGAAATGTTTGTAAATTAAAGTAAGATGAGGACAGTGTATGTCTTTCTCAACTACTAACCCACATTCTTTCATAACAGTATAGAAATTAAGAATTTTAATTTATGTATATATATATATATATATCACCTATTCCTATAAGAATTATCTCAAATAGATAATTATGGCATTGAATGAAACATATATATCCATATTAAACACTTTTAGGTTTATTAGTAACATGGGATTATGTTACTAATATGTTACACAAAATATGATTTGAAAATTCATGAGGTGACATAGGTCCATAGTTGCTTATCCTTAGCTGCAAAATTCAAAAATGCATGTACATCTAGAGCTTATTGTCTTTGTTTGTTTATTTGTTTAGGTGGCACCAAAACTCATTTGGAGGACTTGACCTGTCCAGATATGAGAATATAGTGTGAATATTTATGGTTTTTACCTTAGAAATGCTGTGTCCAATTAGGTGATGCTCAGGGAGGAGCAGTGTTACATATAGCAATATAAAAGTACTATTTCTTCCCAAATTGAATAGAATTCTGAATTTTGGGTTAAAGAGTATGAAGTAAAAGATTGTGAATGATTATCAGCATACAACACAAATTAAAATCTCTATGGCAACCCACTCCAGTACACTTGCCTGGAAAATCCCATGGATGGAAGAGCCTGGTAGGCTCCTGTCCCTGGGGTTGCCAAGAGTTGGACACGACTGAGCGGCTTCACCTTACCTTACCTTATACAAGTAAAACTCAACATTTTTCAACAATATGATATGAATAATAGTTATATTCAGCTCAGTTCAGTCACTCAGTCATATTCAACTCTTTGTGACCCCATGGACTGCAGCACACCAGGCTTCCCTGTCCATCACCAACTCCTGGAGTTTACTCAAACTCATGTCCATCGAGTCAGTGATGTCAACCATCCTCTGTCATCCTCTTCTCCTCCCAATCTTTCCCAGCATCAGGGTCTTTTCAGATGAGTCAGTTCTTTGAATGAGGTGGCCAAAGTATTGGAGTTTCAGCTTCAGCATCACTCCTTCCAATGAATATTTGGGAATGATTTCCTTTAGGATGGACTGGTTGGATCTCCTTGCTATCCAGGGGACTCTCAAGAGTCTTCTCCAACACCACAATTCAAAAGCATCAATTCTTTTGCACTCAGCTTTTTTCACAGTCCAACTCTTACATCGATACATAATTACTGAAAAAAACCAGAGCTTTGACTAGATGAGCCTTTGTTGGCAAAGTAATGTCTCTGCTTTTTAATATGCTGCCTAGGTTGGTCATAACTTTTCTTCCAAGGAGCAAGTGTCTTAATTTCATGGCTGCAGTCACCATCTGCAGTGATTTTGGAGCCCAAGAAAATAAAGTCTCTACTGTTTCCATTGTTTGCCCATCTTTTTGCCATGAAGTGATGGGACTGGATGCCATGGCCTTAATTTTCTGACTCTTAAGTTTTAAGCCAACTTTTCACTTTCCTCTTTCATCACGAGGCTCTTTAGTTCTTCTTCACTTTCTGCCATAAGGGTTTGTCATCTGCATATTTGGGGTTATTGATATTTCTCCCGGCTATCTTGATTCCAGCTTGTACTTCATCCAGTCCAACATTCCAACATTTCTCATGATGTACTCTGCATATAAGTTAAATAAGCAGGGTAACAATATACAGCCTTGATATACTCCTTTCTTAATTTGGAACCAGTATGTTGTTCCAATAGTTATATTAGGATCATATAAATTAAAAAAAAAATAACAGCACAAAAGGAAATTAAGAGTTAATGGTAGGTAAATTAAAAAATAGATATTAAGAAGAATGACTAGTAAATGTATAACATATTTAATTGCACTAATAAATTAAGATACTATATTTTACCATTAATCTATGAAATTAATACAAATTTTCTATTTAGATATAATCAGTAGGCAACCTCAGACTTGTACTGAAGAGATGAATAGTGTAGTATGTTTGGAAATATTTTGGGAATACATACATATGAACCAAAATATTTTTTGAATACTTAATGAACTAAAATCAACTACTCGGTTAACAACTTATGTACAAAGAAAGTGTCCTCGATATTGTATATAAAAACAACAACAAAAAACAGATGCATAGGATAAAAGATTTGTTAAATGTGCCATAGTGTAATCATATAATCAGTCATAATGCATGTTTAAAACAATTACAGATAATTTTAATAACAAATTTAAAGTTTTACATTACAGGATTTTATATAAAGAAATGATACATTAATATTTGGCTCAAACATAAATCTACCATTTTTATGTGTTTTAAATTATTTTATATTGGCAACTTTATATAGCTCACTTTAATGTATAGATAAGAAAAAAACTGTGAGGAAATACACCAAAAATGCTGTTAATAGTTATCTCCTTATATAGAGTTGGGATTTCTTCATTTATTTATTGTATTTTTAGTAGTTTCAGATATACAAATTAAGTATACTATTTTACTGTTTGAGGTCAAATATTATCTTAAAAAAGAGTTTGAAAAAAGTGTGATTGTCATATTTATATTCAATAAGTTTACATACAAGTTTGGCTGTAAATAAGTAGCTTATTTCCTCCAAAATACTTTCAAATAATTAGAATAATCAATAGATAAATGACTGTTTTTGTTTTATAGCTTCATGAGTTTCTTGAAGATAATAATGAGATGGATTTAACTAAATTTCATTTTATTCATTTTTCATACCAGTCAGTATTACATATATAATATACATATTATATATAATATGCATACAATTAATAAGAAAATTATGACTATATAATGAGAATTAAGAAAATTTTAACTACTTTTAGTTACCTCTCTTGTGAGTAAGAAAAGAATTTAAATCTGTAGAGTGCTATTTGCATTGCAGTTGCTAAGGTGTTTCCGACTCTCAGCTAAAAGAGTTTGATGAATTATTTGAAGAAACAAAAATTCTTTTGTTAATTTTATTCTACTTTTCAATCTTTCAATTTAGGGTACTTTCTTCTCTTTAATTTCAAATTATGTTACCAGGTCCTTAGTTTCAGGAAGTCTCTTGATATAAAGTTCAAAAACCTAAACAGTTTGTTCTGTAATCTTAAAGCTAGAAATATATGACTTTCATTTGGATTTTCTATAGGTATTTTCTTTTTTCTTTTTTTTTTTACTATAGAGCAACAAAGAAATTATGAAAGGAAAGATTATGAAAAGAATATTTCTATTGTTGTGTATTCCCTTTTATTGCTCTTCTCCAACAATACTTCTTTCTGCGCTCCTTTCACCTTCTCTTTCTTTATACCAATTATATTAGAGGCAATTCAATAGTATGACTTTATGCTAGGCAGGTTAGGTGAAAACTTTTTTATTCTCCTGTTAAAGTAGCTGTGCACCCTGTATGGTTTATATTTTCACCATAAATTCTCAAAGATGATATTCCATAATGCCCATCACCGCAATCAGCACACTAGGTGTAGAGTAATTGAGAAAGAAAAATCAAAAGTTAACAAAAGATTGGATGAAATACAAAAGTTTCATTTCCTCATATCAGAAAAGAATAGTACCCTCAGGAAATTCAAAGCTATACACCAAGGCAGAGGTGTCTACATTTATTATGTGCCTTCTTGTTTTCTCAGAGGGCAGATCAGTTATTTTAATATTTTTCAAAGGAGAAGAGAAACACAGACTGGAAAATAAGTTTTGGAATATGAACAGCAGTACCAAAATGAAGTCATACATATTTAAGATGACTTATATTAGGAACGCTTGCTCATATACATAGTATATAGCACTAATGCAAGACAGATATATATTTTTTTCCTCATGAGTCCTACACTCCCAGAGTGGGATTACTGCTTCATTAAATTATTTGAAGCTTGTCAAATCCCATATAGCATGGCATCATAACCCAAAGTAGTAATCTCAGTGCTGGGGAGAAGTGAAGGGTAACATTACTATGATTCATTCGTAGAAGTAAGTAATGCACCAAGATGCATCATGCATGCATCTAGTAGAGAGGTGGGATTACTCCACAAAGAATACAGAACCTTTTGAAGAGGAATGGAATGTAATGCATACTGATCTTTATAGCTAGGAGGCTGGAGTTAAAACTTGGCTGACGTTTCCATTATCAACTTGTTTTTTTGGGGAACTTGTAAGTCAGCTCTAAACAATAAACTCAGCAGAAAAATCTGTATCTAGGAAACTAGGAATGGTTAACATTTAAATACATTCAGATAAACTGGATTTAAAGACAGATATCCAAATAGAAATGGATCCAGATTTTAACTGTTTGCTTATGAGAACAGGTCAAGCCACAGATGACAGTTTTGGTTTTAAAACTGAGCAGATTTAAGACCCCCAACTCCCTTGTGATTTTTTGTAGTTAGTTTACTGGAAGACGAAGAAACAGAGTAAAGGACGTGGCCCAGCATGGGTTGAAACAGCTTTCCCAAATCTCTTTATGTCAGTACAGTGATTTTTGATGGTCAGTGCCAAGTGACCACCGTCCAGAGTTCAGAGAGTTTCAGGGCTCAATAGACAGGAGGAGAAAGGAAGCTGGGACTGAAGCTTCTGTCTTCTAATATGTGCATGCTCAGTTGCTCAGTCATGTCCAACTCTTTGTGACCCATGGACTGTAGCCCACCAGGCTCCTCTGTCCATGGAATTTTCCAAGCAAGAATACTGGAGTGGGTTGCCATTTCATCTCCAGGGGATCTTCCTGACCCAGGGGTCAAACGTGCGTCTCCTGTGTCTCCTTCGTTGTCAGGCACACTCATTACCACTGAACTATCTGGAGAGTCCTCCTTGGCTCTGCTAATTGCATTTCAAGTGTTCACTATCTGTGATTGGTTAGTGAACTGTTTAGACAGTATAGACAGGGCATTTCATCATCACAAGTTCTATTGGACACTATTGGTGTAACATGTAGGGCAGTTCTTTCTTTACTACAATAACTAGTGCTGCGTTTTGTTTCTTATAGGACCATTTGGTCTTCAGTAGGTCTAGCTGTTGCCTACCGTAGAGTTGTGAAGATATAATACCAATGAATATACTAAATAGATACATACTGTTTAAATTTTTTATGGGCAGCACATGTGTTCCTTTTCTTCATGAAGTAGAAGTCAGCTGTTGTTGTTCAGTCACTAAGTCATGTCCAGCTGTTTGCAGCCCAATGGACTGCAGCATGCCAGGTTTCCCTGTCTTTCACTGTCTCCCTGAGTTTGCTTAAACTCATGTCCTTTGAGTTGGTGATGCCATCTAACCATCTCATACTCTGTCGCCCCTTTCTCCTCCTGCCCTCAATCTTTTCCAGCATCAGGATCTTCTTCAATCAGTCAATATCATTATAATATACCAGAATAATAAAAACAGTAAAAGACTTAGAATGGTAAAGGTTAGGGAGAGTCAGCATGGTGAGCAAGAGGGAGGTGACCCAAAAACACATAGAAAAAAAATTCTGAGTATCACAAAAGTTCAAACAGATAGGTATAGATCATTTACTTAATATGATTTGACTCTGATATAAAAAGTCATACTTTAGGTATTATACTTCCTTTGCATCAGCCTTCCAACTCTAGGGTTTTTGCAGAAAATAAATTGTGTTTATTATACAGAATCTACTATTTGCAAGAACATTAATTATGTTTATAACTAAGGTTTAAGATTGTAGAACATTAAATATGCAGACTGTAATAGAAAAAAATAATAGCCCCTCCAAAAATATTCACTCTCTAATCCCTGGATTCTGTGAATATAATACATGGCAAAATGAACTTTGCATATGTAATTAATGTTGCAGATGAAAAAGTAAGGATTTATCATGTATGAGTGGATGCATTATGATCAGTTAAGTCCATAAAAGCAGATAAATGTCTGAAGTTGGAGTCAGAAGAGGTACCACAGAAAAGTTTGTCTGGAGAGATGAGACAGAAGAGGAGGGCAGAGAGATTAGAAGTTTGAGATGGGACTGGGTGAACCAATGTTGTCTGAACCAAGAGTTGAGGGTGGCATCTGGAAACTGAAAACAGCCCGTGGCCAACATCCAGCAAGGATGTTGGGTCCTACTAGGAAATGGAATTGAACTCTGTCAACAACCTGAATATGCTTGGAAGTGGACTTCCTATGTAACCTTCAGATAAGAGCCCAAGCTGGTCAATATCTTGACCTTAGGTCCTTGGTACTGTAAGCATTATACCTAGAGAAGCCTACTGGACTTACAGCCTATAGAACTGTGAAATAAAAAGTGTATACTGTTTAAGCTGATAAATTTAACTTCTTATGGCAACAAAAGAAAATTAATACAGGTTTATATATGAGAGCATGGAGTCCACTAATGTTTCTCATGAGTTCCCTCAAGCATGGCAATGTTCCAGTGCATTAAGGAAGAAAGAGGAAGAAGAATGTGGAATTCTACTGTTTTTAATTATTCACCTTCTGATTTGTAATTCCTTCATCTTCTTATTTGTAATTCCTTCATCTGGCTTCCCAGGTGGCACTAGTCATAAAGAACCCTCCTCCCAATGCAGGAGACTTATCCCTGGGCCAGAGAAGATCCCCACGAATAGGAAAAGCAACCCACTCCTGTATTCTTGCCTGGAGAATCCCATGGAGAAAAGAGCCTGGCAGGTTACAGTTCATAGGCTCGCAAAGAGTCAGACACAACTGTAGCAACCTAGTGTGAACGCATCTTCTATAACCACTTTATATTCTGATTAAAATTGAAGGAGTCAATTCTTCTGTTTCATCTCTTGTCCAGAAAGAACTTTCTTTATAAACATTAGTAAGCAAGTAGAGTTTTCCTGATATTTTACAAGGGGGTGAGACTTTTTGTCTATACGCATTTGAGTACACTTTTAATCAGTTTCCTCTCTACACGTGCTGTCTGTCTCCAGCCACATTGCCAACCCTGACTCTACTTTGACCTTCCGCACACACCATTCATCCTGTTTCCAGGACTTCCTGCTCTCACATCTTTCCGCAGATCTCTTCACCTCTTCTTCTTTCTAACTTAGAGCTATTCCTCTGTTTCACTTCTAATTTTTAGAATAGCATATTGTGAGGGATACTTAAGGGCTAGACCCAGAAGAACTGAGAATTTTCCTCTATGGCCCTCATATGTCCTTGTCTCCACAGCTCTTTCCCCCATCCTCTCCTGAATGTGACTTTAACCCCTAACTATTTCTCTCCACATTGATTAACTTGAAATTGCCCCCAGATTAACTGCAAAGCCACTAACACATTTCCTTTATTCCTAGATTTTGCTTCATCCCTTGCTGGTAAAGCCCTGTAAACCATCCTGTCCCCCTTCCCTGAATTAGAAGCACTCATTTGGAGCCTTAGCATGGTTGGCATTCATTTCTTCAGTGTTTTGTTCTATATACAGAAGTAGAAAGCAGGTTCCACCAATCTCTCATAGCTTAATGTCCTAGATAAGTTGTGGACTAGAAGTGAAAGGTTTAAGGATCAGGCATGAGGCAAGGCAGTGTATGCTAGTGTCTTTATGAAGTTGCTCAGGACCCAAACAGATTGTGCTGCCTGTGGTGGTGAATGTAGATGACCTGTTTGGCCATGGAACTTGAAGGCAGTGAAGCCAAGAGAAATGGACATACTGCTTATATGTTAGCTACATATTAAGGGTGATGTTTTGGAAAAGAGTGGGCTCTGTGTATATTCCAGAGAGCAGGATTTCTATGCTACAAGTACATTCTTTATCTGCCCACCCAGAATTCTTTATAATTCTGACCTTTTAGCTTCTTAAAAGAAACCTATGGGAAATAACACAGCTCTCTACTTCATCTAACAGACTGACCTAGGATACAGCTTAGGTCAGATTTATACAACTTTTCAGCACAGCCATTTAAACAGTCTTAATGATTTGGGATCTCTGTTGCATAATCAGATTAACCATGACAATACTGAGAATCCATAGACCAAATTGAGAGGGTTTGCAAAGTAGCCGCTTCTGATTTAGCAACCAGATATAGATCTGACATTTATCATAATTATTTTCTTATAGTTTCCTCTACCTCTTCACTCTGTTCTACTGCATGTGACCTGATAATTCCACTCCTTATTCCAAGTTATATACGTATAAGTGTAGAACTTATTCAAACTGGGACTTTCTTTGAAAATAAAAGGAGATATTCTCTATTCTGAGCCATAACTCAGGATAGTAACAGGCACACCAGAATATATGGACACCTGACTGATCACCCATCTGTTAAAATCATTCAACTGATTTTAACAACTGAAAATGCAATATCACTAGTTTACATTAAAATAGATTACTTGTTAGCATAGGATAAGTGGTGGGAAGACAAATCAATATACAAATATGATGTCAAAGGCTCATCTTGCAGTCAAAATATTATTGAAGGATAGAGTAATGTGTCATTAGTGGTCGCCAAAGCACAAAACTGAGGTTGGGTGACAGTCTTTACCAGGTAACGGTGTTTCCTTTAAGTTAGTGAAACACACAACATGAACTATAAGTATAGCAATAAACATATCTGGCAGACATTGTGTATTTCCAAAAGAGAAAGATGTATATGGATGACAATTGAGTATATCTGAACATCACAAACATCAAAACATTTAAGCATATCTGATCATCACAAATGTTACATAATCAGTATTTAAATAATGTGAGAAAAATGCAGTCTTGGCATTAATAAAAGACTGAAGAAAAAAGAAAGATAAAGATGGGTGGCTCCCACTCTACGTTTGCTCATCAAATCGTAACTGGGACATGTCTTCATAAAAATACTAACACAGGTATTATAGAGGACTTCTACTTTCCCCTTTGCCTTATACTTTGTCCTCCTTTTATTCTTCATTATTATACAAAAATCACGTGAATTTATATCCAATAACAATGAACTACTGGAGAAAGAACTTAAGAAAACTATATCATTTAAAGCAGCATCAAAAAGAATAAAATTCTTAGGAATAAATTTTACCAAGTGGATATAAGACCTATACACTGATACTATATATATGTAATATAAATATGTATATACACACATATATATTGAAATGATATTCAGTCTTGAAGAAGGAAACCCTACAGTTCACAAAATCATAGATGAAGGTAGAGGGCATTATGCTAAGTGAAATAAATCAGACAGAGAAGGACAAACATTGCATGGTATCACTTACATGTGGATTCTAAAAATAGAAAAGAAAATCAAATAGAATGATGGTTACCAGGGTTTAGGAGTATGGGAAATTAGGAGAGTTTAAAAAAAGGTTACTAACTTTCAGCTCTAAAATAAAGTCTCAAGATTTAATATATAGCATGTTGACATAGTTGATATTATTGTATTGTGTAATTTGAATTTGCTAAGATATTAGAGTTTAAGTATTCTGTGGCACTAGTGGTAAAGAACACGCCTGCCAATGCAGGAGACATAGAGACACAAGTTCAATCCCTGGGTTAGGAAGATCTCCTGGAGGAGGAAATGGCGACCCAATCCAGTATTCTTGCCTGGAGAATCCCATGGACAGAGGAGTCTGGCAGGTTAAGTCCATAAGGTTGCAAAGAGTCAGACATGACTGAAGCAACTTAGCAGGCATGCATACACACAAGAGATTAGAATTTAACTGTTCTTACCAAAAAAAAAATCACTTTCACCAAGAAAAAGAGAGAGAAATGTGTGAGGTGATGAGTGTGTTAATGGTAGAAATCACTTTACAATTTATACTTTTATCAAATCATCACTGGGTACACATTAACATAATTTTCTTTGTCAATTATAATTTAATAAAGATGAACAAATAGTTTGAAATGCTAAGTTAAGTAAGAAATAATATTTTAATAGCCATTTGTAGCCAAATTTATCATTACAATCCTGTCATGTGATGAACCCAGGCTATATTTTGTATTACAACTTCTAATGTTTTATTCGGAGAAGGCAATGACAATCCACCACACAAAATTTTTGTATACATTTAAACATTTATACGTATATAATTTGGGGGAGGATGATTCTGTTCAGGAAATTGTTCTCATTTGCTATGTGCATTTAAAAATGAGACTCATACTCCCAGTTATTTTCATTCTCAGAATGATTTATGAATAAAGTTTGCTTAAGAGGCAGACAAAGATAGGTGACAGTACAAGACCTGACTCTGTAAAATACTTTTATATCTCCTCTTGTTAGCAAGAGATTAAAAAGTAAAAATATTTTGGAGCACTATAATGTTAAAAATTACATAATGTATTTTTCTCAGGGGACGAATTAGAGACAAATCATTTACTGTAATTTTCAATTCTGGGATGAATGTTGCCTGTTATTTTCAACTCTGCAAGTTGAATGGTAGTTAATTTTTCATGGACATTTTACTTAGAATTAAATACAGAAGACCAAGCACATTTACTAAGAATGCAGGATTATTTCAGTGTAGATTCCATGCACATGGCTTCAGTTAGTCTTCACCTCAGTAAAAGGTATCTTTGGATACTTAATTTCACTGTGTCCACTATTCCTATTATATGTAATCAATGACATGGGAGGGAGTTTAAAAAGGGAGGGGATGTATGTATACCTATGGCTGATTCATGTTGAGGTTTCACAGAAAACAGCAAAATTCTGTAAAGCAATTATCCTTCAATAAAAAATAAATTAATTAAAATATATATCTATAGTTGAAATTGTATTTTGTCCTCTACTATGTACCAACTTAATTCTGAAACTGAAATTTCTGTCCTTCTGTACATACTGTTTTTCTTATCCAGAATGCCTGTTGCCATCTTCTGTGTTCCTTTTTCTATTGTAACCAATTTTTTTTTTTTTTGAAGCCGTTCTAAGCCGTGTCCATGGCTTTAACATCATATAATTTAATCTATGTTTAGCCTGTTTAATGGTATTTCTTACGCTTATACATTAACTCCAGGGTTTAATATTCAACTTATGTTTATACAATATTTTTTCTACTTAAATCTTCTTTTGTTTGTTTGCAAATGCCTGTATGTTTTATTTACTTAACCCCCCCCCAATAAGGATATCTGCCTTGTGTACGTGAACCCCCAGTAAATATTTGTTGAGTAATTGATTTACATCAGTTTTTAATGAAAAATAGGAGTTTGCATATAAGAAATCCATCAAGTTCAAAATGTGTCATAAAGGTTGGTAAAGAGAAATAAATGCATTAGATGGTTCAGACTTTTGACTCTGTTTCTTGTGGTGTCTTCTCCCCTCTAGAGTGTTCACTGCACAGTGTCTTTATATATGTCCTTTATATATGCTACAGTTGCTGAAGATGAGCCTATGTATTACTGACTTTCTCTGTCTTTAGCTAAGCCAATATTTTATTTCCTTAGTTCTAAGCTACTCAGCTTAGACCAACCTAGACAACATATTAAAAAGCAGAGACATTACTTTGCCAATGAAGGTCTGTCTAGTCAAAACTGTGGTTTTCCAAGTAGTCATGTATGGATGTGAGAGTTGGACTATAAAGAAAGCTGAGTGCTGAATAATTGAAGCTTTTGAGCTGTGGTGTTGGAGAAGATTCTTGAGAGTCCCTTGGACTGCAAGGAGATCCAACCAGTCAATCCTAAAGCATCAGTCCTGAATATTCATTGGAAGGACTGATGCTGAAGCTGAAACTCCAGTACTTTGGCCATCTGATGCGAAGAACTGACTCAATGGAAAAGACCCTGATGCTGGGAAAGATTGAAGGCAGGAGGAGAAGGGGATGACAGAGGATGAAATGGTTGGATGGCATCACTGACTCAATTGACATGAGTTTGAGTAAACTCTGGGAGTTAGTATTGGACAGGGAGGCCTGGTATGCTGCAGTCCATGGGGTCGCAAAGAGTTGGACACAACTGAGCACCTGAACTGAAATTTCTAGGATTATAAGAGGCACCAAAGCTTTAGTAATATCTTCAAGGGGAAAATGAAGAAAAAGAAAATGAAGAGTTACTACATAAATGTATGTTCTAATTTAACAACACATCGAGAGTGTAATAAAATCAAAACTTTGGAGAAAAATGTTTTGTTTCAGCTAAGGCAAACATTGATAATTAATCAGTTTTCTCTAAATTTTTGTTGCTCTGATAATGACTTTTTTTTTTTAATAATAGAAGCTACGGGTGTTCTGTGGTTTAGCTCACAAGAAAATCCTGTTTTCAGATAGTTAATGGGAAGTTGCTCTATAGTACAGGGATCTCAGTCTTGTGCTCTGTGACAAACTAGAGGGTGGGATGGGTCGGGAGCTGGGAAGTGGGAGGGAGATTCAAGAGGGAGGGGATGTGTGTATGCCTATGCCTGATTCATGTTGATGTATGGCAGAACCAGACATAACATTGTGAACAATTATCGTCCAATTAAAAATAAATACATTTAAAAACTGAGTAAAGAAAAGCCTATTTTCTTTTTTTTTTCTTTTTTTACAAAATAAAGTTTTTTTATTTTTCTTTTTAAGCTTTGGGGGCATCTGATTTTTGAGCACAATTTATTACCTGAATTTAGCTGATATTTAACTGACAATAGCCACAGATACGTGTACTTAGTTTTAACTGGTAAATGATTGTTATCGATTGTCACCTGTAGTCCTTCTAATTTTCATAACTTTTGAATAAACCATGTATATTCTCCATATCATGAAAGAGATTTCATATTGACTGTATGCGTTTTTGGATTTGCACGGCAGCCCTTTACCTCTAGCCAGTATGTGTTAAGATCCTGTAATTCTCCCTCCACTTAACAAGAGAAGGGTGTTACTTCAAAGATTATCATTGCCTAATTGGTCCTTTTGAATGCTTTGCCTGCTGAATCTAGTTTACTGTATTTAACTTAATATATATTTTAAAAAATATTTCCTTTTAATTCAGTACAATTTTTTTTTTTTTTTTTACTTGTGACACAAAGAAATAGAGGAAAACAACAGAATGGGAAAGACTAGGGATCTCTTCAAGAAAATCAGAGATACCAAAGGAACATTTCATGCAAAGATGAGCTCGATAAAGATGTATGGACCTAACAGAAGCAGAAGATATTCAGAAGAGATGGCAAGAATACACAGAAGAACTGTACAAAAAACATCTTCATGACCCAAATAATCACGATGGTGTGATCACTGACCTAAAGCCAGACATCCTGGAATGTGAAGTCAAGTGGGCCTTAGAAAGCATCACTAGGAACAAAGCTAGTGGAGGTGATGGAATTCCAGTTGAGCTATTCCAAATCCTGAAAGATGATGCTGTGAAAGTGCTGCACTCAATATGCCAGCCAATTTGGAAAACTCAGCAGTGGCCACAGGACTGGAACAGGTCAGTTTTCCTTCCAATCCCAAAGAAAGGCAATGCCAAAGAATGCTCAAACTACTGCACAATTGTACTCATCTCACATGCTAGGAAAGTAATGTTCAAAATTCTCCAAGCCA